>NC_089257.1:3284527-3589146 GCF_963930625.1 Muntiacus reevesi | reverse complement strand
GGCCCGGGAAACCTACGGCTGCTTCACGTTGATGTTCGGTAGAAACCAACACAGTACTGCAAAACAATTACCCTTCTGTTAAAAATAAACAACATTCTTTTAAAAAAGAAGACTATTTGAGGAGAAAATATTGGCTGTATTGTGTCACGGCTCATTCCCTCCAACCCACTCGCCATGGAGGGCAGAGATGATAGAGAAAGACACCCGGGTGAGAGGGTTATGAGAAAGAGAATATTATTATGTCCCCCCCCAGCTTCACACATTTGCTCATGGAACGATTTGGGAGTACATCACCAGGAGCTCCAGAAAATGACACTAATGTAGCTGATTTTTTTATATAAAATGGAAGATTCTACTTCTGTAGCTGAGCCGGGATTTGAAAGAGATTCCTATGCCTGTAATGAAAAGTCAAAGCTGTGGGGACTTCCCTGGCGGCCCAGGGTTAGGACTCCACACTTCCACTGCAGGAGGCGCGGGTTTGATCCCTGGTCAGGAATCTAAGACACCACATGCCACACTGTGCAGTCAAAAAATAAAAGCCAAAGCTATGGGAACGGTTCATATAAGAAGTTAGAGTTAAAAAAAAAAAAAAAAGAAGAAGAAGTTAGAGTTCCCTATAAAGGAGCAGCTTATGCCTTCACGCATGCAAAATCCCATGTGACAGGCACATTTCTAATGCTGGGTACATAACAGTGAGAAGGTAAAGTCTCTGCCCCTGGTCGCTTGTTTTCTCTGTAGGACGGGGAATTGGTGGGGACAGGAGACGGAGGTGAGATCAAACAACAGGCAATAAATAGTTCCAGACAGTGATGAGTGCTGCAAAGAACACCCAGCCCGAAGAGGGCCGGAGGGGGAGGCTGAGAAAGTACACCCAGATCAAGCAGGTCCTCCTGGGCCCTGGCCAGATGCCACACTAAGGGTAACCGCCATGGGAGACCACTGGAGGCTTTCGAGCAAAGGAATGGCAGAGTTGGATGACATTTCTCAAGGGTCAGGTCAAACGCTGCAGGGAAGTGATCCAAAGGTGGGGAATCGTGTACGCTGGGACCCCAGGGAGGGGGCTTCTGCGTAGCTCAGATGGAAGATGTTTGAAAGAGGCACCAGAGTGGATGGGAGGCACAGTCAGTGGGACTTCCTGCTGCGTTAGGTATAATGAAAGAGAATCAAAGAGGAATGGAGAATAACCCATTTTTTCTTTACAGCCATAACCGTGCTGTGTGCATACTGTCATTCCAGTTGTGTCCGACTCTTTGCAACCCTAAGGGCCATAGCTCGCAGGCTCCGCTGTCCACGGGATTCTCCAGGCAAGGATACTGGAGTGGGTTGCCATGCCCTCTGCCAAGGGATCTTCCCCTCCCAGGGATCGAACCTGCATCTTTTACGTCTCTTGTGTTGGCAGCAGGTTTTTTACTACTAGTGTCACCTGGGAAGCCCTATAGTAATGCTTAGCAGACCCAAGTAGCAGAAAGGCTGTCTCCATTCTATGAGAGAAAAACAAAACCCCAGCAGACAGCTAACAGCTTGTAAGTTAGAAAGAGGAAGCAGATATACAAACCGATTCACAATGTCAGGAGATGGCTCAAATCTGAAAACCAAGAGACGGGGCAGAAAAATCTGAACACACATTACAAACCTACAGGTGTAAATACCCTGTATTGCTCTGAGTATCCCAGTGGGTCTTAAACAGCGCCATGGAACTTCAGGTGCTAAAGCCTGGATAATCAGCTGCATCTTCAGAGGACAGGTAGCTTTTCATGCACAGCGCCATGCGAGAGGCCGAGCATCATTCCAGGATGATTTCCTAGAAGGAAAGCCTGAGACTCCCCCTGCTGCATACCAAGAAGCAAATTCAGGAAACGAACTATATGGGAGATGAGCCCAAAGACATCTAAAATGGGAATGCTACGTGGGACCATGTGATTTTTAACGGGAACGAACAGCTTGTACTCAACTGTAGCCAAGGAGTGAAAGACGATGATGAGGAGCCAGGCCTCTCAGGATGGTGCGTCTCCGTGGACGTTCACAACCACTGCCGACTCGGCGCGTTTACACTGTACCACAGGCCGCACCAAGCGGGTTACCCGCCCGGTATCACGGAGTCTCACGGGGACGGAGCCACTCTTGAGCAATGCAGAGTGTGATGAAGAGCACAGACTCGGGAGCCTGGATTCAAAGCCCTGTGCCATCCCTTACCAGCCGGGCGAACTTGGGCAAGAGACATCCTCTCCAAGGGTCTGAATTTCCCGGTTGGTCTGAAAGACAATGGGAGCCACTCCATAGGGTCCCTGAGAGGCTGGGAGGTCAGATACGTGCAGTGCTCAGCACGGTGATGCTCAATTAGTGACAACGACTCTGAACTACTCATGGTTCCCGTTCAGTCACTAAGTCGTGTCCGACTCTGCGGCCCCATGGCCGCAGCACGCCAGGCTCCTCCGTCCTCCACTGCCTCCACGTCCACTGGGTTGGTGATGCCATCCAACCATCTCGTCCACTGCTATTCTCCTTTTGCCTTCCACCTTCCCCAGCATCAGCATTTCCCATCCCAACCTTTCCCAACCTTTCCCAGTCTTCTCCAGTGAGTCAACTCTCCACGTCAGGTGGCCAGAGTGTTGCAGCTTCAACCACAGTCCTTCCAACGAATAACCAGGGCTGATTTCCTTTAGGACGGACTGGTTCGATATTCTTGCCATCCACAAAAGGGATGAACTACTAGCTTGCCACTCTTACAGGGGAAGAACCGGACGCTGAGAGATCTGTAAGTCACTTATCTAACATCACACAGTGGAAATGGGACAAAGCCAGGGTTTTAGTCCACATCTGGCCTCCAGACTCAGTGCCCTTAACCACTGTCCTATACCAGACAATTCACGTCGGCCAGCTGCGACAGCTTGTCTCCAAACAGGGGCCCCAACGAACCACAGCGTGGAGTGGTCCAGCCCCACACTGAATCTGTGCCTGTCCTGTGACATAATCTAACCGAAGGAAGGCAGCAAAAGTGATGCCAGTTCCAGTCCGAATCCTTAAGAGGGTCTGGCAGCTTCTGCTTTCATGCTCCTGGGAGCCCTGAGCTCCTATGAATTGTCTGATCTACAGCAAGACAACTGTCCAGTGAAGCCATGTTGGGGACAAGGAGGCTAGTGTTAATGCCTCGTAGCCGCTCTCAGCAAATCAGAACTTAACCCTGAAATGCCTCAAGGTTAAGAAATCAAAACCTAAGGACTATCGATCACAACCAACTAGGTTTTCTCAAATGAGGCGACTGCTTAAGCCTTAACCAATCAAATAATTTCCCTGCTTTCTTTCTGCATCCTCTCTGCAAAAGTCTTGACTCCAGTTTCAGTGGGTGGAGTACTCCTAACCACTTCTGGTTAGGAAGCGTGGCACTGCCTGATTAGAATGGATTTTTTGCTTAAATACACTCAGAATTTTTAATATCTCTCAGTTTATCTTTTAACAGAAGTAATTTTTTAAGCCTCTATGTTTGAGACTGCTTGTTTTACAATAATGGGCTTCCTCAAAGGCTCAGCGGTAAGGAATCTGTCTGTGATGCAGAAAACTTAGGAGACACGAGTTTCATCCCTGGGTGGGGAAGATCCCCCAGAGGAAGTAATGGCAACCCACTCCAGCATTCTTGCCTGAAAAGTCCCATGGACAGAGGCTCTTGGAGGGCTAGAGTCCAAAGAATCACAGAGAGTCGGACACGACTGGGTGAATGAGCCAGTGAGTGAGTTAGACAATAACGTACAACTGAAACACTAATCTGGAAGGAAAAGGCTTACTGGGGGGAAAACGTGTCAGCAACATAACGGTGGGATCCAGAGTGGCCACCACACTGCAGAAGCAAGATTCAGAGAGGGTCAGGGCCCAGGCAACCGGAGCTCAAGTCCTGCTCGTGTCACTACTGACTACACACGTTACTCACTGCTGCCCTGACTCCTTCCCTTCTCTGTGTAATGCGGCTATCTCGCAGTGTGGTAGGAGCGACTCAATGATATAAGCCCTGTTAATGACACTAGAATAGTGTCTGACATAGTGGGAAAAAAATTAACAACTGCTGTTTTTATTATTTTTAAAAAATAGCATAATTATTCTAGATGCTAGTAAACTGACCGATGCAAGGAACAGATGGATTCCTCAGTTCTTGTCTCTAACTTTTCCAAGAATTACACCACTTTGTGTCACTGTGCTTTGGAAAATGCCAGGGAACAATATTTTAAGAGTTTCACAAGGACAACAAAAATAAATAAAGAAACTTACAGCCCACCTCAGCGGCCTCAAAGAGTGTTGACATCTAAGCTATTACTGCAAAATAAGATTGTTAGAGAAACACGCAACGGCAACATGTCTTTTCCCCAACTGAAAAGTAATTTACAATTCGGACACAAGGTGGTATGTGACTGCTTCCAGGCAAAGAAATTTAAAACCTCATCCCCCTTCATAGGAGCAGAAGGATAGCCAGCTTTCAGAAAAAACACAGCAAGCAGAGGAACCACAGATAAAGTAGGCTGAGCTGCACGGTCACCGTTTTGATGAACGAGAAAAGCGAGAAGCAGCGTCCTTCTCAGAAGTAAAGGCAGTGTGCCCCTCTGGATAGCCCAGGGAGCTCAACTCGGTGCTCGGTGAGGACCCGGATGGTGGGATTGGGGCCGGGGGTGTCCATGAGGGGAGGGATATGTGTGTGCCTGTAGCCGATTCACTTCACTGTACAGCAGAAACGAACATGACCCTGTAAAGCAATTATACTCCAACTAAAAAATAAAATAATACAAATTTTTAAATTAAAAATCCAATTACTGAGTCTAGCATCTCCGAAAGTACATAAAAGAAGAAAAAAAGAAGAAAGAAAAGTGATTTCTAATGATCGCGTGCATGCCTGGTAAGTCGCTGAGTCGTGTCCAACTCCCTGTGACCCCGTGGACTATAGCACCAGGCTCCTCTGTCCATGGGATTCTCCAGGCAAGAACACTGGAGTGGGTTGCCATGCCCTCCTCCAGCGGATCTTCCCAACCCAGGGACTGAACCCAGGTCTCCCGCATTGCAGGCAGATTCTTTACCACTGAACCACCAGGGAAGCCCTCAGAAATGTTTACCTTGCTTTGGTACAGACCTTCTCCCTCCTCCATTTTTGATACGTGGATTTCTGGATCGCACAAACCTTTTCTCCTGACTAGAGTCTTGGGATTCTGCAGCCCAGAGTTGGTAAAACCAAGGATACAGCCCGCTCTCTGAATCCCTCCTTAAGACGTATTTATTTCTGTCTGAAAGTGCTCCAGGTTACTCAAGAAGCCTGGTAATTACAGAAGGCAGCTGTGGTGAAGTGGAAGAAACCCCGGGGCTGGAATTCAAGAGTCTTATTCACTCAGCAAACACTTGCTGAGGATCCGGTGTGAGCAAGGCAGCGTTCGGCACAAGATAGAATGTGCGCGTGGTCCTCAGCTGTGTGCGACTTTCTGCGCCCCCAGCCTGCAGCCCACTAAGCTCCTGGCCGTGGAATTTTCCAGGCAAGAATGTTGGAGTTGGTTGCCACTTCCTATCCTGGGGATCTTCTTGACTCGGGGATCGAACCCTTGTCTCTTGCACTCCCGCACTGGCAGGCAGGTTCTTGGCCCCTAGTGCCACCTGAGAAGCCCCCACAAGAAAGAACGACTGAAGATCGGAGGCAACAGGAGCTCTGCCTTCAGTTTCACCCCCCACGCCTAGCACAGGACTGGCGTCTAGCAGCTTCCAACAGATGTGTGTTCAACCCCGTTAATCTTGCCGCTATCCGATTTCCCTCGTCAGGCTTCAGACGCCACCTCTTACTTTTTTTAAGTGACTTAGAGCCTCACTTCTCAAACTTTAATGGGCAAACCCATTCCGCAGGGACCTTGCAAGGTGCAGGCTCCATCAGCAGGCGTGGCAGAACCCAGGAGCTGCGTTTCTAGCAAGCCTCCTGCACCGTTGGTCCACGGACCACACTTTGAGTAACAGGGAGTGAGATGATCTCTCAGGGAGAGATTCTGGCTACCACTCTACCCTTTTGAAGTGTGGAAAACACTAGAGACTCTAAGTGTGGAAGGAAGTGGAAGAGAAGCAAAGTGAGCTGGGCGTGGTGCTGGGCTGGATCCAGGTTAGTGGGAGCTTCTCCCCGAAGCCGGCAGGAAAGGCCCACTCTTTTGTTACAGCGCACAAACAAAGCTTTCGGGGTCTGTAAAAAGCATCAGGCATCATCTTGCTGGCTCGGAAGGCTCTATCTCTTAATGATTCTTCCTGTTTTTCTCAGCCTGATCCAAGAGAATGAGAAAACAGTCCCAGTGAAGGTCAGCAGAGGTCAGGGAGGTCCCTGGAGAGGCTGCTTTCAGCCCACAAGTGGGAAGAGAAGGCAGCTGGAGGCCCCACTCCAGCCCTGCCGGGTTCCAGCCCGATGCCTTTGCTAACCCAGCCCCATGCCAGAGCACCAGGGTGACAGGCGACCCGGGATGGGGAGCCCCGCTCCAAGTCAGCGCCATTCAAATCCACACTCACTACAACTGCTGGGTGTGCCAGTGGGCCAGACGCCCCAGAGGACACAGCGTCAACAGAGTCAGGGCCTGCTGGGAGCGCATGTCTGTAAGGGGCGGAAGGTATCCGTGCAAGACAGACTGCAACGCAGAATGTCACCAAGGACACGCCAAAGAGACCCACAGGTGGTACAGAGATTTAGAGAGCTGCAATCCCAACTGCAAATATGCAACCTGTTTTTCTCAACAACAACAAAAAAGAGAATCCCAGCATTTTGGCCCACGCACAAACATTTCCGGAATGATCTCTTACATCTGGACTCAGCACAGTATTTGATAACATCTGTCAGGCCCTGTCACAACGTTCGATTGTAAACACCAAGGCCCCACTCTGCCCCGCGTTGTGTGGCAGCCTGGATGGGAGGGGCGTCTGGGGCAGAAAGGATACATGTACCTGTCTAACTGAGTCCCTTTGCTATTCACCTGAAATTTAAAGAAATGTAGAGAGGTGTTGCCTTAAAGGCATCAAGGGAAACATCACAAAGGGGGCATTTGAAACTTGAAGGGGGGTATGGGATCCTCAAGAAAAGACGGAAATGAGAATATTCCAAGTCAGGGAAAAATATGAAAGAAGGCGTAGAGGGGAATTTCAATGCACATTCAGGGTGGGATCCAGTGTGACTAGAGCTCGTGGGAAAAGAGGCTGGTAAAGAGAGGCTGAGAGCCAAGGGAGGATTCTCATCACTAAGGCCTGAGCCTCTCTTTCCCCTCATAGGGTCTGGAAGAGGCCCACGGACACGCACACTCACCTGGCCAACTTTTAGGACTCTGTCTGTCAAAAATGATACTACACACATACGTGCAATGGCATATTACTCAGCCATGAAAAGGAATGCATTTGCGTCTGTTCTAATGAGGTGGGTGATCCTAGAGCCTGTTAGGCAGAGTGGGGTCAGTCAGAAAGAGAAAAACCAATATTGTGTGTTAACGCGTATATATGGAATCCAGAAAGAGTACTGAAGAAGCTATTTGCAGGCAGCAGTGGAGACCAGACGGAGGGAGCAGACGTGGATGCTGTGAGGGAAGGAGAGGGCGGGACGCGTGGCAAGAGTAGCAGGGAAACACGGACGCCACCGTGTGTGAGGCAGACAGCCTGCGGGCTTGGCTGTAAGACACGGGGAGCTCACAGCACGGCTCCGTGACGACCTAGAGGGTTGGGGTGCAGCGGGAGGCGGGAGAGGGGTCCACGAGGGCGGGGGACGTGTGGGCACCTTCGGCCGATTCAAGCTGATGAACGTTTCTGCCGTAGCAGAAGCCAGTCCAATATCGTAAAGCATTTATCCTCCACTACAATCAAACTTGTGGAAAATGGCACCACAGGGATCCCCAGAAACGCACTGGTCCAATAATTTCTAACTGAACCCTTAATACATGTGGAGCCACCATGCTCAGCTGGTAAAGACTCCGCCCGCAATGCAGGAGAGCCCAGCTCGATCCCTGGCTTGGGAAGATCCCCTGAAGAAGGGAAAGGCTACCCACTCCAGTATTCTGGCCTGGAGAACTCCACGGACCGCATAGTCCATGGGGTCGCAAAGAGTCGGACACAACTGAGCGACTTTCAGTTGCACTTAATATATGTGAAGCACCTTCCCAGGGACTAGAAATGCCGTAGAGAGAGAAACCAGACGCACCCCTGAGACCTGGACAGACGACAGGTAACACGAGGCGGCAGGAATAACGCAGGGCTGAAATCAGAATCCTCTGGGCTGCAAACCCTAGCTGTGCGTTAAGCATGAGCGATTCCCCGTCTCTGGGCCTTGGCGTCCACCTCCCTGCCGCGGGTGATGACACTTATCGCCCAGGATTGCTGTGGAAACGAACCTTCTGGGAAGGAACACCCCGTTGCGTCGGGCACGCTGCAGGCATTCACCACCGGTTTCTTCTGTCTCCGGGCGCACAGAGGCGCTGATTTCCAGGGCCTCACGCTCCGCCCCGGCAGTTTGAGACTGCGGCTCCTGTCACTGTGCCCACCCCCAGGGCCCTGGCACGTCCCAGCGAGCGGGGCTCTCCCCAGCCCTGGGTAAGAAGTCCTCCGCCCCCCACCCCCACCCCGGGGTGGCCTGAGACGAGGCCGGTGGCCCAGGCAGCCGTTAATCAGGATGCCTCTGCGGCTGCACCAGGCGCCGGCAGGCCGCTCAGCTGCCCCGTGGGCATCCTCACCGCTCCACCGACCCGTTGCCATGGCAGTAACCCCCAGAGACCGCCAGGACTGGCCAGAGCCGAAGAAGAAGGTTCTGTTCCTCTGATTCAATCGGCCTCGATCTTGGTTGATGTCAGGGTCCCAGAGTGAGAATTCACAGCAGAATTTAAATTGACTGAGCACTCCTTTTCAACCCTGAACCATCTTTTAAGCGCTCTCCACCCATACTCACGATGACACTGTGCAATAGGGATTCCCAGTCCCACTTAGCAAAACCGGAACATGAGGTTCAGAGAGGTGAGTGCCGATGTCACGCAGGTGGTCTGGGGAGCCAGGACACGGCTGTGCCCCCCGGACCCCCCAGCCCAGGGTTGCCTGACTCCAGAGCCTCTACAAGCTTCCCCAGAGCCAGGGCCAGCGTCGCCCTGGCCTGAACGCTCCTGGAGCTCAAGGAGGCAGCTACAGAGAACAGAGACCCTGGGTCCTCCTGGGACCCTGAGGATTCCTCAGGGACAAAGTCAGATGACGCTGACCATGTGCTATATTGAAGCAGCTGCCTGAAAACATGTTCGGGAATTTCCTAATGCAAGCCCGATTTCAAATAGGCAGCCTACTTTTCTCAAAAAGAAAAGTGAAAATTCCAACATTTTGGCCCCCACACCAACACTCTCCAGAATGGTCCCTTACATCTGGACTCAGCACAGTATTGGATAATATGTGTCAGACCCTGTCTCAAGATTCGATTCTAAACACCAAGGTTCAGCTCTGCTCAGTGTTGGGTGGGAGCCGATGGGAGGGGAGTCTGGGGGAGAGTGGATACAAGCATATGTCCGGCTGAGTCCCTTGGCTGTCCGCCTGAAACCGTCACAGCATCATCAATCAGCTGTGCTGGCAAAGTCATTTCAGCCGTGTCCGACTCTCTGAGACCCCATGGACTGTAGCCCGCCAGGCTCCTCTGCCCACGGGATTCTCCAGACAAGAATTCTGGAGTGGGTTGCCATGCCCTCCTCCAGGGAATCTTCCCGACCCAGAGATGGAACCTGCATCTCTTAAGTCTCCTGCATTGATTGGCAGGCGGGTTCTTTACCACCAGTGCCACCTGGGAAGCCTCCAATACAAAATGAAAACATTAAAAGGAAAAAATCAAAAATAAATAAAAATAACCAGAATAAACACCAAGGTCCTTATATTCAGGCACAAGGGGATCAGCTTTCACTTGCTGCTTTCAGCTGCCGGTTCCGCCCCACTGGAGGCGCACGTCCCGGGAGTACCTGGGGAAGACCTCGATAAGCTCAGATGCTGGAAAACTCACCTAAAAAGGGGGGTAGCTCTCCCTCCCTGCCACCTGCCCCCTCCCGCGTGCCTGCTGACCTACTAGTCCCAACACTGGGAACGCACGACGTGGGGAAATCCAGCCGCTCTCAGTGGCCCCGGACATCTGGGTCCTCCAACCCCAGGCCGCGGCTGAGACGGGAGGCAATCACGCAAGGGGGCTGGGAAAGCGGCTGGAGGGCCTTCTGCCCAGCGGTCGGCCGCCTGAACAAACACTTGTCCCACTCTCTAGGGGTCAGCAGAGCCGTGTTCACGCATGTCCAGACCAGTCCGTTAATTAATTAGCTCCCCGGGTGGCCTCTGGCCCCTAAAGCCTTCACCCCTTGGGGCGTCAGTTTCCTTATCTATAAAGTCTAAGAATCGGAGAAGTTGATTTTTTTTTTTTTTTTTTTTTTTGCTTTTAATTATTACTGGAGTAGAGTTGCTTTACACTGTTGCGTTAGTTTCTGCCGAGGAGCAAAGTGAGGCAACCACGTGCATACCCATCTCCCCACTCTCTTGGATCGCCTTCCCATTTAGGGCTAGACGGCGCTGAGCAGGGCTCTCGGCGCTGCAGAGACGGTGCTCGCGGGCCGTCTGTCTTCCGCAAGCATCAGTGGGGTCTGCGTGTCAATCCCAGCCACTGCCCCTCCCGCCTCGGCTTCCACAGGCTCCTTCTCCACGCCTGCGTCTCTTGCTCTGCTTTGTAAATGGGTGAGTTGATTGCCAAGGCTGCTTCTTGCTCTGGCGCTTTCCGACGCCAGGAGCTACCTTGAAAGAGCAGGAGAGACAGCGTGGCTCCACTGCACTGGCCTGGGCGCCGCGCCCCCGCCTCTGCGCCTCGGGCTCCTCAAGCTGACATGGCCTCTCCCTCGTGGCCTGCGTGCATTCCAGCAAATTCCAGACCTGACACCTGCTCCCCACCACCTCCACCAATCAGGCCTCCCTGATTTGCCGCAGTAACCCTCTGAGCAGAGGGGTCCAGCCCCAGCGTCTCCTCCACCCGCCCCTTCTCCTCCCGGCCTCCAGGGCCATGTCGCTGCGGACCTCCCTGGCGCTCCAGGGCTTAGGACCCCATGCTCTCAGTGCTGAGGGCTCAATCCCTGGTTGGGGAACTAAGATTCCACAAGCTGCATGGTGCAGCAAGAAAAAAAGAGAGAGAGAGAGGGTGGTGTTTCTTTTCAAAACAGAAACCCACTCCTATTAGCACCCTGCTGATAAGCCTCCCCCTGACCCCGCCAGCCCGGCAGCATCCTGTCACTCAGCCTCCAGCTCTCGCCTGCAGGCACCAGCCACCAGGCCTCCTTTTCGCTCCTTAACGGACAAAGCTCCCTAGCTCCAGGCCTTTGTCGAGAATCCGATGTGCGCCCGCTCTAACCCACCCCATCCTTCAGGGAGCACATTCCTTCTCTTCCTTTAGGTCTCACCTCCACGCACCCCCACCCAGGAGTCCGCCCAGGAACTGCCAGGCTCGCTCAGAGGGCCTGCTCTGACTCCCCCACGAGACCACACCCTTCCCTGCACAGTGATCCTGTCGGGGTCCAAGTATGCCTTCACTGATGAGATTCTCTGTCCTCTCTCCCTGCCCCGCAGCCTACACTCAAGAAGGATTCTCACTGCGGCAGCAGGAGCTGGGAGTTCTACCCTCAGGAAGGCCCTGGGGTGGGAGGCGGAGGGGTGCCATGCCTTCCAGCAAACCCTGGCAGAGACCAGTCTCTGTCAGCTCTGATCTAAATCTCTGAGGCTCCCAGGGAGACATCCTGCTGACTGCTGGGAAACTCTCCCCAAGGCCAGCTCACAACCTCAAGTCAGCTATGGGCTGGGCTCCGAGTTCGTGCCAGCAGAGGGTGCAAAGGCGTCCCTGCCAGAGACCTCCGCTGCTGGCGGCCCCCCCCCAACCCGCCCGGCGGTGGGCCTCTTCTGAGCATCAGCCAGCAACTGGGAGGGCGTGGAGCTGGTGTTGCAAAGGGAAGATGACCAGTGGATCCCTGGCTCTCTGGAAACGTCTTCAGTCCTTTCCCCCCGCCCCACCTCCTTCTGCCAACTGGCTCACACTGATCATTCAAACGTGAATGTCACCTCCTCCTCCAGGAAGCCTCCCTTGGCTGAACTAATGACCCCATGCCTGTACCCGTGTTCCCCCCACCCCACCCCTGGCATCCCTCTGGCATGGTACTCAGAACACTACACGGAAAGTAAGTGTCTCCCCACCCAGCTGAAGACTGCCTGAAAGAACTGACATCACCAGACCCAGTGCCCAGAACCCAGCCACTACTTAGAAAAACATCATTGTATCAATGAGGAAACTGCGTCCCTGAGAGGAAGAGTGACGTGTCCCCAAGGCCACATGACATGTCACTTACCAGCAGAGCCAAGCATACAACCCAGGTCTCTAACCACAAGTTGTCATAAAACCCAGGTCTCTAACCACAAGCTGTCGCCCTCTTTCCCCGATACCTCCCCGTCTTCACGGGAATGGCCACTGTTCATGACTCTGGGGACCAAGGACACTCCAAAGACTCAGCAGGAGAGCATCCTGAAGGCAGGATCCCTGGGGTGTCCCCAGGGGAGAGCAGCTATAGACTTCTGTGTCCTCCACCCGCCAGCTGAACTCAGTCCCCACTCAGGACTGAGATTTGTGGAGAATCCAGTCTCAGAGCCAGCAAAGCCGTGGGCACGTGGTGGCAAACCATCCCTCCTCTGCAAGCAGAAAAGCTCTCCTCCAGGACAGAGAGTCTGTGGTCCTCCCTCCAGGCCCTGTCCTGGAGCACATGCTTTCTAAGAACCTGCCAGAATTTACCAAGCCTGCTGTCTCACTCCATCAGGCACCGCCAGATCTGAAGCTTCCCGAGGGCTGGGAAACCTGTGTTGCCTTTGGATCGCAGAATACATTATCTGCTAGGGTCTCTTAGATTCACCTGGCTCCATCGGTTTACATATACACCTGAGAAGTGGGGTCCAGAGGGTGTACAGCCACACTCCCTGGTCACTGGGCGAAGGCCTGACAAAGCCGGGGTCTGAGCCACCCCCAACCGTGTCCCGCACGGATCCCACCGCACCGGACTCCCGCTCTGCCAAGTAGCATCCTTCAGCCTCCTCCAGGCCTGACAGCAGAGCTGGTCCCAGTGAAGTGTGAAAATGAAGCGAAAGTCCTTCACCTGGGTCTGACTCTTTGCAACCCCACAAACTTCAGCCTGCCCGGCTCCATGGAATTCTCCAGGCAAGACTCCAGGAGTGGGTAACCGACCCCTTCTCCAGGGGTCTTCCCGAACCAGGAATTGAGCCGGGGTGTCCTGCATTGCAGGCAGATGCTTTATCAGCTGAGCCACCGAGTTTGTTCATTGACGGGAGGGGACCCACCAAGACTCACACCGCAAGTCCGATCACGTCACTTCCCCGCTTAAAAGGCTTTGGTGGTTTCTTGCTACCCTGCCGACACACCCATCCTTCTTGCTGTGGCCGCCCTCGAAGTCCCAGGCCCCTGCTTTCTCTCCGGCCGCAGACCGCGGTTGACGGAGGCCTCCCCCGCGGTCCTCACATGCTCAGGGCGGCTCCCACCTCCTAGGCCAGCCAACCCCCGCGGTCCTTCAGCCCCGTCTTGTCTTCCTCCACCCCAAAGGCTTCCCTGGAGCTCTCACACCCTCAGCCCACGCCCAGGCTCCCTGAGCTCCAGTGTGATCAGTACCCGAGCTCCTCATCTCCACACTTCATCCGACCCCCGGCGCCCGGACCCTATGGGTCTCCATCCTCCGGGAATATCGGTGCTTTGACTGGCAGGTGGGGACCCCTGCCCTCCGCCCAGCCGGCTCCCTGACTAGTGGTCGCGGCCCCGCAGGGCTGCGGCAGCTGAGGCCCAGGCACTGGGGGGCGGGAAGGGCTCCCAGGGAAAGTGCTCAGTCTCCCCCGGGGTGCGGGGCGGGGGGCATCCCAGGGGAGGAGGTGCAGGGGGGCCCCCAGGGGAGGGCACCCCAGGGGAGGGGGTGCAGGGGGCCCCCAGGGGAGGGGGTGCAGGGGGGCCCCCAGGGGAGGGGGTGCAGAGAGGTGGTGCAGGGGGGCCCCCAGGGGAGGGGGTGCAGGGGGACCCCCAGGGGAGGGGCCCCCCAGGGGAGGGCCCCCCAGGGGAGGGTGCAGGGGGGCCCCCCAGGGGAGGGGGTGCAGGGGGGCCCCCAGGGGAGGGCCCCTCCGGAGCGCTGCTGTTCCCGCCTCCGCGTCCGTCCAGGATGCGCGGGGAAGGGGAAGTGCTCCGCTCCCTCTGACCCCCGGCGGCTGCTTCCTGAGCTTCCTCCAGCCTCGGACCGACGGGCAGACGCGGGCAGTGGGGCTGCCACACGCTGCCGCCCCCAGACACACTTCCTGCCTCTCCCGGCAGGATGTTATTGCAGAGCCCTGCGCGGTGATTGTCAGGAGATGGGCTTTCCTGAGCTCGTTAAGGGACCCCGCCGCTTTCTCGGGGCCAGCCCCCCTTTTCCTGCGCCCCCGGGAGCAGGGAGGGAGAGGGGCCCTGCGTCAGCTCCCCAGGACTGTGCCTGAAGACCACGAGCCCTGGGGGCAGCGGGTCCCATCCCAGCGGCTCTGGGCGCCAGGCACTGCTTGGCACCGACAGCCACTGTGTCGTTCACCCTCACGGTAACCCCTGAAGGCAGATGCCATCACTACCCTCTGTTTTACAGTCGGCTGACCTGATGTGCTCCAAGGCACGCGGCCAGGAGAAAGGGCAGGGATCCAAATCCAGGGCTGCCTGACTCGCTCCCAGCCTCCCACACCATCCCCTTTGCTGCTGTCCAGCCCACGAGCGGGTTCTCATCCCGTGAGTGGCGAGCGGCAGGGAGCGGAGGGGAGAGGCTTCCCCGGGGCCAGCATTTCCCTCGAGGAAGTCCAGGGGTCGCAGCATCTCCCCTCATCTCTGAGAAAGAACTGGCGCTCACTCGGGATAACCAGACAACTCCCATCTCCTTAGCCACATTCAAGCACTTCCGCTTTGCCCGGGAGGAAACGGCCCCTCACCACCGTGGACCAGGCAGAAGAAGGTGGAGGCGGTCAGAAACTGTCCACGGTGACAGTGATGCTTTTTGGAAAGAGCAGCAATGTGGCAGCCTGGACAGACCGTGGCTTGGTCTGCGTCTTACTGATTCTGCTACGAAGCGAGCGATCCCGGGGTCCTGCACCTTCCAGGGGCCTCATTCTCCTGACCTGGGAAGTAGGATAACTCCCTCCCCCCTCTCCAGTATTCTTGCCTGGAATATCCCACGGACAAAGGAGCCTGGTGGGCCACAGCCCACGGGGTCGCAGAAGCGTGGGGCAGGAGTTAGGGACTGAACGAAAACAGCCCCCCATCACCCAAGGTGTCTAAAAATACAGGGATTCCATGTGCATCAAAGTACCTTGTAGACTGAGACACGGGGCTGTTTCTGTTAAGTGGGTATTTTTTCCTTCTTTTTCTGTCTGGGTGACAACCCAGAGTAACAAATCTGGGGCCCAAAGCCGGGTTCAAATCTCAGTCTTGCTGGTTTTGAGCTTTATGACCAGAGATGAGTGTTTTAAGGACTCTAAGCCTGTGTTTCCCCCCACACTTTATTTTTTTATGCGGACCATTTTTAAAGTCTTTATTGAATTTGTTGCAGTACTGCTTCTGCTTTTTGCTTCGGGTTTTTGGCCACGGGTGTGTGGGATCTTAGCGCCCCCACCAGAGATCAAACTCACACCCCTGTGTTGGAAGGTGACGTCTCAACCATCGGACCACCAGGGAAGTCCCGAAGCCACTACTTCTGGGCAGGAAAAAACGGAGAACAGCAATACCTGCCTCACAGATTCGTAGGGAAGGTTCGACACATGGACGTCTAAACAGTGAGCACAGTGCCTGAGCTCAAGCTCCGGGTAAATGGCAGCTGCTGTTTTATGAAAAATGATGATGATTATTTCTGCTACTGTTTCCATTACTCTGCTGAAGTCACAGTCTAGCAACACAGTGGTCCGAGGAAAAGGAGGTGGCCGGGTCCCCCGCGTCAACGGCAAGGAGACTTGCTGAGTCCCCACGCCCAGCCACACAGAGCCACAGAGCGTGAAGGGACAGACCAGACATACGCGGAGACGGACAGGCAGCGCGCGAGAGGAGCACAGAAGACCCGCGTGGAACAGACGCGATGGAAAGAGCAAGCGGGCCTGAGCGGGCCTCCTGTTCATCCACAGAGCTGAGTCCCTGGGATGCCATCTGATGGCGGCGGCACCATCCGGGGTCTTGTCCTGCACTCGGTCACGCGCACACGCTGGGAGGTAGGGACCGCCATGATTCCCAGTTTGCAAAGCCGGAAATTGACTTTGAGAGCTCCAGTGACTTGTCCAAGGTCACACAGCGAACGGCATGATTCGAACCCCCAAACGACTCCCAAGCCCACTTGCTTCCACTCTCAGATGGGCTCCAGGAACCGCCGTTCAGTGGCCAAGTGGCTTAGAGAGAGGATGTCACGTCCCCTGAATTTCCATTTCCTCTCCTGTGACACTGGCTCAGGTGACCCCACCTCGCTGGACTGTAGTGGCCTCCGTGGCCCCAGCGCCATGCCTGCGCTGGCAGGAGCCTGCTGAGTGATGCTCTTCCTGTCTCTCGTCTACATCCATTTCTCCCAAACCAGGTCGACCACAAGATTCACCTGACACGCTGTGCTTTTTCACACAACCCCTGGAGACCTGTGAGTCTAAATCCCGAGGAAGTTTCCTAGAAATCTGTACTAAAAAAAAAAAAAGAAAAAAAGGCATTCCCTGGCTGTCTAGTGGTTAGAACACCACACTTTCCCTAACGAGGGTCCAGGTTCAATCCCTGGTTGGGGAACTAAAATCCTGCAAGCAGTGCAGTACAGCCCTCCAAAAAAATCTTTTCTAGTAAAAATAGATAAACTTTAAAAGTCAATGTCATGGTATAAAAACTGGTAAGGGGATTGTTTGAAAGGAAAACAAACCCACATGATTCTCATAACGAGGTACATTTGGGAGTCAGAGGACCGGGGCTGTCTACTCACGAGAATCCCTTGGAGAACTTTTTAAAACAACTTCGATGTCAAGCCCGATTCTAGACGACCGACTCTGAGTCTTGGGGATGAGCCCCAGTCATGCATCAGGATATTCATAAGTTCCCAGGCGATTCTAAGGGTAAGCCGGAGGTGGGGGGCCCAGCTCTGAACCAGTGCCATTCCAAAGAACTTTCTGGAATGTTGGAGGTGTCTTGTCTCTGCATTGTCCAATCTAATAGGGCTTCACCATGTGTGACTGTTAGGAACTTGAAATAGGGCTGGTGTGGCTAAAGAGCCAAAATATTAATTTCATTTCATTTTCAATGATACCCACTTAAATTTGAATCGCCGCGTGCAGATAGTGGCTACCTGGCTGGGCGTGTGGTTCTAGACTTGGGTGAGCCCACTGACCTCTGGGTAACAAGGAAGGACTGCAGAATGAAAATAAGAAAGGTCCCCTCCACTTCCAAAGGAGCCAGGGGTCCTCCCCGAGATATCGCTTGGGAAATCAAAATGTTCTTGTGAGATCGAAGACAGTCCTAGGGGTCTGTCCCGCCGGGTACGTTTCCCACCTTCAGCCCCTTGCTTGGCCCTCCCGCAGGAGGAAAAGGGCCGCCTCCAGGCTTCTAAGGAGAGCCCTTGAAGTTGCAGGAAGAGCCAGGGGCTGGGCCAAGGAGGTTAGCTTCTATTTTAAAGAACCTTTTCCTCTCTGGAGTCGGCTCCATCCTCCAACGGTGAGGACGGGGCAAAGGCTACGGCTGACATTGTGTTGCTGGACGTGAAACGGCCTCTGAGGTCACCGGGCAGCTGGTGGGCACGTCCTGACAGCCGCCTCTTAATCACACTCCCCCCAGCCCCTGGGGGTGGGAGGAGGGGGCGGGAGGGGTCCAGCTGTCGGCAATCACCAGGCGACCTTCCAGCCCCCTCCCTGCACCCCCTGCCCCTCGCCTCACCCCACCCCGCGCCCTGCGCTGATGGATGTTTGCAAGCTCAGCGGACACCCAGATGGCAGGCAACGCGGACCCCCGGCCAACAACACAGGAAGCTCTGCTGGGCTTCTCCTCGCCCGTGATGAGCTCACGCCTGCAGGATGAGCTGAGATTTCCACGTGTTTTCTTACAGTCTCCACACCTATTGGTTGTCTCTCCCCCTGGGAGCAGTCAGCGGGTCCTGCCAGGGGTCAGCTTTCTCCTGCTCCATCAGCAGGATGGGACCTCCAGACCTCAGTCCGGGGTCGGGGAGGTTAGACATGGGAGAGTGGAGGCTGGAGCTGGGTCTGGGCAGTTCACCTTTATTTATTTTTTTTTTAAGACCTGTGTCATCTTATTTGGTTAGTTACTAGCAAGCCAGCATAAACATGGTGTGAGAAGAGGCAGAATCTACATGAAGGTCTGGACTGCTTTGTTATTATTATTTTTAATTGGTGTATAATTGCTCTACAAGACAGGTCACCTTTAAAATGGGGGTATTAATATCCACTTCCGGAAATGATCGGAAGAGCAAAGCCAGGAGATGGTTTGTAATTACAAGGCACCCGACTAGTTTACTGGGAGCGTCCCTAACCCCTAGGGCTTCCCAGATGGCTCAGTGGTAAAGATCCCACCTGCCTGTGCAGGGGATGCCGGTTCGATCCCTGATCTGAGAAGATTCCGGAGAAGGAAATGGCAGCCCACTCCAGTACTCTTGCCTGGGAAATCCCCTGGACAGAGGAGCCTGGCAGGCTACAGTCCATGCGCTCCTAAAAGAGTCGGACGTAACTTAGTGACTAAACAACAATCCCTAAGCCCTATTCCTTAGGATTTCTTTTACTTTTTCTTTTTTTTTTTTTTTTTTTGGCCACGCCACAAGTCTTCCAGGATCTTAGTTCCCTGACGAGGGATTGAACCTGGGCCCCGGCCGTAAAAGCTCTGAATCCTAACCACTGGACCACCAGGGAATTCCCAGGATTTCTTTGCCTTCACCCTACCCTTTCCCTTTAGAGAGGGAGACCCCAGGTTCAATTCCTGGGTTGGAGTGATCTGCTGGAGAAGGGAGAGGCCACCCTCTCCAGTATTCTTGGGCTTCCCTTGTGGCTCAGCTGGTAAAGAATCCGCCTGCATGAGGGAGACCTGGGTTTGACCCCTGGGTTGAAGAGATCCTGGAGAAGGGAAAGGCTACCCACTCCAGTATTCTGGCCTGGAGAATTCCAGGGACTGTATAGTCCGTGGGGGTTGCAAAGAGTCAGACATAACTGAGCGACTTTCACTACCCTTTACCTAAATTTCTTCTTAATAATTGCAGTGCCCTAGGCTGTGACTTCTAAACCCTGGAGATTTTTTATCCTAAGAAAATTCCCCAAATACCCTGACAAGATGCAAGTCCCAGTGGGCCGCACGTGGTAGAATTCCCTGCGAGGACTCAGCCAACCCTCCCAGCCCTAGTTCCTCTTCATATCTTTAGCTCAGCTTAGCAAACACTGGCTGGGTTTCCCCAGGACGGTGGCTGAACATCTGTGCACAGAACAGGGTGGGACGCCAGCCCCAAAATTAGCAAGACACACATCTCCAAGGCTCCTCCAAGCCGTGTCCTGACTAGTACTTCTTACGAGCTTCAAGACAACCCTCTGGGAAAAAAATGAAAACTGTTATTATAATCCCTGTTTTCCAGATGAGGAAACTGAGGTGCAGAGTTGAAATGTCTTACTCAAGTTCACAGATAGTAGTTGCAGAGCCAACCCTCAAACTCAAATTGGCTTTTACTTCAAATGGTATTTTGCGTGCCAAGCACTCACAAGAACTGAAATAATGATTGGTATTGTGTGTTCAGTCAAGTCTGAGTCTTTGGGCCCCATGGACTGCAGCCCACCAGACTCTTCTGTCTGTGAAATTTTCCAGGCAAGAATACCGTAGGGGCTTGCCATTTCCTACTCCAGGCGAACTTCTCCACCTAGAGATCGAACCCGAGTCTCTTGAGCTTCCTGCATTGCAGGCAGATTCTTTACCACTGAGCCACGTGGGAAGCCCATTGCTTAGCATTACTGTTATCTGAAGACCATGCCTTTCCAGCACCAGGGAAAGAGCTGGGTTTTAAAAACCAACAGGCTGTGATTAAGCACACACTGGGGTGTCCAGAGAAACCAGATATTAACATGCACTTGCAAGTCAAGAAATTCTACTTGAGTTTGAAGACCTTGGTAAGGACACGGGCTGTGGAAGCTTCATAGAGAAGGCAGAACTTGAGTTGAGCAGGAAGAAGGGGTTGGTCTTGCATGGGGAGAGGGGAGAATCAGGGTTTTCTAGACGGGGAGCTCCATCCGCACAAAGGTTCCAGAATAAGCAAGCACGTTTTGTCAATTGGAAGCTCATCTCAGGGGCCAGGCCCTGGAGATGCAGAAATCAGTAAGATAAGATGGTAGCCCTGAAGGCAGATACAAGAGCAAGGCCAGCACTTGCTCTTCTGGCCTATGCGGGGAAATGGAGGAAAGCAGACGGCTCCCCAGAGTCAGATGGGGAAAGAACCTCGAATGGTTCAGTTCAGTTCAGTACAGAAGCAGGGCAAAGGCTAACAGAATTCTGCCAAGAGAGCGCACTGGTCATAGCAGACACCCTCTTCCAACAACACAAGAGAAGAGTCTACACGTGGACATCACAGATGGTCAACACCGAAATCAGATTGATTATATTCTTTGCAGCCAAAGACGGAGAAGCTCTATACAGTCAGCAAAAACAAGACTGGGAGCTGACTGTGGCTCAGATCATGAACTCCTTATTGCCAACTTCAGAGATGAATGGTGGCCCGGGAATTTTGGGTTGACCCCGTGGACAGCGGGGTGGGAGGTGCCCCCCCACCCTCTCTCCCAGGCTCTGAGCTGTACTCAGGCCCTTTCCGCTTTCTCCCCAGGGCTTCTGGAAGCCACAGACAAAGACAATAAATCGTCCCTCTGACACCCTCCCCCGCCTTCCTCCCTCCCCTTTGTCTGGAGGGGACTTCTCCCCTCCTCTGACCCTCCCCCTCCAAACCCCTTTGTTGCCATGGATACCAAAGGGACCAGCAGCCAGGGGTCCTTCCCACAAAAGCACGGTTTGTGCCACCATTTGGGAAGGAGGAGACGGTGAGAGAGTGAGAAGAGCTTGCAAACGCCTTCCCGTCTGCAGCCACGCCACCACTCCAGTTTGGGAGGAAGGAGGAGCTGTGCTTTCTGATTGCGACTTCAAAGGCGCTTTGCTGGGTGAAGTCCAACTGTGGCCTGGCAGCCCAAGAGGAACACCCGCACACTCACACACACAGCACATACACTCGTATACACACACAGTACACATACTCACGTACACACACACACACACACAATGCATATACTCACATGCACATACAATACCTCTATTCACATACACTCACATACACATACAAACACAATGCATACACTTATACACACACAATACATACACTCGTATACACACACAGCACATACACTCGTATACACACACAGTACACATACTCACGTACACACACACACACACAATGCATATACTCACATGCACATACAATACCTCTATTCACATACACTCACATACACATACAAACACAATGCATACACTCGTATACACACACAGCACATACACTCGTATACACACACAGTACATATACTCACACACACACACAATACCTATATTCACATACACTCACATACACATACAAACACAATGCATACACTCGTATACACACACAGCACATACACTCGTATACACACACAGTACATATACTCACACACACACACAATACCTATATTCACATACACTCACATACACATACAAACACAATGCATACACTCGTATACACACACAGCACATACACTCGTATACACACACAGCACATACTCATATACACACACAGTACACATACTCATATACACACACAGCACATACACTCGTATACACACACAGCACATACACTCGTATACACACACAGCACATACACTCGTATACACACACAGCACATACACTCGTATACACACACAGTACACATACTCACGTACACACACACACACACAATGCATATACTCACATGCACATACAATACCTCTATTCACATACACTCACATACACATACAAACACAATGCATACACTTATACACACACAATACATACACTCATATACACACACAGCACATACACTCGTATACACACAGTACATATACTCACACACACACAGTACATATACTCACGTACACACACACACACACACAATGCATATACTCACATACACATACAAACACAATGCATACACTTATACACACACAGTACACATACTCACGTACACACACACACACACAATGCATATACTCACATGCACATACAAACACAATGCATACACTTATACACACACAGTACACATACTCACGTACACACACACACACACAATGCATATACTCACATGCACATACAATACCTCTATTCACATACACTCACATACACATACAAACACAATGCATACACTTATACACACACAATACATACACTCATACACACAGACAGTACATACACTCGTATACACACACAGTACATATACTCACACACACACACACACACACACACATAATGCATATACTCACATACACATGCACGCATACAATACATACACTCGTATACACACACATTACATATACTCACACACACACAATGCATATACTCACATGCACATGCAATACCTATATTCACATACACTCACATACACATACAAACGCAATGCATACATTTATACATACACTCACATACACACAATACTTATACTCACACACACATACAACAATACATGTACTCACATACACACTAATACGTTAACACCTATACAGATACTGAACTAGTCACACACACCACTCATGAGCCCACCCTCCCAGGGCAGGTGGGCTGAGTCCACTAAGAAAATAAGCCTCCTGTACGCTGACCCGGCCCTTAGAACAAGTGTCCACTCCCAGCAGGAAAAACCCTCTGGCGACCCCCGGAGCTGCCAGGCCCCAGCGCCCGGCCCCCAAGCCCCTGGCTGAGGACTCTCAGGTTGGAAAGCTGCTTCTGGGCCTTTCTGAAGGCCCGACAACGGCAGAGAGCCAGATGCTGCAGCTGGGGAGGCCGGCGCTGCTGTGGGCTTTCCCACAGGGCCCCACAGAAGCCATCAGTTCCGCTCCCAAGGACAAAGGACAGTGGGCAAGAAATAAAGGAGGGCAGAAGACAAACACACCATTTCCCACTTTGCTAGATCCCCACCTTAGATTCAGACCCTGGGAGCGTGCTCAGGCTGGAGAGGAGTGCTCGAGTACGAACGGTATTTCAAAAAGCAGGCAGGAGAATGGAAGCCTGCAGTCCCGCCTTCTGGAACAGGCTGCAACAGCCCAAACTGTTCTCATGGGCCCTTACAAGGCAGTCCAGAATTTGGTCGGCACTTTGGTCATTTCAGATCAACTTTTGGTAAATGAGGTAATCTAGCGGTTAGTTCCCGTTCAGCACAGTCAGCTTGGGAGTCCAAATATTTCTGAGCACAAGCGTGTTGTTGATGGATAAATGCCCAAGCCTCTTCCCCAGTGGCTCAATGGTACAGAATCCATCTGCAACGTGGATTTGATTCAGGAGACGTGGGTTTGATCCCTGGGTTGGGAAGATCCCTTGGAGGAGGAAATGGCAACCCGCCCCAGTATTCTTGCCTGGAGAATCCCATGGACTGAGGAGCCTGGGGGGGTACAGTCCCTGGGGTCACAAAGAGTTGGGCACGACTCAGCGTGAGCATCAAAGTCTCTTTGAGTTTGCTCCTTACCTCTAGCTTGTATTCGTTCTCTACCCTCCAGAGGGGAAAAAACCAAACAGCCCCCTTTTTCTCTGCCTAGGATGCAGAGTGGAAGGCAAATTGGGTCCTCCCTCCATCTAAATTATCTGTCCAACACGTGGAGGGTAACTTTGGCATCATGGGTCCTAGAAGAGAGTTCCAAAGCTTCCAGACTCCTAACCTGACTCTGGTTCACCCTGTTGTTCTAGGAGGGTGAACTCTATACTTTATCTGAAAAGTGTCCATAATAATGCAGCATCCTCCCCCAAGACAGTTGCAATGATGATGAGATAACAGATGCTAAAATGCCTGGCACAAGAGACTTCAATACACATTACTTCTTTTCAATGTGCTGGATATATATGAAAAATATTAACTGATCTTTCTTGCCATCTTTTTTAACCTCCAGGAGGCGATAGGTCGTATGTCGTTGTTTTAGTTGCTAAGTCACATCTGACTCTGTGACTCTAAGGACTGTAACCCACCAGGCTCCTCTGTCTGTGAGATTCTCCAGGCAAGAATGCTGGAGTGGGTTGCCATTTCCTCCTCCAGGGGACCTTCTTGACCCAGGGATTGAGCCCGCATCTCTTGCATTGGCTGATGGATTCTTTACCACTGAGCCACCACGGAAGCCCGACAGATCTTAAGGCACATGAATGCCTTATTCTAAGCCAGATCCCCTTGACTTGTGAAGCTTGGTTTTGAACTAATCCATTTTGAATGGCTGATGTGTGATCTCTGCCTCAAGACCCCAGCAAAGATGTAAAATGAAGGGAAAAAAATTCATCATCACTTAGATAAAAATAATGTACTGAGCAATTTGACCTCCATGTGCCAAGCCTTGCAGAAGAAAAGAGCGTGAGTTAAACAGTGTCTGCCAACCAGCAGTAGCAAGCTGTGGTGGAGCCCCGGACTCCAGGCGCCCAGGCTGAAAACCCAGCTTCATCTTACCGGTCCTCATCTCGTGTTTGGCAGGTGATTTCCTCCTTCTGAGCCCAGCTTTCTCATCTGGAGAATGGGGCCAATCACAGTTGCACCTGTGTCTCCCAGGAGCCCGTGTGACAAAGCCCGTGAAATGCTCTAGCTCAGGAAATGTCTTGCTTAGGACGTGATCGATTACCTTTAGCGGCTTAGGCTTACTGGGCTTCCCAGGGGGCTCAGTGGCAAAGAATCCGCCTGCCAATGCAGGAGATGTGGGTTCGATCCCTGGGTCGGGAAGATCCCCTGGAGGAGGAAAGGGCACCCCACTCCAGTATTCTTGCCTGGAGAATCCCGTGGACAGAGGAGCCTGGTGGGCTACAGTCCACGGGGTCACAAAGGATCCGACACGGCAACTAAACAGCAACAGCGGCGGCAGCAGTAGCTGAGGCCACCGCTATTTATTATTATTACTGCTATCAATCCATCCAATTCTGAAATAACTAATTCACAAGTAGCACAGAGCATGGGTGAGCGGGGGGAGAAAGAGTCCAGTTGACCCTGGCAATTCCCTTCCCCTGGGATTGCCCTTCCCTTTGGAGTCTTTGTTAATAAAGCCACATGGAGAGGTGAGACCCATGGGTGCCTTTTTACTCAATGACTCCAAGAGGTACTCAAGGTCGCAAACAAATAAAAAAGCACCCGGGAGCCCCTGAAGGCTAACAGTTTCATTGGGGTCCACCCACTCAGCTCAGTTCCCTGACAGCCAATTCTTTTTTCTGGAAAGTTCTTTTTTTTTTTTCAATTCCCTTGCTTCTCCCGGTGCCTTCCCCTCCGCCCCACCACCTTCCTCCTCCTGGGGAAGCAGAAGTTCCTGAGGGCCAGAGAGAGGGTCAGAGGTCCCCACCGGCCTGGCCAGGAGCCACTGGGCTGTTTCCTGCCAGGAGACTTCTGTGAGCGGCTGTCCACCCCAGGGAAACCCAAATAAAGTCACCTCCCCACCCGGGAGCATTTTGCCCTTTAAGGGAAGGCTGTGTTTGCAGCCCAGAATGTATTTACAGCTTTCTGAAGATCTCATCCAACCTTTTACGGATACAGTAAGCATCAAAGAGGCCCACCCAGGCCCATCTGCTACTGCTTTCAAGGGCAGACCTGGCCTGGATCCTGAATAATTACCAAGTCACTCAACACTGCCTCTGATAATCTCTCTGTCTCCTTTCTTCCCTCTTTCTAGATCCTGATCCCTCCCCTGCCCCCTCCTCCGGAGTTTTCTCTTGCATGGCCAAACAGCCTTATGATCTAATCCCATCTGTCTTTTCAAAGATAAGACTGAGGGTAATTATTCAAAATAAGCCTCTAATTTATATACATATATATGTAAACATACATACAACTGAATCACTTTGCTATAGACCTGAAACTAACACATTATAAACCAACTGCAGTTCAATAAGTGTTTTTTTTTAAATGACCATCTGCTGCTGCTGCTGCTGCTGCTGAGTTGCTCAGTCATGTCCAACTCTTTGCGACCTCGTGGACAGTAGCCCACCAGGCTCCTCTGTCCCCGGGATGCTCCAGGCAAGAAGGCTGGAGTGGGTTGCCATGCCCTCCTCCAGGGGATCCTCCCAACCCAGGGGTGGAACCCACAGCTCTGAGGTCTCCTGCATTGGCAGGCAGGTTCTTTACCACTAGTGGCACACGGGAAGCCCAAAATGACCATGTAATGTGGCTTAATACATTTCCACTCCAGGAAAGAAAAGCTTAAAGAAAAGACCTGCTATGCCTTTGTGCACTCAGGCTTTGTTTTACCCTCACAACGGTTGTGAGCAGGTTCAATAGCCATCCTAACTGGGGCTCAGGAGCCGTCTGTAACTTGCCGGGGGCCCTAGCTGCTGATGAGGACAGAGCTCGTTCTGTAAGTCCCGGCTCTGTGAGTTGTCACCACAGCACAGTGAGCTGAAAGGCAAAGGATTCCTGGCATTACTGAGAGCCTGGCAGAATCCACAGGGAGAGCCAGCGTCTGAGGAAGCTGTCACACTCTGCAAGTGCTCTCAGAACTTCCCTGAGACCAAATCCGGGCCTGTCCAGGATCAAGGCGGCAGGCAGGCCGCTCTCACTCTAGGACACCCTTGGTGACAAGTTAGCCACATTCAGCTTCCCCCTCCAGAGAGGCCAATGCACCTGAATTCCTAGAGATTTGGGAAATGAAAGGCGAGAGATTTTGAGATACTGGTAAATATCTGCCATTCCATTAGATAAACAGGTGGCTAGAGATGGTTGTAAACATATGCAGAGCAAGATGAAGACAGACAGATGCACACAGACAGAGTTTCACATCGCAAGTGTTCATGTCAATTAGAAACAATCCAACAGGACTCAAGAGAGGGCCTAGTGAAACCAGCTTGGATTTCACAGTTACGCAGACCCAGCTCTGAATCCCGCATGGCCACATCGTGATCTTGAGGTTATACGACCTCGAGGAAATTGCCTAACATTTCTGCACTTCAGCTGTGTCTTCTGCAACATGGAGAAGATAAATATCTGCCTCTATGGAGTTATTAAAAGGGTCTGGGATTGTTGATGGAAAATTCCAATACTGTGTGGAGGTTGGTAAAGGGTCAACAAACAGTATTATTCTACATAGTGTTATTTGAAACAGTAATGGTGTCAAGAATCTCTCCAAGACATCCAGCCATACAGATCCCCAGGCTGAATGCAGGCCAAGACACAGTCCCCTCCTTCCATCCTTATCTCTCAAAGCAGAGATATGGGGATTCCAAAGTCCCAGGCAGTTCTAAATACAAGACCGAGTGTTTCACCCGCCAAAACAGCTGCTGTGCCGGCCTTTCAGAAACAGTCCTCTGCCTTAAAGCCCTTCATAGACCACCCACACTTACAGGAGAAGGTTCAGACTCCCAGTGTGACTCACAGAGCCCCGCGCTGCACCTGGGACCCCACCTCCAGCCCCCTCTCCCACTCACATACCTCAACCAGCCGTCAGCCCACCATTCCCCAAACACAGTACCCCAGGGCTCTTATCACGCTGTTCACTGAAGCCTCCTCCTTGTCCTCCTGCTAAAGAAGCCCCTCTCATCAAGAGATGCCCGGCTAGAATCCATCAAGCAGAATTCTTTTAATTAACTTTTATTGGAGTGTAGTTATGTGAATCAGTTATACATGTACATGTATCCACTTTTTGTTAGATGCTATTCCCCTACAGGTCATTACAGAGAACTGAGCAGAGTCCCCGTGCAACACAGCAGGCTCTTATTAGTTATCTGCCTTATATACGGTCGTGTGTATGTGTCGGTTCCAACCTCTCGGTTTATTCCTCCCCTCCCCTTTCCCCCTTGGTAGCCATAAGCTTGCTTTCTACATCGGTGACTCTATTTCTGTTTTGTAAACAGGCTAATTTGTATCATTTTTTAGATTCCACATGAAGCAGTGTCACATATTTGCCTTTCTCTGACTCACTTCCCTCGGTATGACAATCTCTAGGTTCATCCACGTTGCCGCAAATTATTTTGTGAATGCACGGCTGCGTGAAATTCCATTGTACACGTGCGCCCCAGTGTTAATTGCAGAACTACTTATAACAGCCAGGACACAGAAGCCACCTAGATGTCCAGCGACAGAAAAATGCGTAAAGAAGGCAAGATACCTTCACGCACCAGGCAGAACTAACCCCCACCTTCTAAAAGGAGAAACAGAGAAGCGAGGGAGGGTTGGCGGAAGCTGGGCTTGCTGGGTGCTGACCGTGCGCCCGGCATTGGCTCCTCTGCCTGCTTTTACTACTCACTCCTTCAGGTCACCATAGGAGCTGAGTCTTACTATCCCCACTTTGCAGACGAGAAAACTGGTTCTTATGGTCCCAGGTCTGAAAGACCCCGAGGTCTTTTTCCTTGAGTCCCTGCACCCCAGGGACACAGGGTAAAATGTAGCTCTGTCTGTCTCTGACACTAGACCGCATTTCCTCTAAGCAATCTGTGTCTTGTTCATCTCTGAGACCTCCCAGTCCGCTCAGCTCAGGCTTAAGCCCCAGTTTCTGGCACCTAGTAAGCCCTCAATAAACGCTTCTCATGGAAACCCTGCTCAGCAAGCATAGGGAGCCGCCGGGTTATCTTTCTGTTTATTACAGACACTTGAGAGATGAGACCCTGGATCAGTGACAAGCGGCATTTCCACATAGAACATCCCAGCTCTTTCCATGGATGCAGGTCTCTGCCAGCAGAAGGGCTTGACCTTGGCAACCACCCATTTTCAGGGGCTAGAAAAAAATAACTTCCCATTTCTCCATTAGTGACATTTGTTTAAATGGAAATTCCAAATTTTTAGTGCAAAAAATCTAGCAGTGCTGTGATCTCCAAGCTCATGGTCACACTCTGGGCCACTGGACCAGGAAGGACAACGGCCTTGTCACCAGCATACACCAAGGGGGCAGCTTTCTCAAATTCCAGGCAGAAAGGTCAAAGAAACGAACAGCCTGGGAGGCAACCTTTACCACATCCAGGGCACTCACCATTGTTTGGAGCAAACTCCCCATGCTTGGGGATCTTCCCGCCATCTGAGTCCGGTCTCTTGAGTTAGAAGCTGGAAGCCACTTTCCCTTAGCGCCTTTGTGTCCCTTCCAGGAGCCCCATGGAGCCTGCTTTCTACCTGAGGAGGAGGAGCGGCAGAAAATCATCAAGGTCTCAGAGTTAGCGGCAGTCTAGACCCCATCAGACCTTCATGGTAGAAGCAGTGAGCCTCCTACTAGAATCAGATCATTCGAACGTGGCTCCTTCCCAAGGTGGAATTCCGAGATTCCGTGAAATGCCTTGTGCTTGTTACTTTCTCTTCAAGTTGGAGAATAATTGCTTTGCAACTAGTTTCTGCTGCGCCGTGAAGCGACTCAGCTGTGTGTGCACAGCCCTCCCGCTGGAGCCGCCCTCCCCTCCCCCACCCACCCCACCGCTCTGAAAAGTGAAAGTCGCTCAGTTCTGTCCGACTCTTTGCGACCCCATGGCCTACACAGTTCCTGGGATTCTCCAGGCCTCCGTGTTTATTTGCCTTCCCTGGGCCTCAGTCCCTGTCTGTGAAGTTGGACAGTTGCTCTTTGCTCCCCGTTGTCCCTTTCAGGACACTGATCCTGCAAAATGCTGATTCTTTTGATGCGAAACCTATTGAACCAGGGCGACAGAGCGTGGCTGTGCAGCTTGGGCAGGGAGCATGTGTCCCACCGAGGACGCCCACCTGTGGGGTGCATGAGACCCAGCCCCGCTCCCCAGGCTCTGTGTTCCGGAGCGAGGCTGCTTTCTCCGGGAGAGGGGCGTTTTTCCCTGATTACCACATCCTATGGGCCCCACTTCTGATTATTTCCAACTTCCTAGATGGTGCTGATGGTCCAGAATCCTCCTGCAATGCAGGAGACCCAAGAGATGGGGGTTCGGGTCGGGATGATCTCCCTGGAGTAGGATGTGCCAACTCGCTCCAGCATTCTTGCCTGGAAAATTTCATGGACAGACGAGCCTGGCGGGCTACCGTCCATGGGGCCGCAAAGAGTCAAACACGATGGAGCGGCTGAGCATGGACATTCGCTTATTTCATCCCCATGCTCTGCTCACTGGGGTCATCTTGCCCTCCTCTTAGTCCCCACCCTGCCTCGCTGCAGATTTCGCTCCTGGCAGCAGCCCCATGCACGGCCCTCCCGCACAATAGTCCTCAGAGCTTCAGCATCCACCCATGTAACCGATCCATGTAACCGGCGTGGCTTCCCTGTTCTTTGATGTCCAGCAGCACAGCGGTCGTTTTCTCCTCTCTCCTCAGCCCACCCACTCAGCAGTCACATCGCAGGCCATTCCCAGAGGTCTCTGTTTCAAAACCCTGCTCTCTGACCTCCACGTCCCATCCTCCCAATGCACTTGATGCCATAAACCACCCCCACGCCCACATCCCTGGTCTCTGATCCTGACCACTAACCCACTGATCCAGCCACATGTTCACCAGCCTGCAACAGGTTCGCCAGTCTCTGCTTTCCTCCTTACAGAAATTATCACCGCGGTCCTTCTCTGTAAGGATGCTCCTGCAGACAGCCTCCTCACCCTCACATGCCTCTCGTCTGTCACAGCCACCTTGCAAACCTTCAACACCTACCGGGCACCTTCTCGGCACCCCACAGCCACAGTGGCTAAAGGCTACCAGGGAAAAATCACGCAACCTGCAAGGTGACTTCACTTTAAACTCACCAAGACAGATCTCAAAGCGGGGAATCAGTGCCATATGCTTCCCTGGGAAATGTGCTTTCTCCTTGTCCAAGATAGTAGTTCAGGCCTTCAGAACTTGATATGCCCCCTTTGCTCACCCGATGCCATCATCTTATAATTCACTTAGAGTTCAAAGCTCTGCTCTGTGACAACCTAGAAGGGGAATGGCGAGGGAGGTTCAAGAGGGAGAGAGGAACATATCATTCCTGTGGCTGATTCATGTTGATGTCTGGCAGAAACCAATACAATATTGTAAAGCAATTATCCTTCAATTAAAAATAAATAAATTTAAAGAAAAAGAAATGAAGCGTCACAAAGCCAGGACGCCCTCATCTTCCCACCGCTAAAGTCTAGCAACCTGCTGGCTCCTTATCGCCTCCTCTTTTCCTTCCTTCCCAGGGCACGGAGCCCCATCCTCTCTTCTTACCAGGCTGGTCCTTGCCCATGTGTTCCCCCTCAAATCCTCTCTCAGCATCTCGAAGACTCTTCTCCTCCAACCATCCGCTCTCTCTGGAAGCATCATTCACTCACAGTCTTGGGTTTGCTCAGCCCACTTCTAACACACAAACTAGTTCTCGAACGGCTGATTGTTGGAGCGTGTGCTCTCCATCCAACATCCTTCTCTAGCGATTGCCCATTTCTCTGCTCACTTTCCCAACACAGCTTTTGAAAAAGAGTTGCTTCTGTGAGCGTTCTCCCACACCCTGCCTCCCATCCACCCTTCAGCTCTCTGTCTTCTCCCAACACAGCCCACTGTGACTGGTCCGGGTCACCAAATCCAGGGGACCACTCCCCGGCCTCTTCCCCGATTGCTCGGGAGCGCTCTTCACGGTGCTGTGTCTGAGCGTGGCGACGACGGAAGGCGAGCGGGGTGACTGTCTGGTTGCGGCAGGCGGGCTTCTCATCGTGATGGCCTGTTTAGTTCTGCAGCACGGGCTCCAGGGCACTGGGGCTTCGGCAGCTTCAGAACATGGGCTCGGGAGTTGCAGCTCTCGGGCTCGCGAGCTCGGGCTCGGTAGCTGTGGCACACGGGTTTAGCCGCTCCGAGTCATGTGGGATCTTCCCGGACTAGGGTTTGAACCTGCGTCTCCTGCATTGGCAGGCAGATTCTTCACCACTGACATCTTCACTTGCAGACCTTATTGACATCTCAGGCACGAAATAATGAAAACAGAACTCTCCCTCCCTCCCTCTCTCTCTTTCCTCCCCCCATCCCTTCACCCTGCCCACTCCTCCATCAAGCCGTCAGAAGTCTTTACTCTACATCTGAAACTTGCCTCACTTCTCATTCTCTATGGATGCCACCCTTAGGCAACCCACCATCTACTCCCATCTTGGCCTTTGAAGTCACCTAGTAGCTGGTCTTTCTTTTTCTCCTGCTTCCCTTCAATTTATTCTCAACAAAGCAGCCTAAGTGAATGAAGTGAACATTGCTCAGTCTGTGTCTGACTCTTTGTGACCCCGTGGACTATACAGTCCATGGAATTCTCCAGGCCAGAATACTGGAGTGGGCAGCCTTTTCCTTCTCCAGGGGATCTTCCCAGCCCAGGCAGGTGGATTCTTTACCAGCTGAACCACAAGGGAAGCCCAAGAATACTGATATGGGTAGCTGACCCCTTCTCCAGCGGATCTTCCCGACCCAGGAATCGAACACACATGTCCTTCATCGCAGGCGGATTCTTTACCAACTGAAGCAGCCTAAGGGATAGTTCCAAATGCAAATTGGATCATGTCAGATTTTGGCGTCTTCTCCTCGCACTTGGAACAGTCACACTCCTTGCTGCGGCCTTCTAGGTCCTACATGAACGTGGGCCTGGTTTGCCTCTCTGCTTTGTCTCACACCACCCTCTCTCTGGCTTCCTGCTCACCAGCCTTCCAGATGCCCTGACGGTGGCTCTGAGCCTACTGAGATCTCTCCTGCTTTGAGGTCTCTGCGTTTGTCTTCCTTGCAGCTGGACCTCTCAGCCAGTCCTTTGCATGGTGAGTGCATTCTCAGATGTCAGGTACCAAGTGAAAGGTCATCTTCCAATAAGACCTTCCCTGACCACCTTGTCTGAAATTATCTTCAACATTATTAATATTTTCTAGCTGAAATGTTACTTGCTTCACAGCATTTTCTGTGATCTGCCATTCATGTCCTTGTTTATGTACCTCTTGATTGTCTACCTACCCCCACACAAAGGATAACGTCCATCCAAGAAGGACTATGTGTATTTCATCCTCCCCTATGATCCCAGTGCCTAGCAAAGTGATTGGTATACAGTAAACGTTTGATAAGTATTTGTTCAATGAATGAATGAGTGAGTGAATCATCATGATTTGTCTTTAGTCTAATCTTTCCCCCATTATCTCATACTCCTTGTATGTACCCTGTACATGCAAGTCTTGTAGGGGAATGGGCTTTTGTGGTGGCTCAGATGGTAAAGCGTCTGCCTGCAATGCAGGAGACCTGGGTTCAATCCCCCATGTTGGGAAGAACCCCTGGAGAAGGAAATGGCAACCCACTCCAGTATTCTTGCCTGGAAGATTCCATGGACAGAGGAGCCTGGTGGGCTACAGTCCCTGGGGTCGCAAAGGAGTCAAATATGACTGAAGCGATGTAGAGCATACATAGTCCTGGAGCTAAGCTCTCATTTCCCCTTATGCTCTCTTTTTAAATGCAAAGATTTTCAAAGCTCTCTGTGGTGGAAAGCTCATCAAATTGCTTTTCTTTGTAATAAAATAAGTAAACAGGGAGAGTGGGAGAAAATTAAAACCTATTCTCCACAGACTGAACCCGTTCCCCTAGAATTCGTATGTTAGAATCTAATCCCCATTATGATGGTGTTTGGAGGTAGGGCCTTTGGGGTGATTAGTACATGAAGGTGGAGCCCTCAACTGTGAGATTCAGTTCAGTTCAGTGGCTCAGTTGTGTCCGACTCTTTGCAACCCCATGAATCGCAGCACACCAGGCCTCCCTGCCCATCACCAACTCCCGGAGCTTACTCAAACTCATGTTCATTGAGTCAGTGACCATCTCATCGTCTATCATCCCCTTCTCCTCCCACCTTCAATCTTTCCCAGCATCAGGGTCTTTCTTTTCCAATGACTCAGCTCTTCGCATCAGGTGGCCAAAGTATTGGAGTTTCAGTTTCAACATCCAGTGAACACCCAGGACTGATTTCCTTTAGGATGGACTGATTGGATCTCCTTGCAGTCCAAGGGACTCTCAAGAGTCTTCTCCAACACCACAGTTCAAAAGCATCAATTCTTCAGCGCTCAGCTTTCTTTATAGTCCAACTCTCACATCCATACATGACTACTGGACAAACCAAAGCTTTGACCAGACGGACCTTTGTTGGCAAAGTAATGTCTCTGCTTTTTAATATGCTGTCTAGGTTGGTCATAACTTTTCTTCCAAGGAGCAAGCGTCTTTTAATTTCAAGGCTGCAGTCACCATCTGCAGTGATTTGGGAGCCCAAAAAAATAAAGTCTGACACTGTTTCCAATGTTTCCCCATCTATTTGCCATGAAGTGATGGGACCAGATGCCATGATCTTAGTTTTCTGAATGTTGAGTTTTAAGCCAACTTTTTCACTCTCCTCTTTCACTTTCATCAAGAATCTCTTTAGTTCTTCTTCACTTTCTGCCATAAGGGTGGTGTCATCTGAGTATCTAAGGTTATTGATATTTCTCCTGGCCATCTTGAGTCCAGCTTGTGCTTCATCCAGCCCAGCATTTCTCATGATGTACTCTGCATATAAGTTAGGTAAGCTGGGTGACAGTACACAGCCTTGATGGACTCCTTTTCCTATTTGGAACCAATCTGTTGTTCTTTGTTCTAACTGTTGCTTTTTGACCTGCATACAGATTTCTCAGGAGGCAGGTCAGGTGGCCTGGTATTCCCATCTCTTTTAAGAATTTTTTACAGTTAGTTGTGATCCACACAGTCAAAGGCTTTGGCATAGTCAATAAAGCAGAAGTGGATGTTTTGCTGGAACTCTCTTGCTTTTTTGATGATCCAACGGATGTTGGCAATTTGATCTCTGGTTCCTCTGCCTTTTCTAAATCCAGCTTGAACATCTGTAAGTTCACAGTTCATGTACTGTTGAATCCTGGCTTGGATTCAACTAACAATGGGATTTGTTCCCTTATAAAAGAGACCACAAAGAACTCACTTGACCTTCCACCAGAGGACGTTACAGAGAGACGACAGCTGTCAATGAGGAAGTGGGTCCTCACCAGATCCCGAGTCTTCCAGGGCGTGATTTTGGACTTGCCAACCTCTAGAACTCTGAGAAATCAGTATTTGTTGTTTATAAGCCACCCAGATTATGATATTTTTGTTACACTAGCCCTAATGAACTAAACCACTGTTGATTACCTCTTACATGCCAGAGATTTTGCAAAGCTCTTGCAAACATTTCCTAACGGGACCTTTAAAGCAGGCCCATGGGGTAATTGCTTTATTATTCCATTTTACAGATGGGAAAACAGTCCATTGGTAAGTATTGCACCACAGATCTTTGTTTCTCTGAGTGTGTTCCTTGAACTAACAGCAGGCACCATTCCCAGAGGTCTTTCAGAAACAAGAGTCTCAAGACACACCCTAGACTACTGCATCAGAGTCTGTATTTTAACAACATACGCCAATGATTCCTCTGCACACGACATCTTAAGAAACACTGGTCTTGATGACACAAACAAGAGAGAAATTAGGATCCAGGCGAGTCCTGCCTGTGCTCAGAACAGTGCAGACAGCTGGTGCACACGTTTTAAGTAGAACAACTAGTACCTCTTCTCACCGCACATAAGACCGTGACTCACTGTCCACCTCGGCCGGACTGAGCTGGGGGGAGGGGAGCTGCAGTCTGGGCTTGCTAATGCAAAAAAAAAAAAACAAGAATGGACCGCAGAGACACGAGCATCGTGGTTTTGAAGAAAGCAGATAAAGTCCTCACCGACACAGGTGGACATGGCGACACAACATTTGAACACCTGTCTCCTTTGACACTCCTCTGTTGATGGAACCTTAGGTTGCTTCCATATCTTGGCTATTGCAAATAAAGCTGCTATCAACATTCAGGTGCATGTATCTTTTTTAATTAGTGTTATTGGGTGTGGCTTTTTTTTTCTTTTATACCCAGGAGTGGAATTGCTGGGTCATAGGGTCGTTCTACTTTTAATTTTTTAGAAAACTCCATACTGTTTTCCACAGTCGTGGTACCAATTTACATTCCCACCAAGTACTGTATGAAAAAGTTGCTCAGTCGTGTCTGACTCTCTGCGACCCCATGGGCTGTACAGGCCACGGAATCCTCCAGCCAGATCACTGGAGTGGGGTGCCATTCCCTCCTCCAGGGGACCTTCCCAACCCAGAGACCGAACCCGAGTCTCCTGCAGTGCAGGCAGATTCTTTACCAGCTGAGCCAGCAGGGAAGCCCGATACCGTATGAAGGTTCCCTTTCTCCACACCCTCACCAACGCTGGTCATTTGTGTTCTTGTTGATAACAGCCACTCTGGCAGGTGTGAGGTGACGTCTCTTTGTGGTCTTGATGCTAATTTCCCCGATGATGAATGATATTCTGCATCTTTTCATGGGCCCGTAGGCCACCCGCGTTTCCTCTTTGGAGGAATATCTATTGAGTTCTTCTGCCCACTTTTTAATAATGCCTTTATTTTTTTTTTTGACGCTGAGTCGTCTGAGCTGTTTATAAATGTTGGGTATTAACCCCTTATCGGTCACATCATTTGCAAACATCTCTCATTTAGTAGATTGTCTTTTCGTTTTGTCAGTGATTTCCTTTGTTGTGAAAAAGCTTTTAAGTTTAATTAGATCCCATTTGTTTATTTTTACTTTTGTTTCCTCTGCTTTAGGAGCCAGGTCCAAAAAAATATTGCTCTGACTTTTGTCAAAGAGCGTCCTGCCTATGTTTTCCTCTGGAAGTTTTGTAGGATCCGGTCTTACATCTAGATCTTTAATCCGTTTTGAGTTTATTTTTGTATAAGATGTTAGAGAATATTCCAATTTCATTTTTTACATGCTGGTTTTCCCAGCACGACTTATTGAAAGGACTGACTTTTCTCCATTGTATATTCTTGGCTCTTTTGTCATAGATGAATTGACCATAAGTGTCGGAGTTTATTTCTGGGCGTTCTAGTCTGTTCCGTCAATCTACACAACTGTTTTTGTGCCAATACCACACTCTTTTGATTATTGTATCTTTGAAATATAGCCTGAAGTCTGGGAGCAAGATTCCTCCAGCTATGTTCTTTCTCAAGATTGTTTTGGCTATTTGGGATCTTTTGTGTTTCCATATAAACTTTTGAATTATTTGTTTTAGTTCAGTGAAAAATGCCATTGGTAATTTGATAGGGATTGCACTAAACCTGTAGGTTGCCTTAGGCAGTATGCTCACTTTAACAATATTCACTTTTCCAGTCCGAGAACACAGTATATCTTTCCATCTGTTTGTGGCATTTTCAATAGCTTTCATCCGTGTCTTACAGTTTTCAGAGCACAGGTCTTTTCCTTCCTTCGGTAGGTTTATTCTTTTTGAGTAGTTTTAAGTACTTTATTCTTTTTGATGTTATAATAAGTAGGATTGCTTACCTTCTCTTTCTGATAGTTCATCGTTAGTGTATAGAAAAACAACAGAGTTCTGTATATTAATTTTATATCCTGCAACCTTACTGAATTCTTTGATGAACACTAGTAGCTCCCTGATGGCATCTTTAGGATTTTCTATGTAAGTCATCTTCAAACCGTGACAGATTTACTTCTTCTGTTCTAATTTGCATTCCTTTCATTTCTTTTTTTTTTCCTCTGATTGCTGTAGCCAGGGCTTCCAAAACTACACTGGACAAAAGGGGCCAGAGTGGGCATCTTTGTCTTGTTCCCTATCTTAGAGGCAATTCTTTCAGCTTTCCACCATTGAGACTGATGCTAATAGTGGGGTTTTCAAATATGCCCTTTATTGTATTGAGATATATTCCCTCTATGCCCATTATCTGGGAAGTTTTCATCATAAATGGATGTTTAATTTTATCAAGAGTTTGTCCTGCATCTATTGAGATGATCATATGGTTTTTATGCTTCAATTTCTTAATGATGCATCACATTGATTGATTTGCAGATACTGAAAAATATTTGCATCCCTGGGATAAATCCTACTTGATCATAGTGTATAATCCTTTGTGTGTGTGTATGTATGTACAAGATCCTTTCAATGTATTGTCAGATTCAGTTTGCTAATATTCTGTTGAGGATTTGTGTGTCTATATTCATCTGTGATATTGGCTTATAATTTTCTTTTTGTGTGATATCTTTGTCTGGTTTGGGTATCAGAGTGATGCTGGCCTCATAGAAAGAATTCGGAAGTACTCCTTCCTCTGCAACTTTTTGGAGTAGTTTGAGAAGGATAGGTGTTAATATTTCTCTAAATGTTGGGTGGTGCATCCTTTGTCTGGAGGCAAGGGTTGCCTCCACGCTCTTCAATCCTGGCACCTTGGGATGACAGCCCCCAAACCCTGGGTCCCTGTGGTCCCTGCTGCCAAAGTCATTTCTCTGCCAAAGAGAACAGACCCAACCCACCACAGTGAAGCCTGGGTCTCTCTCTGTTGTCATTAGAGGCCTTTTCATCCACATCATACAGGAAGACCTCTTGAATTTATGGATATATTCCAAACACAGAAAAAGATTGCCAAATCATCTTGGATGCCCTTAAACCTGGCTCAGATTTTCTCAGGGTCTGGAAGAGAAGTTTTCCCTGCCTCTTTTTATAAAGGGGGAAGTCCAAGATTTTTTTTTTTTCCTATTCAGTTGGTACACCCCCCACCCCCACCACCATCAGGAGAGTGGATGTGCTCACACAGATTCCCAGAAACTGTTTGACTCAGTGCCGGCTTCAGCTGGCTCAGCAATAACTTCCCCCGGAAGCCAACCAGGCTTCTACAGCATCACCGGCCTAGGCGACTCAAAGGCATGGCTTCCAACACAGAGGCTGATGCGGGTCCCTGCAACGCTCTAATCTCAGCAACTCTACTAACAAGGTTACCAGAAGTGTCCCCCGGGACCTGGCCCACCCAGCCCTGTGTTCCGGCTCTGGTTCCTAAGCAGCGACTTGAAGAAGACCCAGTTGGTTTAACTGAGTCACTAGCTAGTGACCTCAGTTCTCATCAGCCCCTGGGTGTCTCCTCTGGCACCGACCTTTGCTTCACCTTTCTGGGCTCTTTAAAAGGCAAGCGATGCATTTGCTTTAAGCAAAAAATCCGTTTTCCTCAGTTTGCTCCTGCACTTTCTTTATCCAGCTGTTTAATCATTTAAGCAAACACCCTCTGAGCACTTGCCACGTTGCAAGTCCTGGGAACACAAAGATGTGCAGACGCAGCCCCTGTGACGGGGGAGGTGCCCACGGGGCAGAGGAGACAGAGCTGTCCCAGTAGAGCCGGGTCGGGGCTCTCCTGGAAGCAAGTCTCCGGCGCTCAGCAGGCATCCGGTGGGGGAGCAGGGGGCTGGCTGAGTAAGGGGGCTCAAGCAGATTTGGGGGAGCCACTTCTGATTATCCTCTGTCCAAGAAGGAAGCAGCCACAAGGAGGCAAGAGATGTGCCACATAGCTAAACAAGAAAGTAGAGAGCAACACGGGGTAAGATGCCTGTTGGACACAAATACGCCTTCGCCGGGTGCCCCTGGGTTTCCAGCTGAATAAGAAAATGAGTCCTGGGTGAGCTTGGAGGCAGGATGGAATGGCAGACATGGAGACCCCGGTGGCGCTGGAGGTGGACATGCTCTCTGAGCCAGAGAACGAGCCCTCTCTGTGATCACTGTGCGGTACATGCCGGAGGACCGGCGTTTGCCCACATGCCATCCTGTACCTTCCCTGCAATGACACTCACCACACTTTCTTACTCACTGCTAGGCTCCAAAAGAGCTGGAATCACGTGTACATTTTTTATTGCTCTATCCTTATCTTTTAGCCTGTGCCTGGTATATGGAAAGAAAAGTAGATTTGTTTTAAAAAGCACATGGAACAACGCACCAGACCCGTACTCCTCAAAACTGTCAGGGTCCTCGAACACAAAGCCTGAGAAACCATCACAGCCAAGAGGAGACATAAAGACAAAATGCAGCGAGGTGCAGCTCTATTTACAGTGGCCAAGACGCAGAAGAAACCTGGATGTCCATCAGCAGATGGATGGATAAAGAATTGTGGTGGATCGATGCAATGGAATATCACTCAGCCATGAAAAAGGAATGGAATCGAGTCAGTCGTAGTGAGGTGAATGAACCTAGAGTCTATCATACAGAGTGAAGTAAGTCGGGAAAAGAAAAGCAAATATTATATATAAACGCATACATGTGCAATCTAGAAAAATAATACTGATGAACCTATTTGGATGGCAGGAAGAGAGGCACAGACATAGAGAATGGACAGGTGGATACAGTGGGGGAAGGAGAGGATGGGATAAACCGAGAGGGCAGCATCAACACACACACCACCATCGGCAAAACAGAGCCGGCGGGAGCCGCTGCGTGACGCGGGCTCAGCTTGGGCTCTGTGATCGCAGAGAGGGGTGTGGGGAGGGAGGCCCGAGAGGGAGGGGACATGTGTATACACATAGTTGATTCACTTTTTCACACAGCAAAAGTCAGCACCGCGTTGAAAAGTGATTATCCTCCAAACTAAGATTTGTACACTGCAGTGAGGTGTCCTGGATGGTATCCTAGGACAGTAGGTAAAAGGTAAGGGAGTCTGAATAACGTGTGGACCCAATTAATCATTACTGTACTAATACTGGTTCATGAATTGTGACAAGTGTGTTGCGTTAATATAAGTTGCTAGTAATACAGAACACTGGATGTGGAACATACTGGAACAGTCTGTACGAGACGAATGACTTTTCTGTAAATCTAAAACTCTTGTAAAATAAAAAGTTAACAAAAATCTGGATAATGATCCTCAAGTACCTTTGTGCCCCCAGCCTGCCCAGTAGCCCTTCTTCACTGCTCTGACCCTCTCCACTTCCTCTCACCACCTCCGAAAAAAACACCTCTCTTTGCTAAGCCTGGAGCCACGGAATGTGCTCTTTGTCTGGCAGTGAGAAGCCTGGGTTCCTTTGCCATCATCCCACTGCATGACTTTGTGTAAACCCTTTGCCCTCCGTGGGCCTTGGTTTACCCATCTGTTCAATGGGCGGGTAAGATGAGAAACGTCTTTCAAGTTTCCCCGTGATGACAAGGATGGCATCTCGTTCACCTCAGTATCCCCAGCTTCTAAGACAGCCCCAGGCACATGGCAGACACTGAATAAAACTTTGCTGAATAAATAACTCAATAAACATTGCTTGATGTTCTATTAATGCAAACTTCTAAAGTCAGCCCAACACCTCCAAATCTGTTTCCTTTTGGACTTGACTTTAATCTCCCTTTGTGTCTTTCTCCAGTTGTTCATTGTCACTTTATAAGCACTTGAGCAGCAACTGAAAGAGGTCGGAACCCTCAGGCTTTGAACTCCCTGGAGCTCAGACACAGCGGTACCAGCTGAGATGGTGGGGACGTTGCATCCAAATCCTGTCTCGCGGCGTCACCCAGCTTCTAGGGCTGGCCTTTCCAAGGGATCCAGCCACCCCTTCCCAGCCTCTTTCTCCAACGAGCCCAGAGTTGGAGGGCCCAGCACTCCCAGCCCCTGTTGAGGAGACCCCAGCAGATCTCTTAGAAGAAGACAGCTCAGGCCCAGGGAGGGGAGAAGCAAGAAGTCACCAAAAGCAGAAAAATCTCTGGACCCTACAAAGTGGTCTAGAGACCTGGATCTTAGTCCCAGCCCCCAGTCTGCTCCTCAGACACACCCAGAGATCTGGGCAAGTTTTTCTCTGTCTCTGGGTCCCCTGCCAGAGCCGGGGTGGGGTTGGGCGCCAACCAGGCTGAGAGCCCTTTCTGGTTGCTGGGGGTGTGGGCTGCACCGTCCCCTACCTCTTATCTCTGGGTTTTCCTCTGCATAGAAAATGCTCCCCGCTCACACCCAGCCTCTGCCCTTCAGAGAGCAGGCTCCTGGCATGCAGCCTGTCTCCAGTCCTCACTCACTGTCCCTGCCAGCCCCTCAGAACACTTTGCACGTTCCCCCTCCCAGAACTCCACTCTACCTGCTCATGTAACCGTCTGTCTACACCGCCGGGAGCCCCGACGGCCTGTTTGCCCCCCTACCCCCGTACCCAGCCTGCTGCCTGGGCATCAGTAATGAATCAGGGCTCGTGCAGTAAGCAGATGCGTGAGCAAACGGACGAAGGCATGCGTGAACAAACATAACCACCGAGCACTGTACCATCCTATCATTCTGGAAAGCTCATCTCAAGTTTCCCGGAGAGGGGGTAAGGTTCTGTGATAGCATCTGCAAAACGATAAAATAATAACGCCAGCAGCCTGTGGTTACCACTGTAAATTCCTGCGGGTTTTCCCTGGGAGTTTCAGAAGAGGGCAGACAAGCACAGCCCCCCTCCTCCAGCCCTCTCCCGGCCCCCAATTCTCCTCCTGGCTGCCTCCTCCCAGTCCCTGCTCTTTCCCCATCTCTCTCTGTGTCTCTCTATCTCTCTCTCTCTCACCCTCTGTCTCTCGTGCATTTCCCTCCACTCCCCTACCAACCCCTTCATAGAGGGCTCTCCAGGGGGTGAGGTGCCCTAGGATGGGATCTCACTTCCGCCCCAGCCCCCTGGCCCTGCCTCATTTGCACTTTGGGCGTCTTCGCTCTGTTGTCAGCAAAGTGAGGGGCCAGGCGGCTGGCAGCGGGATGCAGGGTCCCAGGAGAGAACGGTGGGGAAGCGCCCCTCTCAGCCTGCTGTGGTGACGGCATCAGGGCCATCGCTGACAGTATTGGTACCCGGAGGTCTTTGTGGAAGATGGTGACCCGCTCTGGAGGAAATACATCCCCCCAGGGATCCTTTCAGCTCCTTCCTCCCAAATCAATGACCAGCCAGAGCCGGCTTCCCCCTGTCTCTCTCTAGCTTTGTGTCCTTTTTAGTGTGGGCAGAAGCCGTCTGGATGAACAATTTCCCAAACCTGGCTGCCCTCAGAAATCATCTGAGGGGCTTTTCATCACCGTGACCATCTTGGATGATTCCAGGAGCTTCTGAGCCCGTTGGTCCAGGGTGACCCTCCGGAATGGGTATTTACAGAACCAGACAGGTTGACTCTATGTGGAGGACAGGCATTTGAACGCCTGGTCTAAGCGGAATGAATGCTCATGGGACTCTGGATGAATGAATGAGTCAATAGCGATGGCAAATGAATACAGGGATAGATGCATGGATGAATTACAGTCCACCTCTGTGGGTAAATGAACAGAGGGACAGACGAATGAATGAGTCAAATCAGTTCAGTTCAGTCGCTCAGTCGTGTCCGACTCTTTGAGACCCCAGGGACCGCAGCACGCCAGGCCTCCCTGTTTATCACCAACTCCCAGAGTTTACTCAGACTCATGTCCACTGAGTCGGTGAGTCAGTAGCGACAGTAAGTGAACACAGGGACAGATGAATGGATGAAGTGCAGCCCACCTCTGTGGGAAGAAGGGTTGGCGTGTCCCCCAGACCTGTGCTCTGGACTGCAGCACGCGTGCCCACGTGTTCCACGCTTCCCAGGCCCAGAGGCGCAGCTGCTCCCGCCTCTCTGCCCTCTTGGTCTTCCCTGACCTCACCCCGTGCCCCCGGCTTCCCATTCGACTCCTTTCTGCCCCCTTTCTTCCCACGGCTCCCCGCAGCCTCCTCAGCCCACCTCCCAGCATAACATTGGCACGCTGGGGGTCCTTTCCTCATCCCAAGGCACCCGTGTGAGAAAAAGCTTCAGACACAGCAGTTACAGACACACACGCGGAAAGATTTATTTTTCACGAACAGGGTTAAAAAATAGCACAGACATTCCAAAGAAGGGGCGCGCGGAGCAGCGGCTGCCTCCTCCACCATCTGTCCAGGACCACCGATGGGGCCTCAGAGGAGGCCCCTCCTCCCTTCTGGAAGCTTCCTCCAGCCTCGCCTGGATGCTCTGGGGACAGCCCTGGCCTGAGAACATGAGTCTGTGAAGACCCTGGCTGGAGATGGAAGGAGTGAGCTGAGAGAAGCCCGTTCCATCCACCCTGCGCTCTGCCTCGGGAGCTGGCTCCATTCCAGCCAAGGTCAGCACATCCACTGACATCAAGCTGGCTTCTTCCTGCCCCCGAGGCTCCTGTCTTCTCCTTTACGATCTGCGTCCTCCAAGAACAAAACCCGGAATACACACGCCGCGCCCTGGGTCCACAAAGGCCCCGCCAGCATCTCCATCCTGGAGGCCTCCATCCTCCGGTGCTGCGGCTGTCCTGTCTGCTCCAGCACCCGGCCCCAGCCCCCCAACCCGGCAGGAGGGGCCACGGGGGTCCCACCCTGATGGGGAGGTCAGGAAAAACCCACCCAGGGTTTTCCACCCCAGGCAGCCACCGCCCCCCACCCCCACAAGGGGAAGGGCCACTGACCCTGGAAAAACAAAGGGTGCTGAAGAAAATGCTTATAAATTCAAAACAAGGTTGGCAGGCATGGGAAAGGAGTCAAGGGAACCTCTGAAGCTCTCTCCCATCTCCCCCTTGGAACCAGGGACCGCAGCAGAGGGACCCAGGGTCCAGGACTTCTTTAAGCTTTGCACGCCAGCTGCCTTGGGGAGGGATTCCCTACAGGGAGCCTGGGTGCACACTCACACTTCTCTCTTAATGCGCGGACCAGCCGTCAGAGCCCCCCAAACCAGTGGGGGTGGACTCATTCTAAATTGCCTCCGATGTCCCTTTTTCCCTCAAGGATATTGTGTGAAGAGCAGAGATGTGCAGAGCAGGGGGTGTTTATCCAAGGGACAAGTGACCCAGGCACCCAGCTCTTCAGGTTACGCCCATCCTTGTTTACACACGTGCACACACACAAAGCAGGTGTCCCCCCCACCCCACCCCATCAAAAGGACCCTTGGCAGCCACTCAGGCCAGCGCCGAAGAAGAATGTCCTGGGGATGTCAGATGGAGAGACAGGGAGAGGTTGGCTGCTCACAGGTCTGGAGGAGGTTGGAGAGATGAGGATTTGGGGAGGGGGCCCGAGCAGCCTTTAGACCAAATGCAGATGCCCGGTCTTTCTTCTTTCCCCTTCCCAACTCCCCACTCATACCGTGAAACCAAGGAGCCCGCTGCTGCACCAACCCCACTGCCTTCCCGTCCCCGCAGAAAAGAGAGGATGAATAAAAGGGGCTAAGGACACATGTAGAAAGAGTGTCTACTCGGTGGGCTGCAAGAAGGGACGCCCCTTTCATGCATCGCTCGAACTCCAGGGCCTGAAATACTTGTGAACCCATCCAAGTTGGAGTGAAAGCTCTGGAGTTCACAGCTGCAGAGTCAGGAGCCGCAACTTTGCTGACATCCAGCCATTCTCAGCCAGGTCCATTCCCTCCCGGGGGCCTCAGGGACAAAGAGCTTGAACCGGGCAGTGTGACTGCAAGCTTCAGACGCCTTAACCCTTAGGGCCCCTTTAGAATAAGGAGGTAAAAAGAGAGAGACAGGGGGGGAGGCGGAGGAGCCGTGGGGGAGCATGTGGGAGCCAAAAGGTAAGGATTCAGAGGAGAAATTGCACTTGGTGGGGGGCGGGGAGGGGAACAGAAGGAGAAAAAGGGGGCGAAAACCAAAAGGAAACGGTGGGGGAAGCTGGAGATCCAGGAAGACGCTGGGGGGAAATGAACTTTGATGGAGCCGGGACGCACATCACTTCAGTTTCAGGGGGCGGGGAGGGGGGGATGGAATGGACTTTGATGGAGCCGGGGCGCACATCACTTCAGTTTCAGGGGGCGGGGAGGGGGGGATGGAATGGACTTTGATGGGGCCGGGGCGCACATCACTTCAGTTTCAGGGGGCGGGGAGGGGGGGATGGAATGGACTTTGATGGGGCCGGGGCGCACATCACTTCAGTTTCTCCGTTTTACCTGCACGGAGAGAAACTGAGGCTGGGAGGATTTCAGAGCCCGGCAAGCTCAGCGGAGACTGAGCGGCGGAGCGCAGGGGCTGCGGGCTTCCATCTCTTTCCCTCTAAAACCACCAACCTCTGAAGAAGCACTTCCCCGGGGGAAAGCAGGACAAGACCGACGCGGGGAGGAGAGAGGGCTGGAGCGCACGAGAGAAGGGCCCCCCGCCCCGTCGCCAGCTCCCCGCCCTTCCGACAGCAAGGGGCCCCGGGCCCGGGCGGGGGGACCCCGGCCCTAGTCCACCACCAGGGTCTCCTGGCTGTAGGGGATGGACTTCTCCGGCGTCGGCTCCCCGCCCTTCCCCGCGCCGCCCGGCCCGGGGCCCTGGCTCTGCCCCGACGACGCCGAGGAGGAGCAGCTGGCCGACTTGTCCCCGCCGCCGCCGGCCCGGCCGCCGCCGCCGCCGCCGCCGCCCGCGCGCCAGGCGCCGCCGCAGCCCCGGCGGCCCCAGCAGAGCACCGAGGCGCAGGCCTGGCGGAAGCGGGGGTCGAAGAAGGCGTAGAGGAAGGGGTTGAGGCAGCTGTTGACGTAGCTGACGCAGGTGCAGTACGGGAAGACGTTCATGAGGAAGAGGTCGAAGGCGCAGGGCCAGCGCAGCAGGCTGCCCAGCGCGTAGAGCGTCTTGACCAGGTGGTAGGGCAGCCAGCAGAGCGCGAAGCTCAGCACCAGCACCGCGATGATGGCCAGCAGCCGCCGGCGCTTGCGCAGGCCGCGCGCGCGCTCCTTGCCGAAGTGGCCGGCCACCGTGCGGCCGATGCAGAGGTAGCAGGTCAGCATGACGGCGAAGGGGCCCGCGAAGCCCAGCGCGGTGGACGAGACGCCCAGGCCCACCTCCCAGGCCCACTCGGCCTCGGGGCCGGCCACCAGCGAGTAGTCCATGTAGCACTGCACCCGGGAGGCGTTCTCCGCCTGCAGCACGGCGCCCGTGGCGCGGAAGACCAGCACGGGCAGCGCCAGCAGGCCGGCCAGCGCCCACAGGCCGCCCGTGGCCAGGGCGCCGCCCAGGCGCGGCCGCAGCCGCGCGTTGGCCACCGGCCGCACGATGGCCAGGTAGCGGTCCAGGCTGAGGCCGGTGAGGCAGAAGACGCTGGCGTACATGTTGACGAAGACGAGATAGCTGCTGAGCTTGCAGGCGAAGGCCCCGAAGGGCCAGTCGTAGTCCCGGTAGGTGTAGGTGGCCCAGAGCGGCAGGGTCACCACGAAGGTGAGGTCGGCCACCGCCAGGCTGGCGATGAAGACGTCGGCCGCCCGCCGCCGGTCGCGGCCGCTGCGGAAGACGGTCCAGAGCACCAGGCCGTTGCCCGCCGTGCCCAGGACGAAGACCACCATGTAGATGGCGGGGATGAGGGCGCCGGAGGGCGTCCAGTCGGCGTACTCACACTCAGACTGGTTGTCCGCCCCATAGTAGCCGTCGTACTCGCCACCGTCCTCCATGCTGCGGTGCGCGGAGGTCAGCCGGGGTCCCCGCCGGGTACCGGGCTCAGCCAAGCACCCTGGGCTCCGGCGGGCAGCCTCGGGGAGGCGAGCCGGCAGGGCCGGAGGTGTCCAGCGCTTCTCGCGGCGGCGGCAGCAGCAGCTCCCAGGACCCGGGAGGAGGAGGCCTGGCTCCTGCAGGCTTCCCTCCAGCGGCCCCAGCCTCTGCTCAGACACTTCCTCGCGCCCTCCTGAGCCTCTCTCTCCTCCTTGGCTCTTCCTCCCTCCTCCCACCTCCAGACCAGCCCCTCACTTGTGAGTCTTAGGATCCTGAAGTTACAGCCCACTTTTTTTTTTTTTCTTTTCTTGTCACTGGGCAAGTGGACCAAATTGACCCCTGCCGTGCTGGGCAGGATGTTATCTGTGGTTTGCAGACTGCTCTGCGCCTGACCCAGCCTCTGTCTCTCTCTCCCTCTCTCTCTGGATTCCTCTGGGTGTTTGCAGAACCTCTCATCAGGCCTCTGCTCCCAAACCCCCCCTCCCCCGTTCTCACACCCTCCCAGCCCCTCTAAATGGGGCAAATTATGCAGATTGAAAGCCAGCCTGAGCTGGAGCTGGGAGGGTAGGGGGCAGGAGGGTGTGAGATTTCGCAGGATGGTCCGAGCATCTGGCAGGCCCACCTGGCAGTCCTGTCCAGCCCCTCAGGTCCATCTTCCCTGCTCCCCTCCTGCCCTCCCAGCCCCCACCCAGACCAGACTTCCCCCTCCCCTCCCCTGCCCGTCATTCTCTGTAACGCCTCAGCCCTGAGCCTCTACAGACGCAGTGACAGAGAGATGTCTGTGGGATCCATCGGCTGTTAGCTGAGTGCAGTTTCCAGAGAGCGCAGGAAGTGTCAGGGGATGCAGGGCCAGGGTCACAGCAGAGGGAAACCCTAGGCTGAAGGATGTCTAATCCAGCCATCGGGTCTATGGGGAAACTGAGGCTGAACCAGGTTAAGGTTTTGCCCAAGGTCACAGGGTAAATGTTCTCTCGGTTTGTCGTTTTGCTTTTCCTCTGCTCTGAGCACCAAGCCATGCCTGGCATGTCGTAGGTGGTCACCAAATGGTGGTTGAGTGAATGAGTAAGTGAGTGGATGAATTAGGATGTGAAGGGAAAGGGGAGTCCATATATGGAAGAGTGGCTGTTGGAATTACTATGCAGTGAGAACACAGATACATTTCGGTCCTTGAGTTCTTCCTGCTCTGCGTGGACCAGGAAGTTTCTATAAGACCTTGTGGGGATCAGGAAGTTAAAACTGAAGGAGGAGACGGAAAAAGAGGCAGTCGATGCCATGGGCACCATCCCATAGAAACTGACCTTGCCGCGTCCATTTCCCTCTCCAGGACCTCTGGGCAGGAAGGAGGGAGCGATGCACAAGATAGGATTCAAAATTGCCATCTACGTTGGCCAAGAATGAGAGGGAGCAAAATGAGAAGAGTCTTGGCCACCTTCAAAGCACAAGGCTTACAAAATTAGAATCCGTCATCTCAAGGAACAGTTGATCCGAAAATCTTCTCCAGGGGTCTCCAACCAGGAACCCCAAACTGAAATACTCACAAGGGCCAGGCTAAAAATGTGTATGGGGAAAACCACCAGTTTGAGAGAATAGGGAGAGGTAGAGACTGTGGCAAACTGGAGCGAGCACACTACATCACACAAATGAATTATTTACAGAAAAGAAATAGACTCAGAGAAAGAACCCAAGGTTTCCAGGGGGAAGAGTAGAGATAAGACGTAGTTAGGGAGTTGGAGATTGACACGTACATGCTGCTGTATCTTAAATGGATAACCAAGGATGGTCCGGTGGTTAAGAATCCACCTTCCAAAGCAGGAGACTTAGGTTCCATCCCTGGTCAGATCCCACAGGCCACGGGGCACCTAAGCCCATGTGCCAGAACTACTGAACCTGCAACTCTGGAGCCTGCAAGCCACAACTAGAGACACACCCAAGGTGCAGCAACTAAGTCTGATGCAGACAAATAAATACATAAATAATCTTTAAAACTGGATAACCGGCAAGGACCTGCTGTCCAGCCCAGGGCACTCTGCCCAGTGTCACGTGGCAGCCTCAGTGTGGAGAGGAGCCTGGGGGAGAATGGACACATGTAAATGGGCGACTGGGTCAGTGGGCTGTGCACCTGAAAGTTTCACGGCATTGTTAATCGGCTACACCCCAATGCCAAATAAAATGTGTCAGTAAAAAAAGCAAGGTGAGAATATGAAAAACAAATTTCCGCTCTACCACTCCATCAAAAGGAAGCCTCTGGAACTCCCAGTGTCTGGTTGCCACCCAGAAATGAGGAACCTAGCTTGACGTGTTTTTTTTTCAACCTAATTCCAGATTCTAAATGTAGTGGTAAATTCTCATGTTTGTAAATTTGGGGGACTCCACTTATAAAAGTGATTCGGCAGGATAACTAAAACATGTTCCCAGGCCCCCACCGGTGCCCTTCGAGTGGGAACTTACCCGGAATAGAAGGAAGCAGAAAAACAGGAAGGACAGGTCAGGAGGCAGAAACATGAAATGCAAAGACACGGAAATGAAAACAAGCGAGGTCAGAGCCTCAGGGTGCAGTGGGAGAGGCGGGAAAGGAGCGGGAGAGATAAGGAAGGCCCTAGGGATCTTGGACGGCCTTTCCCCAAAGGCAACGGGCAGAGGAGAGTGTGTTGCTCTTTCTCATGAAGATGGCATATTTCGCACTTACCGGGTGCTAGGCATTCCTTGAAGCATTTCCTATTTTATGTCTTCCTTATCTCTTTTAATTGGCAGAACCCCTCTCGAAAGTAGATACCTTTATTCATCTCTGTTTACAGATAAGGACGCTGAGGTATAGGGATGTGACGTGATTTGGCCAAGGTCAAATCAGACTATGAACCAAGTCCATGAACTAAACCACTACGTTCCCAGAGGAAAAACTCCAATCCACTTTAGTTTTTTTTTTATCAAATACTTTCTGGCCACTCCGGGCAGCATGCAGGATCTCAGTTCTCCAATTAGGGACCGAACCCATGCACCCTGCACTGGGAGCACAGAGTCTTCATCACTGCCCCAGTAGGAAGTCCCTCCAGCTCTTTATATTGAGGCATTTGTCCTCTGCTGAGCGTCATAAAAAGATAGGACAGTACTAGGGTATCCAAGATTTATGTTAAAACAACCTCTCTTTGGTGAAATTAAAAATAGATTGACAAATAGCTTCGAGATCCTCCCAACTCTTGATTGAACTGGGTATGAGACCCCCACCAGGCAGCAGACAGTGCATCTGAAAACTGCTCTGACACCAGCCTTCCCCGAAGAGGACCCCCCCCTTGTCAGATGCCAGGTGGAAAGTTAGCAAGACCAGCCTCTGGAAGGGCTGCCGTCTGCAGCGTGGTGGTCCGCGCACCCAAGAGGATCCACCTGGGGCTTCCTTGATCTCACAAGACACAGAGCAGGAATTGCCCGGAGTCTGCTTGCTCCGGCATGTTTGCCTAACGAAGTCTGTGCAGGAGGACTTCCCTGGTGGCCCAGTGGTTAGGACCCCGAGCTGCCAACACAGGGGGTAGGGGTTTGATCCCCAGTCAGGGAACTAAGACCCCACATGCTGTGCGGCTCAGCCAGAAGATTAAGAAAGAAAAGGGCAAGCACACCTCACTTCACTGTGATATTTAAATAATCAACGAGGTACGGGGACCTCTGCTCAGGCAGCCTGGATGGGAGGGGGTCCTGGGAGAGAAGGGATGTATGGGTCTGTGTGGCTGAGTTCCTTTGCTGTCTACCAGGAAAAAAGATAACGAAAAGATAGTGGAGATACAGGAACTGAATGAGCAAAAAATAAGAAGAAGAAAGCCATTTAAAAGAAGAAGAAGAATGTACAGGGGGCAGGTAACCCGACAGCAAGCTTGGATGAAAATGGTTAACTTCCAGCCACGTCACTGGAAAGCACCCTGATGCTGGGAAAGACTGAAGGCAGGAGCAGAAGGGGATGACAGAGGATGAGATGGTTGGATGGCATCACCGACTCAATGGACGTGGGTTTGGGTAAACTGCGGGAGTTGGTGATGGACAGGGAGGCCTGGCGTGCTGTGGTCACAAAGAGTCGGACACAAGTGAGCAACTGAACAACAGCAAGACTTCATCAATGATGACCTTGATCTGTCAAAAGGGCCCTAAGGCCTCATAGGGACCAGTTCAGGTCAGGTCGCAAGAGATGGCCCTGTTATGAATAAAAATGCCTGCCCAGGACCTTCCAGGATAAAGGCCCAAATCAAGACTCCCAGTGAATCCAGAGCTGCTCTGGTTCTCTCAGAAAGACGTGCTCTTTGCAGTTAGGGACACAGAAGGACGGAGCGAGGGAGCTCGGAGCGTCCCCCAATCAGCCAGCTGTTCTTGGCTGCCCCCACTTGAATCCTGAGGCAGACAGGAGCCCGAGCCCCTGCGGGAGAGGATGCTCATCCATCTCTTTAATCCTCTGGCCTCCAGGCTCTCTGACTCAGAGAAAACAGTTAATCTCACCAGAGGAACCAGACTCCCTGAAACGGGAGGGACTAGGGAGCTCGGCCCGGACGGGGCCGGAGGGGCTGGACTGCTGATAAGATCTGCCCCTCCTCCCCGCCCCCGCGAGAACCAGCTGGAACCAGACGGCCTGAGCGGCCCCAAGACGGCAGCCTGCACCAGCAGCCAGCCCGCCTCCTCTCCAGGCTGACACCCGAGGCGATGGTCACCCAGTGCAGAGACGGAAGCTGGCTCATGGGACCAGTCGCGGGAGGCTGGCCGTCCGCGGCCTGAGGGCTCAGAGGTCAGCCCTCCCCAGAACGAACTTACGGTTGCCACGGGGAAGGAATAGTTAGGGAGCTTGGGATGGACAGGTACACTCCACTGTGTTCGAAGTGGGTAATCACCCAGGACCTGCTGTAGCACAGGGAACGCTGCTCCGTGCTAGGTGGCCGCCTGGATGGCAGGAGGGTTGGGGGAGAGTGGATACGTGCGTGTGCATGCACGAGTCCCTTCTCACCCCCTGAAGCTATCATGGCACAGTTCATCGGTTATACCCTAATACAAAATAAAAGGCTTTTTTAACTATAATAAAAAGTGTTTTAAGAAAAAGAAGTTAGCCCTCCCCGGGCAGAGCGTACCTGGGCAGAACCTGCTCTTCATTTCTTTCCCCTCCAACCTGGTGCTGGTGTGTCTGCTGAGTTAGAGCCGAGGGAAGGTGTGCTCAGGGAAAGGGTAGAAAAAGGCCGTCACCTCAGGGCGGCTCTGCTGAACTGACGAGGGTAACTTTTGCTGAGTCGACTAGAAGCATCTGCCCTGAGCCATCTGGCAGACCTGCAGCAAGGCCAGAGCCTTGGCCCGTGTCCCCCGGGCTGGCCAGCCCTGGAGAGGCCGGGCGGGTTTCCCAGGGGCCTTCTCCCTCTCCAGGGTGATTTCTTCAGGGTATTGTGATGAGCCTGGCAGCCCGGCGCCCCGGACCTGCTGCGGGTTCCTTTGAGGAGCGCCCAGACTGCTGGGGGGAAGGGGGCTTCTGAGTCAGGGAGTTCATTGCCCTCACCCGCCCCACCCTCAGGGCTGTGGTCCCAGGCCCAAAAAGCAGAGACTGGCTTGGCCCGGGCTGTGTGTGTCTGTGTGTGGCCGTGTGTGGCCATGTGTGGTTGTGTGTGGCCGTGTGTGTCTGTGTGTGGCCGTATGTGGTTGTGTGTGGCTGTGTGTGGTTGTGTGTGGCCGTGTGTGGCTGTGTGTGGTTGTGTGTGGCCGTGTGTGGTTGTGTGTGGTTGTGTGTGGCCGTGTGTGGTTGTGTGTGGCCGTGTGTGGTTGTGTGTGGTTGTGTGTGGCCGTGTGTGGCCGTGTGTGGCTGTGTGTGGCCGTGTGTGGTTGTGTGTGGCCGTGTGTGGCCGTGTGTGGCCGTGTGTGGCCGTGTGTGGTTGTGTGTGGTTGTGTGTGGCCATGTGTGGTTGTGTGTGGCCGTGTGTGGCCGTGTGTGGTTGTGTGTGGCCGTGTGTGGCCGTGTGTGGCTGTGTGTGGCCGTGTGTGGTTGTGTGTGGCCATGTGTGGCCATGTGTGGTTGTGTGTGGTTGTGTGTGGCCGTGTGTGGTTGTGTGTGGCCGTGTGTGGCCGTGTGTGGTTGTGTGTGGCTGTGTGTGGTTGTGTGTGGCCGTGTGTGGTTGTGTGTGGCCGTGTGTGGCCGTGTGTGGCCGTGTGTGGCCGTGTGTGGTTGTGTGTGGCCGTGTGTGGCTGTGTGTGGTTGTGTGTGGCCATGTGTGGTTGTGTGTGGTTGTGTGTGGCCGTGTGTGGTTGTGTGTGGCCGTGTGTGGTTGTGTGTGGTTGTGTGTGGCCGTGTGTGGCCGTGTGTGGCTGTGTGTGGCCGTGTGTGGTTGTGTGTGGCCGTGTGTGGCCGTGTGTGGCCGTGTGTGGCCGTGTGTGGTTGTGTGTGGTTGTGTGTGGCCATGTGTGGTTGTGTGTGGCCGTGTGTGGCCGTGTGTGGTTGTGTGTGGCCGTGTGTGGCCGTGTGTGGCTGTGTGTGGCCATGTGTGGTTGTGTGTGGCCATGTGTGGCCATGTGTGGTTGTGTGTGGTTGTGTGTGGCCGTGTGTGGTTGTGTGTGGCCGTGTGTGGCCGTGTGTGGTTGTGTGTGGCTGTGTGTGGTTGTGTGTGGCTGTGTGTGGCCGTGTGTGGCTGTGTGTGGCCGTGTGTGGCTGTGTGTGGCCGTGTGTGGTTGTGTGTGGCTGTGTGTGGCTGTGTGTGGTTGTGTGTGGCTGTGTGTGGCCGTGTGTGGCTGTGTGTGGCCGTGTGTGGTTGTGTGTGGCTGTGTGTGGCCGTGTGTGGTTGTGTGTGGCTGTGTGTGGCCGTGTGTGGTTGTGTGTGGCCGTGTGTGGCTGTGTGTGGCCGTGTGTGGTTGTGTGTGGCTGTGTGTGGCCGTGTGTGGTTGTGTGTGGCCGTGTGTGGTTGTGTGTGGTTGTATGTGGCCGTGTGTGGCTGTGTGTGGTTGTGTGTGGCTGTGTGTGGCCATGTGTGGTTGTGTGTGGCCGTGTGTGGCCGTGTGTGGTTGTGTGAGCAGTCGGGAGCTGGGTGTGCCCGGGAACCCGTGTGTGTTGGCTGAGGGCTCTGTGAGGACAGGCAGGGCGCCTCTCTCTGAGAGCCGGGACGAGGGCACCGCGGAGCCTCGCCTGCCCGGCCCCAGGCCAGGACCTCAGGGTGGACGCCTGCCTCCCCGCCCCCAGACTCACACTCCTCCCCGCCGCCCACGGCAGCCCCCGGCTCCTAGACTCTGCTTTGCACTCCAGCGGCGGGACCCACCCGGGCCGTGGGGCCTTCGCCCCTTCCCTCGGGCACCAGCGTCGGGACCCACCCGGGCCGTGGGGCCTTCGCCCCTTCCCTCGGGCACCAGTGTCGGGACCCACCCGGGCCATGGGGCCTTCGCCCCTTCCCTCGGGCACCAGCGTCGGGACCCACCCGGGCCGTGGGGCCTTCGCCCTTCCCTCGGGCACCAGCTGCACTCCTCACAGCTGGATGCGGCCTCTGAGCGGGGCGGGCGGGGCGGGGGAGCCGGCGGGGAGCCCGTCTCGGCTTATCTGACCACAGCAAATGGCCAGCTGCCTCTGTCACTGAAGCGGACCCCCATCCTCAGGGGCCCCTTCTCCCCCCCCGGCCATTTGGTGCTCCTTCAAAGCCCCAGCCAGGACGCCAGGACTCTTAGATGTCCTGGGATCTCAGGAGAGCACATGCAGGAAAACCCACTGGCCCGGGGGCCAGAAAACATGAGCTTTTTCATGTTCCAAGAGGACCAATTTCATCTTGATCATGAATTCATTCGCTCAATAAGCAAATGCTTATTGAGCAGCTACTGTACTGTGAACAATTCAGACCGCATCCCTGATCCCCTGAACACACCTTCTAGAGGCAGGAAACGGACAAAATAAATAAGTCGTCAGTAAACGCAATGACCAGAAAGTTATGGACAATGACAGAGGAAACACAAGGAAACGGTCGGCTCTTGACAAGGCAGACCACCGAAACCTGGGGCCCTCCTAGGAGGCGCCAACGTTCTGGCCGAAACCTGAATGACTGGCTTGCTGTGTGACCCTAGGCAAGGCTCTTCCCCTGTCCGAGCCTCAGTTTCCCTGTCGGCCCGTGAGGATGCTGAGCCAGCAGGCACTAGCTTTCTGCAACTCTGGGGACTGTGGCAGTGGCTCCCAGAGGTGATTGGAGAAGTGGATTTCCTGTTAAAAAAAAAAAAAAAAAAAGTTCCAAAGAAGGACGCAAACCGACTCTCTGGGTGGAGAAGCCAGTGATGGGCAGCGTCGTCTTCCCCGTCATGGAACCAAACCCCGTCTAACGGGCTGTTGGTTAGACTGTCAGTAAGAAGAGGGGTCTGAAGCCACTGCTCACCTCCACACCCGCCTCTCTCACCTCCTTGCCCATCACTGCCCACTTCCCCACGACTGAGCAGAGCGCCCTGCACCTGGTCAGTCGCCGAGTCGTGTCTGACTCTGTGACCCCACGGACCGCAGCACTCCAGGCTTCCCTGTCCTTCACTGTCGCCCCGAGTTTGCTCAAACTCACGTTCACTGAGCCGGTGAGGCCATCCAACCATCTCATCCTCTGTCGCCCCCTTCTCCTCCTGCCCCCAATCTTTCCCTAATTTCCTGAAAAGGCCCAGCCTCGGGGTCTTTTCCAGCGAGTCAGCTCTTCCCATCAAGGGACCAAAGTATTGGAAGTTCAGCTTCAGCCTCAGTCCTTCCAGTGAATATTCAGGACTGATTTCCTTTAGGATGGACTGGTTGGATCTCCTTGCAGTCCACCCTAGATTTAATGGATCACTAATAAATATGCAGGAACCATTGGGCTGCAGCCAGAAGGAGAACCATGTCTATACCTTCAGAGGCGCCCAGGGCTTTCCTTAAGACCACCTGGATGGAGGGCCAGATTCCCATGACTTCCAAGAGGAAAGACTCCTAAAAGGCGCTGAGGCCGTTGATTCCCAAGCTGAGGTTGGGGCCCTGTGAGGACAGGTAACGGGGGAGAGGAAGTCTCCGGGACCAGCATCAGCGTTTCATAAAGCCTGGTGCCCCGCCGCCCCCTGAAGGAGATCACCCCCTCTGCCTGCTGGGCTTGGATTTCACACCCCGATGCTGACTCTGGTGACTCCATGCTGCCCAGGGTGCCTTGGTGAACGAAAGCTGGGAAGACGCATCCGTCATTATTGAACAGATGGAGTCGCCTGGATAAACAGACTCCTCCAAAGTGATAACTCCTTAGCGAGGGGAGGTCAGGAAAGCCGGCAGAGTGGCCTTTGCTGGTGAGGAGCTTGCAGCTGCTAACCTGCTGGGCACACTTGACTTTGCCGAGGAGGAAAGTGAGGCCGGGGGAGGGAAGGGGGGCGCCTCCAGGCTTCCCCACGGGACCCAGCCCCCTATCCCCTGCCCCCCTGGGCCTCCCCCTCCCATCCCTGGAGGTCCCACCCAGAGGAAGCCCCTCTGTGAGGCTGGGAGGGGAGGGGGCCTCGAGCAGGAGACCGCAGGACAGGAAACGGCAGGGCCCGGAAAGAGGGCAGGAAGGGGCGGCCGGGCCGGACCTCCACTCGCACCCCGCTTCATCAGCCTGCAGGAGAGCCGCCCGGTGTGGCCAAAAATATTTACAGTGAGTCTAAACTAACAGAGGTGCCGGACCGGCGCTCACAATGGGAGGATGTGTGGCCCGGCCGTCCAGGGGAGAGGCCAACGCAATCAGAGACGGGAGCCTCGAGCCACTGACAAGGAAGTCAAGGCTTCCCCCCACCCAGGGCCAGAGCCCGAGCTAGCCCTGCCCGTCCAGGCTGCCTGCAGTCCGTCCCCCCGTCCCAGGGCGGGAAGGCATCCCAGGGTCTCAGAGCCGCTCAGAGCACCGTCAGCCTGCCGCCCTGCCCCAGCCCTGGAGTCTAAGTTGCGGGTTCACATCCTCCATCTGTTACACAGAAGCCACATGCGCCCCACCCTGCAGGGAGAGCAATCCTCCTCATGTTGCATTTTATACCTGCAGCTCAACCTCATCCGCCCTGGCCACCTTTCAAGTGCTTGAGTAGGCAAGGTGCAGAAACGTCCTCCACGGCACCCCGTGCCAAGGGCCATCATTCAGAGGCTTCTTGAGTACCTCTGCTGAGCAGACACTCACTGCTGCGCTGGAAGCCCAATCCAGTCTTGTGTGGAGCATCCCTGCTCCATCCACAGGCTTCCTTCAATGGAGCAGAGTGGTTCACAGCCCAGAGCTGCCGCTCACCAGTCGTGTTGTGTTGCCATTGGGTGAGCCGCCCAATCATGTCAAGCCTCAGTTTTCCCGTCTGTACAATGGGAGTCATTGTAGTATCTACCTTACAGGGTTGGTATGAGGTTCAGCAAGAGAGTAGCGATCAGGTACTTGGAGACAATGCCCCAGAGGCAGAAAGACATGGGCAGAAGTACAGAGATGCGAAAGAGAGAGCAGCAAATGCCTTGGGGCTAAAGACAGATGAGGCTGGGAAAGCCAGCCACCACGTACTGCCATTACAGAGACATCGAGGAGTTCCCTGGCAGTCCAGAGGATAGGACTCTCACTGCGCTCTCTTCCAGGGGCCTGGGTTCAATCCCTGCTCAGGGAAGTAAGATCCCAAAAGTCAAGGGGCATGGCCAAATAAAAGAAAATAAAAAAGAGACACTGAAGTGCTGGACCGGTGCATTACCCACTTGCTACGGCACTTCAAGCACTTGAAGGGTGGCCAGGGTGAATGCGGATAAGTTGCAGGATAAAATATAACGCAACAGGGACCTCCCTGTGGTCCAGTGGTTAAGGCTCTGCCCTTCCAATGCAGGGGATGTGGGTTCAATCCCCGGCCAGGGAACAAAGGTCCCAAGTGCCAAGTTGAGCTGCTGATGAATAAATAAAAATGCCATGTCAGCGCATTAGTAAGCTTTTATATTGATTGCACATCAACTGATGCTTTGGATACATTGAGGCAAATAAAGTCTGCAGTAGAATGAACTTCACTCATTTCCGTCACTTTTTTAGTGTGACTAATGGAGAAAGTAAAAGTACACCTGTCGTTCCTACTATATTCCTATGGGCTAGCGCTGAGCTAAGAGGATCAGGTCCAAGCTTTAGGACGGTCACTCTGGAGACCTTCTAGGTGGTCCAGGAGTTAAGTCTTCACCCCAATGCAGGGGGCTGGGTGCGATCCTTGCTCGGGGAACTAAGATCCCACGAGCCACGGGCACGGCCAAAAATAACAACAAATGAATAAAAATACATAATTAAAAAGAGATGATGGCGTCTTTGAGGGGTGTCAGAATAGAGATGCTTGTTAGGAAACAGAGGCAGCTGTCTGGACCCAGGCCTGGCCTATGGAGAGGACTCGGGGATTTTTTGGCCACAGGTAGATTTGAGAGGGAAGGACTTCTCTTCTTAAGCGCCACACAAATGCAACCGCTAGTAGTAGGTGAAACTTATCAACCAGAGCAATTAATAAAGCGCGTCAGGCACGGTCCACACACGGAAATGCTCTTCCCCATGTAATTTCACAAAATGTTTAAAAATTCATTAAAAAAGAAAAAGGCTATGGGCTAGAGAATTGATGCTTTTGAACTGTGGTGTTGGAGAAGACTCTTGAGAGTCCCTTGGACAGCAAGGAGATCCAACCAGTCCATCCTGAAGGAGATCAGTCCTGGGTGTTCATTGGAAGGACTGATGCTGAAGCTGAAACTCCAGTACTTTGGCCACCTGATGCGAAGAGCTGACTCATTGGAAAAGACCCTGATGCTGGCAGGGATTGGGGGCAGGAGGAGAAGGGGACGACAGAAGATGAGATGGTTGGATGGACATGGGTTTGGGTAGACTCTGGGAGTTAGTGATGGACAGGGAGGCCTGGCGTGCTGCAGTCCATGGGGTCGCAAAGAGTCAGATACAACTGAGCAACTGAACTGAACTGAACTGATAGAGTCTGTGAAGTTCTCCTTTTTGGAACAATCTATGAAGTCATATTTTTTTTTCCTTGTTCTTTTTTAATGACACTTCCTTAGTTTCTCAGTTCAGGAAAGGTAGCTGATCTACCTGCCCACGGCTTCGGGAGCTGCCAGTGGAACAGTCAGCTGCTGGGTGTGAGCACAGACGGGTCCCTGTCTGGACGCCACAGGGCTCTGCTGATGACTTTCCCATCAGCTCCAGGAGTACCACAGGTATCCAAGGCTGCGATCTTTGCCAGGAAGGCCCGAGGCAGGTGCTCCAGCGTCTCCCACCTTTGTGACTGCCGGGGCCCAGGGCTGTTTGGGGAGATGGACGTGAGCAACGGAGACGGTGCAGAGCCGCACAGGAGTGCAGAGCGACCTCCTGAGTTACGGATTGCTGGGGCCCGGCGGGCAGCCGCAAAGCCCCAGACGGCTGTGCCATGCTGCCCTCTGGTGGACATGCGCTGGAACTCAGTCCCCACCTTCCTCTGAGCCCGCCTGGCTTCTGGCCCTGCCGCTGGGCAGAGACTCCACCAGCTGAGCCTCCAGGGGGCTCAGGAAAGGCAGACCTGTCCTTCCTCTAAGCTCCCAAGTAATCTTAGAATTGCCAACGCCAGAATCTTCCAACTCTGGGGCTGTGCTAAGAATCCTTAGCAAAGAGGTGCCTGCGTGCTCAGTAGCTAAGTCATGTTGGGCTCTTTGCAACCCACCGACGGTAGCCCCCCAGGCTCCTCTGTCCATGGGATTCTCCAGGCAAGAACACTGGAGCGGGTTTCCAATTCCTCCTCCAGGGGGATCTGTCTGACCCAGGGATCGAACCCGCATCTCCTGTGTCTCCTGCATTGGCAAGTGGATTCTTTACCACGAGTGCCACCTGGAAAGCCCAGCAAAGAAAACTCACAGTCAAACCAGCTGATGATTCCAGGCTTGACCGTGTCTTACAGCTCAGCTCAGGCCTCCAGTCTCCTGGAGAGTCAAGTGCTAGGCCCCGACAGGCAGCTCAGAGTTTTGAGCTATGCGTTCTCTCCTGAAATGTGGTTATATTGTGCTGCAATTATCCAATATCATTTTATGACTCCCATATAGGAAAGGAAATGTTCCTATCATTTTCTCTCTGGAAGATGCCTGCGTAAAACCCAGAGACATTGAATCATCCTCGATATTATTTATGACTCTTCAACAAGCATGTCATTCTCTGAAGATACACATGAAAAGTACAAGCATAACTCTGTTTCATTACAGAAAATTGTGGACTGGAAAGGGACTAAGGAATCTCGGTTAAATAAACTGTCACTTGAAAAAGGTTGAAGGTTTAGTCCTGAGGCAGGTCTCATGGCTGGGCACCCAGCGCCACCTTGTGGCTGCTCACAGAACAGCAATGCCAGCCTCCACTCAGCCTTTAGGAGAATATAACTGAGAATTGATCAGGATCTTCTCTCTTCATCAAATTTGTACTGAAACCTCTCCTATTACACCCACTAATTTGTAGCATGAAAAGACAGGTAGAAGCACAATCGAGTGGGCCCAAGCAAGAAGTGTGAATCTAAAAAAAAAAAAAAAAAAAGAAGTGTGAATCTAGAAACATTCTTTACCCATAACCCCTCTAGCTCAGCTGGTAAAGAACCCGCCTGCAATCAGGAGACCCCAGTTCAATTCCTGGGTCAGGAAGATCCTCTGGAGAAGGGATAGCCTACCCACTCCAGTGTTTGGCCTGGAGAATTCCATGGAGTCCATGGGGTCACAAAGAGTCGGACACAACTGAGCAACTTTCACTTCACTTTTCATAACCCCTCTTAGCTATTCCAGTCTTAGCCACATAGAGATTTAATGAATGACATCTCAACAGGGTGCATGCCTTCCTCTTTTCTTCTTTCTAGAAATACCTTTCCCCGTTTCTCGGGCCCCAGCCACTCAGATGAGGAGTGATCTCCATCACAGACAGGTGTGGGACAAAGCTCGTGGGTGACCGAGCCAGGCCGGAGTTCTGGGCTCTCGAGACTCACTCAGCCAAGATTTCCCGGGCTTCTCCTCCGTGGGAGTCGCTACGCTAAGTTCACTTGTGAGCCAGAATAGCGTCAAGGCCTCTACCTTCAGAAGACGGGGAGCCTTGGGGACACACGGTCTTCGGAAGCGGGAGCCCGGTGTGTCTCCCTTACCTGGCAAAGCTGTAACGCTCGCCCTCTGCACTTCACCCACACCTCTGTCTGCAGGATTTGACATGGCATCGATGTAGAGATGCCGAGCTTTCGGAAAAGACAGAAAGAAAGAAAGAAAAGAAGGAAGGAAAATGGAGGGACGAAAAGAGAGAAAGAAAGGAAGGAAGGACAAAAGACTGAGAGGCTTGTGGGGGAGACAGATTTCTAACTGTCAGATTAATCTGTCTAACCAACAGATTTCTAAATTAGACAGATTTCTAACTAATGATGTAAAAAAGCAAACCTGCAAAAGTGGAAGAATTATTTCCACAGCCAGAGTTTACATCCTGATTCCTTGAGGCTTTAAGTACTGAAAAGATTATGACCTCCTCCACAGTCATTTTTTTTTTTAAGATTTTGTGATGTGGACCATTTTTAAAGCCTTTATTGAAGTTGTTACTTGGGCTTCCCAGGTGGCACAGTGGTAAAGAATTCACCTGCCAGTGCAGGAGACACAAGGGATGTAGGTTCAATCCTTGGGTCAGGAAAGTTCCCTGGAGTAGGAAATGGCAACCCACTCCAGTACTCTTGCCTGGAAAATTCCATGGACAGAGGAACCTGGTGGGCTACAGTCCATGGGGTCACAAAGAGTCGGACACGACTGAAGTGACTCAGCACGCAAACAACACCTCTTAAATATGGGTTGGACCTACTGACTTGCTTCTATAGTCCGTGGGAAGATTGCAAAGAGTTGGACACGGCTGAGCACACACACACAGTATTGCTTCTGTTTTATGTTTTTCGGCCGAGAGGCATGTGAGATCTTTGCGCCTCACCCAGGGATTGAACCCGAACCCCTTGCACTGGAAGATGAAGTCCTAACCACTGGAGTGCCAGGGAAGTCCCCACAACCAATGTGGAATAAAAACAAACAGAATCAAAAGATAAGTATTGGGGGATTCCCTGGGGTCTGATGGTTAAGACTCCGTGCTTTCACTGCTGAGGGTGCATGTTCAGTCTCTGGGGAACTGAGACCCTGCAAGTCTGCAGCATGGCCAAAACAAAGCAAACAAACAAAAAACAGATAAGGAGAGTGAAAGTTCAAAAGTCTTGTCTTTCCCATGATGACTTCTTTGAAATGAGCATCTTACAAAAATTAGGAGTAACTGTGTTTCACTAACACCTGAAATACAAAATACATACCCAGCCTGCCTCTTGGGGAATCCAGGACTGGAGAGATATATATACATATAGGAATTAAGAAAGACTTCCCTGAGAAAAGAGTAACTTCTCTGGGAGCATCAAGATGAGAAGGCAGATAGGAGAAAAGGGTGGCCAGCACTGCGCAGAGGATGTGCAAAGGTCCTGTGGCAGCCTGGAGCTTCAGCGGGCTGAAGCCAGAAGTCAGCGGGTGAGACTAGAACAGAAGGCAATGCGGAGCGTGTCCCTCGAGGAGCCAGGAGCCAGGCCACACACGGTTTTGTGGGCCACCTGGAGGCGGCTCATCTTTGTCCTCCAAGTCCTGGAAAGCTGACAAAGGGCTGAAGTTAGCAGGGTGTGTGACAAGATCCAGTGGGTGTTACAGAAAACCTGCTTGGGTTGTATGTGGGAAGCGAATAGGAAGGAGTTCAGTTAAGTGAAGCGTGTCCCCAGAGAAGATGAGGAGCTTGATGAACAGCACGGGGGTCCGAATGCAGAGAAGCGAGTAGACTGCGGGGATCTGTGGGATCAGAAGCAGGTCTACGGACGAGGGAGCCGTCAGGGCGCCTCTCAGGCTTCTCACTTGCTGGAACTAAATGTATAGGGGTGTCACTCACGGAAACGGGGTGCGGCAGGAGGGGGTAAGTGAACCCCAGGATCTCTTTTCTCCTTCCTCCCGTGACTGCATCGAGTCCCCGTATGGGCCACTTCAGACCCCCTCGCGCCCCTCTCTCGTTGGCTCCAGCTCCGCCGGGGCTCTGAAGGGGCTGGAGGCACCGCTGACGGGCGGACGGGCGGACCGCGGACCGGCGGACCGGCGGGTGGGCGGACCGGCGGACGGGCGGACCGGCGGGCGGGCGGACCGGCGGGCGGGCGGACCAGGGGACCGGAGGACGGGCGGACCAGGGGACCGGCGGACGGGCGGACCGGCGGGCGGGCGGACCGGGGGACCGGCGGGCGGGCGGACCGGCGGACGGGCGGACCAGGGGACCGGCGGACGGGCGGACCGGCGGGCGGGCGGACCGGCGGATCAGGACCGGCGGACGGCTCCGACCGCCAACGCAGACCACGCCTCCTCCCTGCCCACGCTGGGGCTTCCTGTTGACATGGCCGCTGCCTGGCGTCCTCGAATTCCGAGGCAGAAAAACAAAAGGGTGAGCACCCCAGGGGACCAACTTCTGACCGCTGGGAGACCGAAGCCAGTGGAAAAATTCTTCCGGCGTTCTCTCCCAGAGGACTGGTCTGCGCAGGAAGTTTATATAACTCAGAGGAGTCTTGCTCCATGTGGGCCAATTCATAATGTGCATCGTCTTCTTAACGTTCCCTTCTTCCTTCCTCACGCTTCTTATTACTTCCTTCTATCCCTTATTAGAATTTAATAGGATAAGTGATATTCCAACACTTATTACTTACTTCTATCTTATTACGTACTTCTATCTTCTCTCTGGGATTTTATTCCCTAATAAAATTTATTAAGACCGCAGAAGTCCCCTGCCTCAGACTTTTCTCCTAGGGGACCTCAGTCTAGGCGGTAATCAGTTCAGTTCAGTTCATTCGCTCAGTCGTGTCCGACTCTTTGCGACCCCATGAATCGCAGCACTCCAGGCCTCCCTGTCCATCACCAACTCCCAGAGTTTACTCAAACTCATGTCCATGGAGTCGGTGATGGCATCCAGCCATCTCATCCTCTGTCGTTGCCTTCTCCTCCTGCCCTCAATCTTTCCCAGCATCAGGGTCTTTTCCAATGAGTCAGCTCTTCTCATGAGGTGGCCAAAGTATTGGAGTTTCAGCTTCAGCATCAGTCCTTCCAATGAACACCCAGGACTGATCTCCTTGCAGTCCAAGGGACTCTCAAGACTCTTCTCCAACACCACAGTTCAAAAGCATCAGTTCTTCAGTGCTCAGCTTTCCTCACGCGGTAATATAATCCCTCAAACTGTAACTGGGGACACAGCTGCAAAACTAGAACCGGGGCGCCCAGCCTCCCCCGCTACAGCCCACTCCCAAGGTGCAGCCTCCGGAGGCGTCCACGGGACAGAAGCAGATATGATATGCTTTTTCTGGGTCACATCTTTTTTTATTATTATTATTATTTTTATGGGAGTATAGTTGCTTTACAAAGTAGTTTTATTTTCGTTGTACAGGAAAGTCAGTCAGCCGGACGCGCACACAGATCCCCTCCCTGTTGGGTCACCGCAGAGCCTTGAGTAGGGTGGCCCCTGTTATCCGGTAGGTTCTCATCAGTCATCTGTTTTATTTATAGTAGTGTACATGTGGGCTTCACTGGTGGCTCAGATGGTAAAGCGTCTGCCTGCAATGAGGGAGACCTGGGTTCAGTTCCTGGGTCGGGAAGATGTCCTGGAGAAGGAAATGGCACCCCACTCCAGTACTCTTGCCTGGAGAATCCCATGGATGGAGGAGTCTGGCGGGCTACAGTCCACGGGTTCGCAAGAATTGGACATGACCGAGCGACTTCACAGCGTATATATGCCAGTCCCAGCCTCCTAATTCATCCCACCCCCTCTTCTGCCCTTCGTGGCCACACGTTTGTTCTCTATGTCTGTCTCTATTTCTGCATCTTTTGAAAAGGAAATTGCCAACTTTTCACTTTCTTCCCCCTCCCCCCACCCTTGGTCTGGAACACGATGGCCCAGGTGAGTCAGCTTTGAGCGGGTGGAGGAAGACAACATCTGCGGGAGTGGGAAACAGCTGGGCCGCTCCTGGAGGAGAAGTGAGCTGCCTGCCTGCCTCTCCGTCTCACAGCTCGGCCTGCGCTGTAACCCGCAGGTAGGCCAGAGAGGAGGAAGGCCAGGTCTGGGGGAAGCCCACGAGTCCAGCTTCAGACGGTCTGTATTTGAGTAACCTTTGAGAGATCCAAGTGAAATGGCAGCTGATCAGTCAGACATGAACCTGGAACTCAGAAAGGAGGTTTCGACTGCAAATATGAGTTTGTAAGTCATCTCCCTCTCTCATGTGGCTGATAATTAAAGTTTAAAGGCATCCAAGGTGCAGGGAGAAGAGAAGGGAGCCTGTGGCAGGCAGCTGCTAGGATGGCCCCGGTATAATCTCCACCTCCCCGTAAAGAACCTGTCGGTGCCAGAGACATAAGAGACACGGGCTCGACCCCTGGGTCAGGAAGATCACCTGGAGGAGGGCATGGCAACCCACTCCTGTATCCTTGCCTGGAGAAGCCTATGGACAGCAGAGCCTGGTGGGCTGCAGTCCACAGCATCACAGACATGACTGAGCTGACTTAGCACACAAACGATGTCTCTTAAATCTGGGCTGGAGCTGCTGACTTGCTTCTAAAAACAAAGGATAGTAAAAGTGATGGGTTGTCACTGCCAGGATTAGATTACAAAGTCTGGCTTCCACCTTGGCTGTCCTTTCCTCCAGTCACTTGCTCTGAGGGATGCCCACCATGGTGCAAGCTGCCCTATAGATGGACCCACATGGCAAGGACCCAGGGAGACCTCTGACCAACAGCCAATGGGAGCCTGACACCCTCCATCCAATATCCTGTGAAAAAACGACTCCTGCCAATAACCACGTGGAGGAGACCGAAAGCAGCTTCTATGGTCTTGGTGGAGATTTCGGGTGATGACTCAGCTCCAGTCAACATCTTCATGGCTGGTGAGACTCCTGCCAGAAGACACCTGGCTGTACAAGAGGCAGACTCCTGACCCAGGGAAACGGATCATGAGAGCCTGCTTTCTAAGCTGCTAAGGTTGAGGTTCCTTTGTTTCTCAGCAACTGAAAATTAAGGCAGAGTCCAGGCCAGGGCCTTGAGGACCCCTCTCAATGGCTGGCAGAGAGGAACGCACCTTCAGAGGAGGGAAAGGAGGTGGTCCAGGTGGGTGTCCAGTCACCGCATCCAGGAGCAGAGGACAGTTCAAGGAGGAGGGAACAGTTGATGGTGGGATGCTGCTGACAGATGGGCTAAGATGAGAGAAAAATACCTGACGGACACAGAGACGTGGAAATCCCTGCTGACCTTAGAAATAAGCTGCTCCTTCAAGACGAATGGGCATGGAAAACTTGTTTAAAGTCGCTGAGGAGAAAGTTGGAAATGTCCAAAACTTTTACTAGAACTTTGGCAGGGAAAGCAAAAAGAATCAGAGCAGCGATTGGAGCCGGATGGAACTTTTTTTTCTTTAGTGGCAAAAACTTGAGTTTAAAAGCCAGTGGGGACTTTCCAGATTACAGGATGAGGGGTTCTGCTTGCCCCCCAGGAAACAAGCTTAACTAATTACTTACTAAACCTAGCCACTTCAAGTCGCTGGGAGTTGTCCTACGGGAGGACAGCAAGTGAAGAAACAGTTATTCAAGAACTAAATCTCATGGAGAACAGTAAGCATCTGTGAAACTTGAACTATAACACATTCCCTCTCTCCACGTCTCAACAAAACAACAGCAGCTCCAATCTGAACAGCTGTGCTTAAAACATGAGCCTTCCTACCCCTTTAATTCCCAGTCAAGGTGTAAACTGTTTCACTGTGAAAGGCAAACTGTCATTTCTCGTTTCCCCAATCTCCAAGTTGCAGAAGCGAAACTCCTGGCCTATGCAATCATGCTAAATCACTTCAGTCGTTCGACTCTGCGACCCCATGAACCATAGCCTGCCAGGCTCCTCTGTCCATGGGATTCTCCAGGCAAGAATACTGGCGTGGGTTGCCTTGCTCTTCTCCAGGAGATGTATGACCCAGGGATGACCCAGGCATTTCTTGTGACTCCTGCACTTCAGATAGATTCTTTCCCACTGAGCCACTCTTGGCAAAGGCAACCAAAATATAAGGGTGCACTTACCCCTACCAAGTCTTCATCATGATTGGAGAGAGGCTCCACGCCAGGCACTGCCAGCCAAGAAGAGGGGGACCCTGACTGCCGTCACCCGAGTTCACATCAGGAGAGGCAAGCGGAGGACTTCCCTGGTGGTGGAGTGGATAAGAATCCACCTGCCAATGTGGGGACATAGGTTCGATCCCTGGTCTGGGAACATTCTGCTTTCCACAGAGCCACTAAGCCTGTGTACCACAACTACCGAGCCTGCGCTCTAGAGCCTCCGAGCCACAGCGACAGAGCCCATGTACCAAGATGACTGGACCCTGAGTGCCCCAGAGCCCGTGCTCTGCAACAAGAGAAGCCACCTCAATGAGAGGCCTGTGCACTGCAACTAGGAGTGGTCCCTGCTCCCCACACCTGGAGAAAAAGCAGCAGCGGCATCAAAGACCAGCACAGCCAAAAAGTTAATAAATAAACTTACATGGAAAAAAGAAAGGCGAGCTGAGAAGACTCGAGACCACCCTCTCTGCTCAGTGCCCTGCCCATAAATCAGGAGTGTCCTCTGAAAAAGTGGACCGCGGTCCCTGCCCCCAGCTCTGGAGAAAGGCTTCAGAGATTTTACCCCAGAGGAAAGGCAGTAAGAAATGGAGAGCTCCATAAAGACAGACAGCACTGACATTTATTTCAGTGGGTAGAATACAGCCTCCGTGAATAAACCCTCACATGTACAGTCAATTGATTTTTGGCAAGCATGCCAAGACAATTCAATGGAGAAAGAAAAACCTTTTCAACAAATAGTGCTAGAGAATGGTACAAAGGAATGCTGTTGAATCCTTATCTTAGGCCAGATAGGAAATTAACTCACAGTGGTGTGTGTGCGCGTGTGTGCGCATTTGCTTCAGTTGTGTCCACCTCTTTGTGACTCCAGGGATGGCAGCCCACCAGGCTCCTCTGTCCATGGAATTTTCCAGGCAAGAATGCTGGAATGGGTTTGCCATTTCCCACCTGCTGCATCTCCTACATTGGCACAAGGAGTCTTTACCACTGAGCCACCCGGGAAGCCAACTCACAATGGGCCAATATCTAAATCTAAGAGCTGAATCTATGACGTTGTTCATAGAAAACCTAGGAGTAAATTTCATGACCTTGGATTAGGCAACAGTTTCTTAATATGACACCAAAGCACAGATTGCAACATCAACAAATCCCCAAAATGGATAAATTGGGCTTCATGCAAAATTAAAAACTTCCTTGGATGTTTTTATCCATGAGGGAAAAAAAAAAAAAAAAACCATCAAGAAAGCAAAAAGACAACCCCTAGAACAGGAGAAAATGTTTGTAGTCATATTGCCAATAAGAGGCTGGTATCTAGAATATAATAAAGAACTATTACAACTCAATAATGGAAAGACAAATGACCCAATTAAAAACTGGCAAAGGATCTTCACAGGCATTTTTCCAAAGAAGATAGAGAAATGGCCAATAACCATGTGAAAAGATAATCACCCTCATTATCCATCAAGAAAATGCAAAGCAAAACCACAATGAGATACCATTTCACACTCACAAGGAGGGCTGTAATCAAAAAGGGAGATGATAACAAGTGTTGGCAAGGATGTGGAGAAATTGAAAACCTCATGCACTGCTGGTGGGAATGTAAAATAATGCAGCCACTTGGGAAAACTATCTGGCAGTTCCTCAAAATGTTAATGATAGCGTTACCACGTGCGTGCGTGCTAAGTCGCTTCAGTTGTGTCCGACTTTGTGACTCTGGACTGTGGCCTACCAGGCTCCTCTGGGATTCTCCAGGCAAGAATACCAGAGTGGGTTACCATTCCCTTCTCCAGGGGATCTTCCCAACCCAGGGATTGAACCTGTGTCTCCTGCATTGCAGGTGGATTCCTTATGGCTGAGTGACCAGAGAAGGCCTAGAGTTACATCAGTTCAGTTCAGTTCAATCACAGTCGTGTCTGACTCTTTGCGACCCCATGAACCCCAGCACGCCAGGCCTCCCTGTCCATCACCAACTCCCGGAGTTTACTCAAACTCCTGTCCATTGAGTCGGTGATGCCATCCAGCCATCTCATCCTCTGTCATCCCCTTCTCCTCCTGCCCTCAATCTTTCCCAGCATCAGGGTCTTTTCTAATGAGTCAACTCTTCTCATGAGGTGACCAAAGTACTGGAGTTTCAGCTTCAGCATCATTCCTTCCAATGAACACCCAGGACTGATCCACTTTAGGATGGACTGGTTGGATCTCCTTCCAGTCCAAGGGACTCTCAAGAGTCTTCTCCAACACCATAGTTCAAAAGCATCAATTTTTCAGTGCTCAACTTTCTTCACAGTCCAACTTTCACATCCATACATGACCACTGGAAAAACCATAGCCTTGACCAGATGGACCTTTGTTGGCAAAGTAATGTCTCTGCTTTTTAATATGCTATCTAGGTTGGTCATCACTTTCCTTCCAAGTTACCATATGGTCCAGCAATTCCACTCCTCAGCATGTACTTGGCAGAAATGAAAATATATTTCCACACAAAAACACATACACAAATGTTCATTCAGGCATTATTCATAATGACCAAAAAGTCAAAGCAACCGAAATACCCATTAAGTAAAATGTGGTATAGCCATACAGTGGAATATTATTTGGCAGTTTTTTAATAATGAAGTATTAATACATGGCTTCCCTGGTAGCTCAACTGGTAAAGAATATGCCTGCAATGCAGAAGACCCCGGTTCGATCCCTGGGTTGAGAAGACCCTGGAAGAGGGCATGGCAACCCACTCCAGTATTCTTGCCTGGAGAATCCTCATGAACAGAGGAGCCTGGCGGGCTGCAGGCCATGCACTTGCAAAGAGTCAGGCTCGACTGGGCAACTAAGCACAATGGTACCAGGTATAAGAAGCTAGTTGTTTAAAGCCTTAAGAATGGAAGCTGGTTTTTACTACTGGGAAGAAGTCAGTAACAAAGAATCACAAGGTGTATGAGTCCATTCACTTAAAATGTCCAGAATAGGCAAATCTATAGAAACAAAGTATATCAGGGGTTGCCTAGGGCTGTGGGGCAGGGGAGGTAAAAAGGGAAATAATTGCTAATGGGTATGAGAGTTTCAGGGTGATGAAATGTTCTAAAATGGGTTGCAGTGTTACTTTTCTGGATTTTGTGACTTTGTAGCATTTTCCATCTTTTTAAATTTTGTAATCTGTTATGATTTGTTCTCATTCTAAATAGTCTCTTCTGTAAAATGAATTTCATCAGCAGAATCAGAAAAAATAAAAATTAAGTAAATAAAGTAAAACTGATCACTATGTAGTATAACAGGAAGAAATATACTGCTGTAGGTTGATCATACTTCAAAATCAATCAATGACCCAAATAAACAAAAAGAACTCATAGAAAAAGAGATCAGACTCGCATTTTTTCTGTTTCTTTAATGTTGCATCAATATCTATATAAGATGATGGATATTCACTAAACTCTTAAGCCATATCTGCTATGTTTAGTCGCTCTCTCATGTCCAACTGTTTGTGACCCCATGGACTGTAGCCCACCCAGCTCTTCTGTCCATGGGATTCTCCAGGCAAGAATACTAGAGTAGGTTGTCATGCCCTCCTCCAGGGGATCTTGCCAACCCAGGAATTAAACTGGGTTCTCCTGCTTTGCAGGCGGATTCTTTACCAGCTGAGCTACCAGGGAATACCTTACATTTATATAATGCTGTATGGCAATTATATCTCAGTTAAACTGGAAGGAAAAAAAATTTTTTTTAAGTTTCTTTAAAAAAAAACTGTAATGATGATTGCATAACTGAATACACTAAGAATTATTCAGTTGTACACTTACATAGGTAAATTGTATAGTATATAAATTATATTTTTTAACTTTTTTTTTTTAAAGCTCTTATTTTAAAAATAAAAGTCAAAAAAAAAAAAATAAAAATAAAAGTCAATAGGAAGGATCCAGTTGAAAGAAAGTAAAACAGATGAAGGCAAAAAGGGTTAAAGATAATTAAGGGGGAAAGGGTCCAAGGCTGAGGCAGGAGGTTGGACCCTGGTTCCTCAGAGGGATGGAGTGGATGCACACATCGGGAGGTCAGAGGCTTGAGAAGACAGCCGCTCTCGTCTGTCAGGTGAACCATCGGGAGGTCAGAGGTTTAAGAAGATGGCCAGTGTTGTCTGCCGGGTGAGGCATTGAGAGGTCAGAGCTTTGAGCAGATGGCTGCTCTCATCTGCGGGTGAACCGTCGGGAGGTCAGAGCTTTGAGAAAATGGCTGCTCTCATCTGCCAGGTGGACCGTCGGGAGGTCAGAGCTTTGAGAAGATGGCCGCTCTCTGCGGGTCACCTGTCGGGAGGTCAGAGGTTTGAGAAGATGGCCACTCTCATCTGCCTGGTGAGCCGTCGGGAGGTCAGAGCTTTGAGAAAATGGTCACTCTCATCTGCCAGGTGAACCATCGGGAGTTCAGAGCTTTGAGAAGGTGGCCCCTCTCATCTGCGGGGGGAACCGTTGGGAGGTCAGAGCTTTGGGAAGATGGCCCGTCTCATCTGCGGGTGAGCCGTCGGGAGGTCAGAGCTTTGAGAAGATGGCCCCTCTCATCTGCCAGGTGGACCGTCGGGAGGTCAGAGCTTTGAGAAGGTGGCCGCTCTCTGCGGGTCACCTGTCGGGAGGTCAGAGGTTTGAGAAGATGGCCACTCTCATCTGCCTGATGAGCCGTCGGGAGGTCAGAGCTTTGAGAAAATGGTCCCTCTCATCTGCCAGGTGAACCATCGGGAGTTCAGAGCTTTGAGAAGGTGGCCCCTCTCATCTGCGGGTGAACCGTCGGGAGGTCAGAGCTTTGAGAAGGTGGCCCCTCTCATCTGCGGGTGAACCGTCGGGAGGTCAGAGCTTTGAGAAGGTGGCCCCTCTCATCTGCCTGGTGAGCCGTTGGGAGGTCAGCGCTTTGAGAAGATGGCCCCTCTCATCTGCGGGTGAGCCGTTGGGAGGTCAGCGCTTTGAGAAGATGGCCCCTCTCATCTGCGGGTGAGCCGTTGGGAGGTCAGAGCTTTGAGAAGATGGCCCCTCTCATCTGCGGGTGAGCCGTCGGGAGGTCAGAGCTTTGAGAAGATGGCCCCTCTCATCTGCGGGTGAGCCGTCGGGAGGTCAGAGCTTTGAGAAGATGGCCCCTCTCATCTGCGGGTGAGCCGTTGGGAGGTCAGAGCTTTGAGAAGATGGCCCCTCTCATCTGCGGGTGAGCCGTTGGGAGGTCAGAGCTTTGAGAAGATGGCCCCTCTCATCTGCGGGTGAGCCGTTGGGAGGTCAGAGCTTTGAGAAGGTGGCCCCTCTCATCTGCCAGGTGGACCGTCGGGAGGTCAGAGCTTTGGGAAGGTGGCTGCCCTTTTCTGTGGGTGAGCTGTCGGGAGGTCAGAGGTTTGAGAAGGTGGCGCTCTCATCTGCGGGTGAGCCGTCAGGAGGTCAGAGCTTTGGGAAGGTGGCTGCCCTTTTCTGTGGGTGAGCTGTCGGGAGGTCAGAGGTTTGAGAAGAGGCGACTCTCGTCTGCCCGGTGAACCATCGGGAGGTCAGAGCTTTGGGAAGATGGCTGCTCTCGTCTCCCAGCGAACCAGAAGACAGAGGCCTGAGGAGAATGGGGAGGGCCAGAAGCGCCGTCGTGGACGAGAGACAAGCACTGCTGGGACGCCCGATTCCCCTTCCCTGCCGCTCGCTGTGGTCCTCACACAATTCGAGGGCTTCTCGCGCGCAGGCGCTTCTTAGGGGGTGGAGGGAAGTGGTGATCCGGCCGAGGAGCCACGGCCAAGCTTACTCAGATCCGAGAAGCAGCGAGTGGGGAGGCGCCCCAAGGGGAGGAGGGATTCAGAGTGGAAAGCAGAGACGGGACTCCCCTGATGGTCCAGCGAGGAGGACGCTGCGTTCCTGCGGGGAGAGCACACACGTGTGTGTCCGACGGCTGAACCCCTTCACCGGTCCCCTGAAACCGTCACCGCACTGCTGGTCGGCTACACCCCGGCGCAAAGTGAACAGTTCAGGAACGGAAAGACCGCACTTCCCGGGCAGGGCTGAGGGTTCCCTCCCTGACCGGGTACCTGAGCTGCCACATGCCGTGTGCCGAAGCCGACAAGCAAACTAACGAAGCATTTCGAAAGGAAGCAGAGGAGGGGAGGGAAGTGCTGGCCACCGGGATGTTCTGAACCACGGGCACCCGCACACGGGCCCAGCGTCCTGGGCAGACACCCCGTCCCGCCGCACGGCAGGCATGCTGAAAGGAGCTCCACGCTTGGCCAGCGGCTTTACAGTCCCGGTCTTGAAATTCTCAATAATTTTTGAACAAGGGGCTCCGCATTTGCATTTTGCATTGCCCCTCCCCCAAATTATCCTACTCCCTGAAGAAAACTCATCCATCCAGATGTGGGCCCAGAACCGCGACCCTAGCCTAAAAATGACTTCTGTATAGCTAGAGGGAAAGGTTATAAAGCTTAGACTTAGGTTAACTCAAGAAAGAACCCTCTGATCAGACCGCCTATCTCCCTACTATCTATGCATCTCCCTATCTCCCTAGCCTACCTACCCTTACTTTACACAAAATTTCAGGGGGGTTCTGGAGTAATTTTGCTGTTCAGAAACATTTACTGCTGACTTTCTGGGAAGGGAGAATTCTGCCTTCCCACCCCACTGCCATCTGGCTGGGTCACAGGGTTTGCTTTATTCAAGGAAATGTGTCACTTCTAGGCAGAAGCTGTTAGACCCAGAATGTGGTTTACCATGCATTACTTTTCTTCTGTTATAAGAGTAGTAATGTCCCTAACATAGGGCTGCCCCATCAGCTGATTTTGGAGTGAAAAACCATTAAGGCAATGCCACAGTGGCCTTCCCAGGGGGCTCTGGTGGTGAAGAATCTGCCTGTCAATGCAGGAGACGTAAGAGGCGGGGGTCCCATCCCTGGCTCAGGGAGAGCCCCTGGAGCAGAGCATGGCAACCCTCTCCAGTATTCTTGCCTGGAGAATCCCATGGACAGAAGAGTCTGGTGGGCTACAGTCTGTGGGGCTGCAAAGAATCAGACCCACCTGAGCGTGCGAACACACACACACACACACAATGCTATGGTGACTGAAACTGTGAAGTGATCAAGAGATAAATCTTTGTTGCTCTAAGCCACTGGAATTCTAAGGTCATTTGTTACTGCAACATAATCAATTTACCCACACAGAACAGCCTCTGTTTTCCAGGACCACATCAACTTAAAATCAGCAAATCTTGAGATCCTAGATGGCTTTTCTCTGAACTCTAGAACCTGAGAGATCACACATGTATTTGCTGAATTCATAGTCGGAGAATCCTGTTTCCTCAGCATAATACCCAGACTCCTCTATCTGTATTCAGAACCCTTCACAATCAGTCTTTACAACTTTATCTCCCACTACCCCCAGAACAGCTAAATTTGCTCACTCATCTCCACATGCTTTTCATTTTTTCATGCATTCATTCTTTTACCCAATATAGGAAATATAGGAAATAGTGGTACCCACTCTTTCCTGGAGATTGTGCTGAGTGCAGAAATGTTCACCAGTCCTGGTTTCCATGCCCTGATGATTCTCAGAATCCCAGACTTTTGTCACATCACTTCTCTCTGCCCAGAGCATCATTTCCACCCCTTACTGCTTATTTCAGCGGCCTAACCATCCTTCCAGACACAACTCAGACCCTATTTCCTTCTGCTAACCTGTCCACTACCCCATCTACTCCAGAGCACTCTGCCCCTCCTCTCAACTCCTGTAGCAGTCACGTGCTCACAAATCGCTTGGCACTTAGTTATATCCTGCCTGGTAGTCTGTCTCTGTTGTGTTTTGCAGAGCTAGTTAAGTCTCATTATTAAAAGATTTGTGGATTTTGTCTTGTCCTTAAACAGGCATGCAGAAACATCACGTTGCTTGCTAAAGACTCAAAGTCAAGCCTTAGTTATCTCACAAGACTTAAGTTCAACCAACTTTTGACCTAGAAACACGGCACTCTCCTGTGGTTCAACCTGATCTAGTCTGAAACATGATCTGCTGGCTCTGTAGGGCTGGCTCTGGAGCAGAACATACATGACCTGTCTGCACCAGGCTGCCACTCACGGCCTCTTCTGCTCTGGTCTGAAACCTTTAAGTCCCAGCTTGCCGTGACACCCACCTGCCTCAGAGAGTGTCGGTGGGTGTTAGGGGAGAGCTCGCTTCTGGAACATCAGCTTCTTTCAAGCTCCTGACCAAGCCCTGCCCTCTTATCTTGCACTGGGAATACTTCCCAAGATGCAGTAGAAAGAAAGGGAAAACCAAAAAAGAGGGCAAGTCCATTTTTGCTGACCATCTGTGGCGTGCAGGCATTGCGTGGAGGCATGCATGGTTACTGCTGCAGGACCACCTTTAGAAGCGGGGGTCCCGGGCTTTCCCGAGAAGAAAACAGGCTCAGAGACAGGAAGAGCCAGGTGCACGGCCACTCAGCAGCAAGACTAGAGTGTCCTTGTCCGTGACGTCCGTGCAGCCCATCCAATGGGCGTTCTCTGAGAGAATCTTCCCGGTTGCCACCGTCTCCCCGACCCTTCACTACCGCCTTGCTTGGGTGTGGTCTCCATCTCGCTGGCGCAGAGCCAGGCCGCCCCCCCCCAAGACCTTGAGCCTCGCCTCTCGCACAAGGGCAGGGAGGGCAGAGACGCGCTTCCACGGGGCTCCCGGGTCATCCCGCGCAGTCTGGCGGACTTGGCACGACTGAGCCGGCAACGTGATGCTCCCGCGGGGCCGCTGAATAATCAGAAGCAGCGCGGCCTGAGCCTTAACCACTCTCATTTTAAAGATGATTATTCACAGTTATTTCAGCTAATTAAGCCTTGAGTGCCAGCCAGCTCGGCTTCCAACTCCGACAGGGAGCGCAGGAGCCTGTCTCCAGCTCTTCTCTTGGGGGCTGGGGGTGGAGGCGGAGGGTCGGGGGGTTGGGAAGCAGTCACCGCTGCTGGTTTGTGAGGACCAGGGGTGCGGGGGCCAGGCAGGGGCACCAACCTCCCCCAGCACCTCCCATCAGAGAGAAACAGGAGGTCTGGTCCCTCCCGCCCCAAATGGACCTTTGTCCTCTCTGGGGAGCGGACAGCCTGCCCCTGTGGGTCCGGACTGGCCGGAAGCCTGGGGTGAAAGCCAGGGGCAGTAGTCGCAGCCTCGGCTACCGGGCTTAGCGGCCGTGAGAATGGGCAGAGTCTCCCTGCTCTCACCGGCAGGCTGTCTGAAGTTCAGCTTTGCCGCCTCTGTTAGGAGGCGCTACAGCCTGCATGCTGCGCCCATGCGGCGCAGGACCCACGTGCCCACACGGCTTACAAGGGCTGTTTTCATTTTAATTAATTAAAATTAAATTAGGGGCTTCCCTGGTGGCCCAGTGGGTAAGAGTCCTCGCATCCACCCTACCAGGTGTGGGTTCTGTCCCTGGTTGGGGAACTAAGATCCCAAAAGCCTAAAAAAAAAATTAGATTAAAATTTTAGTTTCTCTGTCACACCAGCTACTTGTAAGCGCTCAGGAGGACTGCTCCAGTGAACGGGGCAGGTCTGAGACATCTCTATCATCACAGAATGTTCTACTGGACAGCTCTGCCCTCTGATGAAAGGTATGAGCACCCACGTTTGACTCGTGGGTGCAAACTGCAGCACCACCCCTTACTGGTCATCTTTCTTGCCTACAAAATGGGGGATCATAGCGCCCAGCTCACAGCGTTCTTGTAAAGACTAAATGAGAAATAGATGGAAGACACTTAGAAGAATGCCAGATAATGGTGAGCATTTAAATGTTAGCTCTTATTATGTGTGTGGGGGCACATATTCCCACAGACGTGAGTCTTTAATTTTACAAAACGATTTCACAACCGTTGCCTCTTCTGCGTTTCACAACGGCTCTGTGAGGCTGGTTCAGGGCATGAAGAGCCAGCTCAGCCATTTTACAGACAGGCACCCCAAGACCTGGAGGTTACCCACCTCTCAAGTGGCTGGCAGAACTGGGACCTGCGCTGGGTTAATAATTCAGCTGCTAACATCTGAGGATTCTTTCCTGCCTGGCAGCCTGAAACAGCCTGAAATGTCAGATTTCAGCCTCAGCCTAATCCCAGGAGGTCAGGAACATTCCTGCCATTTTAAGAGTGCGGCTGTCAGAGGGAAGCCGTCCTAACGCTCACTGGCACGCACACAGCACTGACTCGGGCAGGCACCATCCTCAACGCGAATCTCCGCAACAACGCTGTGCAAGTAGGGACACTGCGGAGTACTAAGGCAGGCGAGGTGCTGGGGGCTGACTTCTGCAAAGTCACACAGCCGGGGGTCAGGGCGCGAAGCCAGAAGCAGCCTGACGCCAGCCTGCTGCTTGGGCTTCGCTCAGCCACCCCCAGTGCAGGTGGAGGACAGAGCCCCTCTGCCCCCGGGGCCACTCTCTGTCTCTGCCCTCGGTGTCCCAGGGGCGGAGAGTGCAGGCGGCTTTCCCAGCCCCGGGGGCAGGGCAGTGGCCCGCAGCCCTGGTGCTCGCCCCGCCTGTCACCGCCACCCTCTCTGAGTCTGCTCGGGCTTCCTGGCCTACCTACTGGGCAGCTTCAGCTACGCAGATGTGTTTTTCAGCTTGGGAGCCTCAAGATCGAGGTGTCCACAGGGTTAGCGCCTCCTCAGCGCTGGGAGAGAAGGGCTTATTCAGGCCACTTGGCTCACAGACGCCCATCCGTGTCTTCACAGGGCCTTCCCTCTGCAGGTTTCACAATCCTAATTCTCTCTTCTCATGATGACGCCAGACATATTGGGTTAGCACCCACTCTAATGGGCTTCCTGGGGGGTGCTTGTGGTAAAGAACTCTGCCCCCCAAGGCAGGAGACATAAGAGAAAAGGTTCGATCCCTGGGTCAGGAGGATCCCCTGGCAACCCACTCCAGCATCCTGGCCTGGAGAATCCCATGGACAGAGCAGTCTGGCGAGCTGCAGTCCCTGGGGTCACACAGAGTCAGACACAACTGAAGCGACTTAGCACGCTTCACACACATCCACACCACCTCATTTTCACTTCAATGACCTCCTTAAAGAGCCCGATCACAAAACACCATTACATTCTGAGGCCCAGGGGTTAGGACTCTAACACGGGAATTTAGGAGCGAGGGAACCCAGTTCCGCCCAGAACCTGCCCGTCTCTGCGCTCACTGCCCGACCTGGAGGACCTGATGGGAGCAGGGCTGTGGGCAGAGAGCTGTGGGGAGCGGGTGAACACGGAGGAAAGCGGACATTCTGGGAACCCAGGGACAGCCCCAGTCACACCGCACCAAGGATGAGGGGACGGGACCTAAGGGGAGGAAACGGTATTGCTGCCCACCTTCTCTCTGCCAGGCCCTTTACGCATCGTCTCATTCAGCCCCCTGAGCAAGCCAGCAGCGTGGGTTTTCTTGGGTTGTTTTGTTTTGGCCACGCTAGGCCTTAGCTGTGGCATGCAGGATCTTTTTTTTTTTTTAGTTGTGGCATGTAAGATCTAGTTCTCTGACGGGATCAAACCCAGATCCCCTGCGTTGGGGATGCAGAGTCTTAGCCATTGGACCACCAGGGAAGTCCCTGCAAGTGGATATTGTTATCCTGTTTTATAGATGAAGAAAACGATACTCAAGGTGAGTGGGGGAAAAAATCGTGAGTGAGAAAGTCATGGAGTTAAGAATCATGGGTCCTAACTTCTCAGTAAAACAGCCAAATGCGTTGTTCTGTTTGCTTGGTTATTCCACTCCTTCCCACCACGGGAGCTGCGAGGGTGACATCGCTTCTACCAAGGATCCATTCCATTGGATCTTAGTTCATTCCTGCTCCTCCTTCGACTACACGCTCAAGGATTTCCTCTTTGGAGAAGCCTCCCCTAAACCCCAAAGTTCCTTGGTGATTTGTTCTCATGGCCCCATGATCCTCCTACCCTTATACTTTATTCTGAGAGGTCGGGTCACCCTGTTTCCACTACACTATCAGCTCCTCGAGGTCAGAGACCATGTCTGTTTATAAATATCTGCTTGTATATTCCTAGCACTGAGTACAGTATATAACACGTAGCAGATGCTCCATCAATACCTATTCAGGGGCTTCCCTGCCGGGTCAGTACCTAAGATGCCACGTTACCAACTCGGGTCAGGGAACTAGACCCCACACGGCACAGTTAAGATTTGGTGCAGCAAAATAAATAAATAAGCCATTGAAATGAATGAGTGTTGCGTCCTCTCCACAGCCTTAATTAACACCCCTGCCCCTCTGAGATCCAGGCTTCCTTTCTCCAGTTAGTCCCTATGACCGTTCACTTTTATCTCAGCACAACTTACAATGAGCTATTCTAGTTATCTTTGTCCCTCTTTCTAGATCATGACTCTTTGAAGATAAAACTCAGGTCGTATTCCTTTTTTATGCCAGGAGCCTAGCCCATAAGCTGCTGCAAAGTAAGCAACCCATTGTGAATGGAGAGAAAGTGAGGAGAGTGAAAATGCATTCTGGTGGCGAGATAGCCACCATCACTAGTGTTCAGAGAGCCATATATGTATTTTGGAGAACCAGTGTGTCAATCAGGACTCTTAAATCACTGAAAAATTCATTAGACTTCAGGTACGGTTTGATCCAGGAGCTCATACACAATAGTATCACACAATAGTATACACAATAGATGTGGCCTCTGTCCTTCTCTCAACACTATGTTTCGCTGGGTTAGCGTTGGGGAGAGTGTCTCCCTGTACTTACTAGCTTCCAGAAGTTCCAGGCTCATATTCTCTGACACGAGTCCAGTGAAAAGAGAGATTTTATTCCCCCACACTCAAACAAAAGTTCAGAAATCCCATCTGACCAATCGGGTCACCCCTGAACCAACCACAGTAGCCCAAAAGAACTGAAGCTGGAATTGGTCACGTTCAGGTCACTTGCCCAGCTCTGGAGCTGGAGCCAACTCCGCTGAGCCTACGGGTTTAGAGCAGCTCAGTAACCAGGAGATAGGGCAGAAAAGACCCACTGTGTTCATTCTGACTAGTGTTTACAACTCAGCTCTATCCACACCAGTTGTTTTCACTCTTCCCTTGGGAGTCACAGCTCTTAACACTCCTATGAGGCTTCGAGCAGTGCTGCGGCAGATGGTGGTACTCCCCCTTCTCCTTGCCGCTGAGATGTAGCTTCAGTGAAGCACCTCCCGGCTTCCCACCATCCTGCTCTCCTTACAGCAGCCCGGAAACTGGTGGACTGCAAGCCAGAGGCCCTCAGCTGTGGAGCCCGGAGGTGGACCGTCTCCCACCCCTCCCCACGCAGCTCTTCACACAGGGGCGAACTCACTCCCAGGAGAGGCGCTTAGCCTTGATGGTGGCTTCCTGTTGCTGCCCTTTCCGCCAAGACGTCATTGGCCTTGGCTCCCTTCCAGATATTTCTGTTTTTCTAACTCCTACTAAGGAGACAGCAGAACCGTAAGAGAGTTTCCCCAATAACCCCAGTGATTTCAGGCTTCAGCTCCCTCTTGGTTAGAAACACCTTTGCAAAATCCAGAGAGTGATTTTTTAAAATTTTGTTGAGATCCTTTCGTGGATGGATGGATGGATGGATATGTGGATGGATGGATGGATGGATGTGTGGATGGATGGATGGATGGATGGATGGATGGATGGATGTGTGGATGGATGGATGGATGGATGGATGTGTGGATGGATGGATGGATGGATGTGTGGATGGATGGATGTGTGGATGGATGGATGGAACGCAGGCTGGATGAATCGGTCCCAGGTGCCTTCAGGACACTATCTCCATGTCTCTTCCTACTTACCGTCTTAGGCTCCAGATTTCTCTAAGGCTAGAACACCCTTTCCTTTGTCCTGCAATCGGTTCACATCCCTCCCTTGTAACAATGACTGATATTTACCATGGCTAATTATTACCAGGCACTGAGTAAGGCTCTCACAGAATCTTCACCACATCTCCATGGGCTGGTCGAGGAGCCGCTACTGGCTTAAATTTATGGTTTTGAGGAAACCAAGATTTAGTAGTAATTTGTCCAAGACACACAGCCAGGACTCCATGCACATGACTTTAACCATGTTGTACGGCCCTGTGTGCAAGGAAACCTCAGCTCCATCCACACCAATTGTTTTCATTCTTCCTTTAACAAGGCATATCTTACTCACGCTGCTCTGCCTGGAGTAAGATTTTCCCTGCCCCCCTCTAGGTACACTGATAGCAGAAAATACATTTGTTGGGGTCATGCCAGGCTACATTGCTTACCAAATGAGTCCCAGTCTCAGCGGTTCATCACAACAAAATGTATTTATTAGAGATAGCTTCCAGCAGAGGGAAAAAGAGATGGAAGGGGAACACGGGAACTTAACTGCCTTGGTCTGGAAGGAACATGTGTCCTTTCTGCTTACATTTCTTTGGCCCCAACCAATTAGCGTGCGGACATTTGATAAACACATTCTGTCTCTGCTGCAAATAACCACACAGCTCCTGCCAAGGGGCGAGAAAAAAAGGTCAAGACAACCAGCTCAGTCCACCCATGCAGATGGGAGTAAGGGGATGAAGGCAAAAGGACCAAGATTCAGGATGGTGGTTGGGAAGTAGGTGGCGATGGGTCGGAGTCAAGGTTTGACCGAGTACCACAAGCCCCAAACTCCAGTGCTTGGGCGGGGCCCCACTGCTATTGTCTGAAAGGAGTGAGCCAATGCTGAACTTCTTGGCTAAGACTCGGAACTCTTGTTATCTAGATTTGGGGCTGCTAATTACAGGATTTGACCTGAATTAAGGGAACAATGTAATAAGGATAACAATTCCTGACTTTTCAGACTTCAGCGTTTACAAAGCATTCTCACAGCCATAATCTCATCTGACCCTCACAATAACCCTATGACATAGGTGTGTTATGTCCATTGTAGGGTAAGGAAATTTGTAGGGAGGTGATGTCATGGACCAAAACTACACAAAACCTGAGCGTGCGAGGGTAACTCTCATTGCCAGTTTTCTGAACCCATGCTCAGGGATCCTTCTACAGCTCAACCACCTCCCAGGCAAACATCTATGGAAACTGACAATGTGAAAATGAACATCAGCAGGATTTGGATTCAAGAGCCTGGTCACTCTTGAATTTGAGAAGGAGGAGTTTCAGCGTGCAGGGGTTGAAGGCAGACAGCCTGCGTTTGAATCCCAGCTCTGCCACCTGAGGTCTGGGTGAGACTTGGTGAGTCCATCCATCCGGGCTCACTTCCCTCATTTGGAAAACAAGGGTGAAACCGTGCCTAACCCATAAGGCCATGGTGGGGACTTAAGGAGATAACGAGCATAAAATGCTTAGTACGACACCCATCTTGTCAAAGCTATGGTTCTTCCAGTAGTCACATATGGATGTGAGGGTTGGAGTATAAGGAAAACAGCACCAAAGAACTGATGCTTTTGAACTGTGGTGTTGGAGAAGACTCTTGAGAGTCCTTTGGACTGCAAGGAGATTCAACCAGTCCATCCTAGAGGAGATCAGTCCTGGGTGTTCATTGGAAGGACTGATGTTGAAGCTGAAGCTCCAATACTTTGGCCACCTCATGAGAAGAGCTGACTCATTGGAAAAGACCCTGATGCTGGGAAAGATTGAGGGCAGGAGGAGAAGGCGAAGACAGGATGAGATGGTTGGGTGGCATCACCGACTCAATAGACATGGGTTTGAGTAAACTCCAGGAGCTGGTGACGGGCAGGGAAGCCTGGCGTGCTGCAGTCCTTGGGGTCACAAAGAGTCGGACATGACCGAGAGACTGAACTGAATGGAGTACAATACCTGGCTCAATGTGAGAGTTTAATAAACATTGGGTGCTGCTGCTGAGACCCTTCTTGGAGACAAAATGATGACCCTAATCCTCCTCCTTCCTCCCCAGAGCATGATGGTGCCTACCATGCTATATTCTTGGCTTCAATCACAGAACAATCTGACCCCTAAGCAGCTGTCTGCAAAAAAAAAAAAAAAGGAACATTCTTCCTTTTTCTGTTGCTGTTGTTTTTGTTTACACCACTTTGTTGAGGTATACTTGGTGCATAAAATGCTGTACATATTTAGTTTATATGGCTTGCTGAGCTTGGAGGTAAGTGTATAGCCATGAGACCATTACCATCATCTATGCTGTGCCATGGATACACCTATCCATCGCCTCCAAAGGTTTCCTCCTGTCCTCATCACCGTGTGTGTGATAAGAACACTTAGTAACAGATCCACCCTCTTAGCAAATTTTTAAGTATACGACACAGTATTATTAACTATAGACACAACGCCCTCCAGGAGCTCCGAGTCTTTTCTAATCATGTATAACCTAAGCTTTGCACCTCTTGATTAACAGCTCCTCATTTCCCCACCAGCTCCTCTCAGCCGTCAGTCTACCCTCTGCTGCTGTGAGCTGGACTGTTTTAGATCGGTTATGTAAATGACACCATGTAGTATTTTTCTTCTGTGACTGGCTTACTTCACTGAGCATAAACATCCATGTTGTTGCAAATGGCAGGGATTCCTTCTTTTTCACAGCTGAGTAATATTCCATTAGGGAAAGACAGCAAAGCCCGGTGTCTGCAGTCCCGTGGGATCGCAAAGACTCACACACGGCCAAGCGACTGAACAATAACAAATGCACATTTCGAGTCTTGGCTGTTGTGACCAAGGCCACAGTGGATATGGGGTGCGAGTGTCTCTTCTACATCCTGATTTCAATTCCTTTGTTTACATACCCAGAAGTGGGATTGCTGAAAAACAGAGTAGTTCTGTTTTTAACTTTTGGAGGAAACGCCATACTCTTCTCTTTGTCTCAGGATCAGCACTGGCCATAGTGGCCAATCCCCGGGTCTTCATCTCAGTTTCACTGCCACTCAGACATACCTGGAGTAACAGGCAAATTTGGCCTTGGACTACAAAATGAAGCCGGGCAAAGGCTAACAGAGTTTTGACAAAAGAATGCACTGGTCATAGCAAACATCCTCTTCCAACAACAGAAGAGAGGACTCTACACATGGACATCACCAGATGGTCAACACCAAAATCAGATTGATTATATTCTTTGCAGCCAAAGATGGAGAAGCTCTATACAACCAGCAAAAACAAGACCGGGAGCTGACTGGCTCAGACCATGAACTCCTTATTTCCAAAATCAGACTTAAATTGAAGAAAGTAGGGAAAACCACTACATCATTCAGGTATGACTTCAATCAAACCCCTTACAATTATACAATGGAAGTGACAAATAGATTCATAAATTCAAGGGATTGGATCTGACAGAGTGCCTGAAGAATTATGGATGGAGGTTCATGACATTATATAGAAGGCAGTGACCAAAACCATCCCCAAGAAAAAGAAATGCAAGAAGACAAAGTGGTTGTCTGAGGAGGCCTTACAAATAGCTATGAAAAGAAGAGATGTGAAAGGGAAAGATAGCCCTAACTGAATGCAGAGTTCCAGAGAATAGCAAAGAGAGATAAGAAGGCCTTCTTAAGTGAACAATGCAAAGAAATAAAGGAAAACAATAGAATGGGAAAGACTAGAAATCTCTTTAAGAAAATCAGAGATACCGAGGGAACATTTCATGCAAAGATGGGCTCAATAAAGGACAGAAACAGCAAGGATCTAACAGAAGCAGAAGAGATTAAGAAGAGGTGACAGGAATACATGGAAAGACTATACAAAAAAGGTCTTAATGACCCAGATAACCACAATGGTGTGGTCACTCACCTAGAGCCAGACATCCTGGAGTATGAGGTCAAGTGGGCCTTAGGAAACATCACTATGAAAAAGCAAGTGGAGGTGATGGAATTCTAGGTGAGCTATTTCAAATCCTGAAAGATGATGCTGTTAAAGTGTTGCAGTCAATATGCCAGCAAATTTGGAAAACTCAGCAATGGCCACAGGACTGGAAAAGGTCAGTTTTCCTTCCAGTCCCCAGGAAAGGCAATGCCAAAGAATGCTGGAACTACCGCACAATTGCACGCATTTCACACGCTAGTAAAGTAATGCTCAAACAACAGTGCTAATTTCATTCACATGTAGCAAGATAATGCTTTGCTCAAAATCCTCGAGCTAGACTTCAACAGTAGGTGAACCGTGAACTTGTAGGTGTACAAGCTGGATTTTAAAAAGGCAGAGGAGCCAGAGTCAAATTGCCAATATCTGTTGAATCATTGAAAAAGCAAGGGAATTCCAGAAAAAAATCTACTTCTGCCTCATTGAGTACGCTAAAGCCTTTAACTGTGTGGATCACAACAAACTGAGGAAATTTCTTAAAGAGATGGGAATACCAGGCCACCTTAGCTATCTCCTGAGCAAACGTGTATGTAGGACAAAAAGCATAAGTTAGGACCAGATATGGGACAACAGAACGGTTCAAAATTGGAAAAGGAGTATGTCAAGGCTGTATATTGTCACCCTGCTTATTTAACTTCTATGCAGAGCACATCATGACAAATGCTGGGCTGGATGAATCACAAGTTGGAATCAAGATTGCTGGGAGAAATATCAACAGCCTCAGATATGCAAAGGATACCACTCTAATGGCAGAAAGTGAAGAGGAACTAAAGCGCCTCTTCATGAGGGTGATGGAGGAGAGTGAAAAGAGTGGCTTAAAACTCAACATTCAGGACTTCCGAGGGGCCCGGGGGTTAAGACTCTGCCTTGTAATGCAGGGGACACTTGTTTGATCCTTGTTCAGGGACCTAAGATCCCACATGCTTTGGAGCAACTAGAGAGTTCATGCATCTCAACGAAACATTTCACGTAATGCAATGAAGCCACCAAGTGCTGCAACTAAGACCTAACACAGACAAATAAATACATTAAAAAACTCCACACTCAGAAACCAAGATCATGGCATCCAGTTCCACCACTTATGGCAAGGAGGTGGGAACCGTGTGGAAGCGGTGACAGATTTAATTTTGGGGAGCTCCAAAATCACCGTGGACAATGCCTGCAGCCATGAAAGTAAAAGATGCTTGCTCCTTGGAAGGAAAGTTATGACCAACTCAGACAGCATATTAAAAAGCAGAGACATTACTTTGCCAACAAAGGTCCATATAGTCAAGGCCATGGTTTTTCCAGTGGTCATGTATGGATGTGAGAGTTGGACTATAAAGAAAGCTGAACACTGAAGAATTGATCCTTTTGAACTGTGGTGTTGGAGAAGACTCTTGAGAGTCCCTAGGACTGCAAGGAGATCCAACCAGTCCATCCTAAAGTGGATCAGTCCTGGGTGTTCATTGGAAGGATTGATGCTGAAGTTGAAACTCCAGTACTTTGGCCACCTGATGCAAAGAGCTGACTCATTGGAAAAGACCCTGGTGCTGGGAAAGATTGAAGGCAGGAGAAGAAGGGGGCGACAGAGGATGAGATGGTTGAATGGCATCAGTGATTCAGTGGACAAGAGTGTGAGCAAACTCTGGGAGATGGTGAAGGACAGGGAGTCCTGGAGCGCTGTCGTTCATGGGGTTACAAAGTTGCACAAGACTGAGTGAGTGAACAGCAACAAACATAGAGGCCATTTCCTGCCATGCCAGTCTTCATCTCAAAGTGTTCCTTTTAGGACAGTGATTCTCAAAAAGATAATGTGGACCGGAGGAAAGATGAAAGTGTATCTAACTTTTGGAGGAAGCTGAGGCTTTTGAGGGTTGAAAGAGTCCCACAAAGACTTCCGTGGTGGTCCAGTGGTTAAGACTCTGCACTCTCAATCCAGGGGCCTGTGTTGGATCCTTGGTCAGAGAACTAGATCCCACATGCTGCAGCTATGAGCTCGCACAACCAAATAAATAAAGCAATTTCTTTAATTCTCTTTAAAAAAGGAACGAGTCCTACAGGTGCTTCTGACATGTATCTCCCCTCTATACCACATGAGACTCACTGATTCCAGCGAAACTCAGGAAAAGAGAAATGCGAAGCAGGACGATCTCATCTGTTTTCACCAGCACCAGGAATGTATATTGCTTCCAAGAGGTATCAGCTCTGTCTCAGGAATGAAGCAATGTTTTGTTTCTGATGCAATTCTCCAGCCAGTAAACACAGGATCGGGGAAGTTATGTAATGGCCTTTCCTAACAATTCTTCCAAATCAACCGGGATAAGGAACTTGTATGGAGAATACGTAGAGAACTCTTACAACCCAATAACAAAGAGACAAATCAGAAAAGGGTCTGAAGAGACATTTCTCCAAAGAAAATATACAAAAGGTCAATATGCAAATGGAAGGTGATCATCATCGTTACCCATCAAGGAAATGCAAAGCAAGACTACAAACATACACCACTTCATACCCATGAGGACGGCTGGAATCAAAAAAAGGTGTTGGTGAAGAGGTGGAGAAATCAGAACCTTCCTGTGTGGCTGGTGGGAATGTAAAATGGTGCAACTGCTTGGAAAACAGCCTGGCATTTTCCCAGAAGGTTAAACATGGAGTTACTGTGTAAGCAGGCATTCCACCCCTGGGTTTGCACCCAACAGAAATGAAAACATATGTCCACAGAGAAATACGTGCACAAATGGAACTGTGAAACTCAGATTGGGTCTTGAACGCATGGTCTTTTACTGAGGTCACACACACACCTGGTCCCAGGACTTAATGAAGCTCATGTTCTTGATGTCTCATCGCAGAAAGAATTCAGTTGAAAACAAAGCGATAGGTAAGAAGAGAATTTATTTAGAGAAAAACACACTCCACAAAGCCTGGGCCATCTCAAAAGGTGAGAGAGGCACCAGGGGTTGGAGCTGTCAGTTTGATAGGAGTGGGGAATTTCATAGACTAGTGAGTGGGAGAAGTATTCCAGCTATTTGGGGGGAAGGGTAGGGGCTTCCAGGAACCGGGCCACTGCGCACCCTTTGACCTTTACTGTCAGACTGGCGACTGTCACGGCATTCCGCTTGTCATTTAGGTGTCATTCGGCTTGGTGATGTATTACAGTGAGCGTGTACTGAGGCTCGAGGTCTAGTGGAAGTCAGCCCACCCACCATTGGGGACCTGTTTGGTTCTAGTCAGTAAAGTCCTCGGGCTCTGTCACCCTTTCAGAGGTTGTGCCCTGGCCCCTCTCCCTCCTGTTTCACAAATATGTATAAAACCACTCTTCCGAACAACCAAAGAGTGCAAACAACTCAAGCCTATCAAAGAGAATGGAGTAAAGTCCTACAAGGAATATTACTCGGCAATAAAAAAGGAAAGGTACCTGCCACAACATGGATGAACCTTGAAAACATGCCAGGTAAAAGAAGCCAGACACAAAAGACCACGCATGATTCCATTTATATGCAATGTCTGGAAGAGACATATCCACAGAGGCAGAAAGGAGACTCGTGGTTGCCTGGGGCTGGGGTCAGGGGAGGTCAGACAGTTATGCCCAAGGGGTGCAATGTGTCTTTATGAGGTGACACAAATGTTCTAAAACTGATGGAGGTCGTGCCCCTCTGTGAATATCCTAAGTGCCACTGAATTGTACACTTTAAAGGGGTGATTTGTATATGTAAATTATATCTCAATAAAGCTGTTAAAAATAATATCAGCTAGACTCTTCCTGGCACACCTGCTTGAAGCAAGCACAATTTCTAAGCAGCTGCATTCAGTCTAGGTCACGAAAAGAAAAAGAAAAATCAGGGCCTTCTGGAAGGCAGGAGAGTTGTATTGCGGTGCCACCTTCTAGACCCAGAGGGCTCCTCAGCGGCTGCAGCCCGGCAGGGCCCGGCTCACTGCGGCTGGAGGACGCACTGCAGTGGGCTGCCCACCACACTGCAAAGACAGCAACCCAGCTCGACTGACCTTGGACGTGGCTGCGAGCCTGGGCAGGTCAGGAAGCCCTGCAAGGTCACGCATGGGTTCCAGACCTACAGGCACCTGCGCTGACAACAAAAACGCAGAGTGAAAGGAGCGTGGGCATCCGCAACAATCAGACCGGACTTGGCACCACACTGCTTCCCTTTATTACTCCCGAGACCTCAGGGCTTTTCTTCGTCTGAAAAAATTCAATAATAATTCCTATCATGCACACTCCCCTCCTCCCCACTCCATTTCCTTTCGTTTGGCTGGGCTGACATTTATGGAAGGCTTACTCTGCCCAAGCTGATGCTGTCCATGCACCATGACCTCGTTTAGTCTTCCCTGCAGTCCTGGACAAAGCCAGGGCTATTTATTACTATGCCCTCTATCCAAAACTGGGGACTGGAGGCTCAGAGAGGTCAGACAGCTTCCCCATTGTCACACAGCCAGTAGGAGGAAGAGCCACTGTGCCACCTCTGTCTGTCTCTGTAAGTGCCACCCGACACTCCATCCCCCAGCAAGGATGCCATTCTCAGTGCAGGCGATGAGCGTGACCCAGAGCTGCACTCTCAGAAAAGAGCTCCAAGAGCCGGGATACCGAAGTCCTGCTCCTGGAGCAGGGCCTCCATGCAGCGGTCCCCGAAAGGACCCCTGGAGGTGGGGTGGGGGGAATAATGGTGCTTTTGATACATAGGTCTCTTGAGCACTCCCTGGAGAAGGAAATGGCAACCCACTCCAGTATCCTTGCCTGGAGAATCCCATGGACAGCGGAGCCTGGCAGACTACCGTCCACAGGGTCGCAAAGAGCCAGACATGACTGAGCGACGAGCACCCTCCTCTCTTGAGCACCACGTGCCTGGTACTGTGTTCTGTGTTCTTTGCACACAGCAGAGATTGTCTGTACTCCCCCAGTATTCCACGCACGCCCCTCTTCAGGAGTTTCTGATAGGGAGGAATCACACCCTTTCTAGAAGAAGCCTTTGGCTTACTGGGGTGCAGAAAGCAGTGGATCAGTGGACAACTGGCCTAAAACAGTAAGACTAGGTCTGCAGAGTGGGCCGCAAAATGAGACCACAGCAGGGCTCTGAAGCAGCTGGCAGGCTCTGGAAAGCAGATTTTCTTGCTATTTCCCACCCAGGGAGAAGGCTGGACTCAGCCTTCCCAAATCCAGCCACTTCTCACCCCGTATTCCAGTTATTATTGGGGTAACCAATGACTCCCAAACCTGGCAACTTAAAACAGCCGTTTAATTATGCATTCCGTGAGTCAGGGATCTGGGAAACAGGTCATTCAGGGCGGTGACTTGTCTTTGTCCCATGACATCCTCAGGATCAACAGGGCAGAAAAGGCTGAGGATGATGGACATCGGCGGGCTGCAACCCTACCCGCTGACCCACCTGCCGGACGCCTGGGCTGCACAGGCTCGAGACGGACAGAGCACCCATGTGGTCTCCCCGGCAGCTTGGCCTCCTTACATCACAGCGGCCTCCGGCGGTGAGACTTCTCCCTTGGGGAGCCAGCACTCCAACCAGCAGTGTTCCAGCAAATCGGGCAGAAGCTGCCTCATCTCTTATGCCTCACCTAGGAAGTCCAGTGTCGCTCTCCACACTCTTGGTCAAAGCAGTCACAAGTCACCCAGATTCAAGGGCAGGGACACTTTGCCAGGAGAAATGCCAAGGAATTTGGGGGCCAAGTCCAGGGGCATATAAGGAAGAGACTGAGGAGGTTTTGCCCCGTTTCCTGCCGAATCCAGTGGGAGAATCTCTCAGATGGAACAACAAGTGTCGAAAGAAGCCAGAGGTAAAAGTGTACGTCCCCTATGATTCCCTTATGTGAGCTGTGTGCATGCTCTCTGGTCAGTCGTGGCTGACTCTCTGGGACTCTATGTCCACCGGGCTCCTCTGCCCAAGGAATTTTCAGGCAAGAATGCTGGAGTGGGTCGTCATGCCCTTTTCCAGGGGATCTCCCTGACCCAGAGCGCAAACCTTCATCTCCTGCATTGGCAGGCGAATTCTTTACCCCTGAGCCACCCGGAAAGCCCCTTGATGGGCCTTCAAGGAGGAAACTAATCTACAGTCAGAATAGTGGTGACCTGGGGGTGGGATGTAAAAGCTACAAGGAAGGGAGTTTTCTGGGCTACATACATTCTGTATCTTGATCTGAGTGGTGGTTACACAAACTCACTGGTACACAAACATTCATCAAAGCTCTGTGCTTAAAACTCATGAATTGGGCACGCTAGGTCAACAATTTCTTTTTTTTTTTTTTTCCTTTAATCATTCAGCGGAAGTATTCACCTCACCCTCCATCCCGGCCAGCCAGCTTCCGGTAAAGTCCTGAGTGGGAGGTGGCGCAGAAAGGCTCTCGGGGCGCCTGTTCCACGCTCTCAACCGGCCCTTCTGCCTCCATTCCCTTCTCGTTTCGGAATCCTAAAGCTAGTGGCCGAAAGGCCGGGCCGTCGTGTTAAAGGAGGAGGAAGCCGGAAACAGAGCGGTGGAGGGATCTGAACGGGGGACCTCACACCTCCTCGGGGCCCACGGCCCACGCCCTGCTGGCCAGCGCCCGCCAGGCAGAGCTCCGCCCGGCTTCCTGCGGTTGGAGAGCAGGCCTGAGCGCTCATTGTCCACCGGGCGCTGCTTGGAGAGGTCGTCGTCCAACCCTGCCCGTCCAGATGGGGCTTCCCGGGCAGCAGGAAGGTTTCCTCCAAGACCGGCGTCCGGGACTCCCACAGCGGGCGGGGCTCCCGCTCGCCCAGGACCGGGGTGGGCCGGGCCCCGATGGCCAGCCCTGCAGGGAGAGGTAAGCCTGTGAGATGGCGCCCCGCCCGGAGTTTCCAGGCTGCTGGGAACAGGAACAGATGAGCTGCTTTCACTTTGCAGCTTAGGACCTGGCGCCGGCACCCCGAGTCCTGTAAGGTAGAGCTTAAGGCTGAGCCAAGGCCTCTGCCGACCCAGCCCCGTCCACGCCCACCCCCAGCGGTCCTCGCGTCCCACAGGCAACTCCTGTTCCCGCAGCCTTGACTCTGCATGCCGCCCTGCAGTCACAGGTGGAAATTCCCCAACGCCTCAGGCTGGGGCCGTGTTTGCAGACACGTCCTTAAAGAGGGCGTTCTGGGAAAATGAGGGCATGTGGGTGGGCCCCAAGCCAATATGATTAGTGTCCTTATGAGAAGAGGAAGAACTTCCCTGGTGGTCCAATGGCTAAGACTCCACACTCCCAACGCAGGAGGCCCAGGTTCAATCCCCGGTCAGGGAACTAGATCCCGAATGCCACAAGAGTTGGTGCCACCAAATAAATAAATTTCTTTTTTTTTTAAAGAAGATTTTAGGACAGGGACACGCACAGAGGGAAGCCCATGTGGAAGACACAGGAGCTGGTGGCCACCTACGAGCCATGGAGAGAGGCCTGTCGCTTAGGCTGCCCGGCCGTGGTGTTCTGTTATAGCAGCCGGGGCAGACTGAGACAGCTCCCATCGTCACCCTGACTTTGCCCAGGCTGACCACCCCCGACCCACCACCCACCTGGGGCGCTGTTCCTTTGCTCGTTCCCCGCCCCCCCAGCCCCCAACAAGCTCCACCTTGCGCGCTTTGCTAAGTGGTTAACTATTTCCCTTCAAGCTCACCCAGGTCAGCGTAGCACTCTGCCCTGTCTTGCACTGTACCTAGTCACCACGGCTGTCTCTGTGACACCGGACTTCAGTTTACCTCCTGTAGGCATCTCTCTTGACTCTGAGATGCGGGCTATTCCTGACTCATCTCCACATTCCCAGCATGAGTAACAGATGGCCCGATAAACGTCTGTCAGATTGCACTGCATGGAGAAGTCTGCGGAGTGTCTCAGCGTAGCCCTGGCCTGGGTCCCGGGCCCTCGGAGCTCATGACTTCCCATTCTGTGCCTCTGCCCTGCCCCCTGCACAAACACTCACAGAAGACTTTAAAGTCCGAGGAATTACAGTGCCTGAGGGGCTTCCCAGGAGACTAGTGGTAGAGAACCCAACTGCCAGTGCAGGAGACCTAAGAGATGTGGGTTCCATCCCGGGGTTGGGAAGATTCCCTGGAGGAGGGCATGGCAACCCACTCCAGTATCCTTGCCTGGAGCAAAACGTGGACAGAGGAGCCTGGCGGGCTACAGTCCAAGGGGTCGCATAGAGTCACAGACAAGTGATTAGCATGCACACACGATCATACAGAGTGCATATTCTAAACCAAGAGCCCCAGGGAGGACAGTGCTTGACTCAGAGATACGGGTTGCTAATGATGACCATCCTGGCTGCCAGGGGCTGAAAACTAGCAGACTTGGGGGCGGAGGCTGCCTTCTTATCTTCCTAGAACCCCAGAGCTTGAGTCAATGGCTTCTTCTGCTGGGTGCAATCATTCCCAAACTGGCTGTGAACCTGAGGAAGCATGTATGTGTCTGTGTATGTGTGTGAGAGAGAGAGAGAGAGACAGACAGAAAGGGCTGGCTATGTGTGTACTTGGAGTGGAAAAGACCCCACACTCACCCGCGTGGCAAAGCAAAGCTAAAAGTTTCTGGAACCCAGGCGAGAGCACAGTGTTTGAAGTTCGGGCAGAGCCGGGGTCTGCCGTCTCGCCCCTGCCCTGCCAGGAGATGAAAAGAGCTGAACACTTGGATGAGAGGGCCCCGCAGAGAGCACCTGTCCTTTGGCGGGTGCATCTCCGATCTTCCCCTTCTCCTGACCTCTCTTGCCCTGGTACTGAGCCCGGAGCACAGAAGGCATCGTGTTCGGAGCCAGGCCGGCAGGGGTTAACAGGAGAAAGGCAGGTTGCTTCTTGAAAACAAAGGGCCCCGGTCAATAGCCTGCTGCAGCAGCCGTTCATCAGTGAGGGCAAAGTCTCCGTGGGGAGCTGCCAGCCGGCTTCTCTGAAACCTCCAGAACAGCGCGATTGGGAAAGCCAGGTTGAGGCTCCCAAGGCCCCATGGTGTGCCTGGGCTGGGGGTCGATACCCGCAGAACACAGGGCTCCTCCTCTCTCTCCACCCCCTCGACCCCTTGGGAGCAGACTCCAATCACACGTTGGAAGAGCTAGATCTCCCCGGCATCCACCAGCTCCTTTTTAAAACCTGGGGTCCTTGTTAGGAACTCAGCCATCTGTGAACTTGGAGTGAGGGGGAAAGATGTTCACTAAGCGTTTAATAATGGCAACCGAAGTGGGGTGTCTCTTTCTACTGTGAACACAGACGTCAAACCACAGTAGAAACGGGAGGACCTAGGACTCTCACTAGGACACAGCAGTCATCAAACGACTGAAAAGCAGATTTGTGCCATGGTGATATATATGTTTATCTGTTAATGCATTAAACAAGATCTGGAGGTCGGTCCAGTAACTACTGCACTTTTGAGGTTGTAGATGAACAACGGTTTGAGGATTCTGCCGTGACTGCAATGAGCAATGAAGACACTTCACAGCAGAGAAGTCTTCCCTGGTGGCTCAGTAAAGAACCCACCTGCAGTGCGGGAGACATGGGTTCAATCCCTGGGTCAGGAAGATCCCCTGCAGAAGGGCGTGGCAACCCGCTCCAGTATTCTTGCCTAGAGAATCCCCTGGACAGAGGACCCTGGGGTCACAGAGTCGGACACAACTGAGAGATTCACGCTGTAGAAATCTGACAAACACTGCCTCAGCTAGGTGATCGGGTTAATAAAGAGTGACAAGTCATATGGATAGCAAGTACCTTTATTTTTTAAATTTTCATTATTCATTTTTGACCACACCGGGTAGCATGTATCTTTGATACGATATCATAAGCATGGTGCTTTACTTCTTTTTTCTTTTTTAATGTTTATTTATTTAGCTGCACCAGCTAAATGCTGGTCGCAGCATGTGGGGTCTAGTTCTCTGATCAGGGAATGAACCCTGGCCCCCTGCATTGAGAGCTCAGAGTCTTAGCCACTGGACCAGCAGCAAAGTCCCCCGGCACTTTACCTCTCCCTCCTAAAAACCTACAGCTGGTGTCTAATCAGGAGAAAAACACCACACTAAGTCAAGTTTAAAGGACATTCTCCAAGCTCTCCTCACACCTGCCGGGTCATCCAAAATCAGGCAACTCTCAGAAACAGTCACAGCCAAACAAAGCCTCAAGAAACATGACAAGGAAGCGGAACGTGGGGTCCTGAGTGCCTTCCTGGAACAGAAAAGGAGTCTTAGGTAATGACTAAGGCCCATTTGTTGCAATCCAAGTACCACGCTAATGTCAGATATTAACATTCAGGAAAACTGGGTGTGGCTTGAGAGGAACTCTGTACTCCTTGAGCAATTTTAATCTATTCTAAAATAAAAACGAATCTTTTAAAAACGGTGTAGGTGGGTGTTAAACAGACAGGCAATATCTTCTTTGTTTTGCTTTTCTCATTAGAAAAAAAAAGAATTCAAAAAACTTAAGTCTTTAAAAAAACAAAAAATGAATGAATGGGTATTTGGCCCTTTGGACACAGAGTGCCATATAAATGAAAGTATACTTAAGAGTCAGTCTTTGGGCAGCGGTTAAAACCCACTTGATCATTCTGCACCCAGGAGGCTGCAGCCGAGAGGGCCTGGCCCTCTCCCGGGGTGGAGGGCTGCATCTCTGAGACCTGCCAGCCTATTTCCTGTCTGCGATGGGCCCCCTCTGGCAGGGGAGGGGCCGGGAGGCAGGGCAGCTGCTCAGGAGCCAAAGGCTTGTCACAGATGAACCTACAGGTCTGGCTCAGCAAGGTCCCAGAGGCAAACCAGCCCTTGGGAAGCCCTGTCCACCACCAGCTTCCAGACCCAGGGTCAGCCTGCTCTAGGCCTCTGAGTCGAGATGGATCCAAAACAGCGCCTCTGCTCCCCCCGCCTGAATAAACAAAGGCAAGAAGGCAAAACCAGCCAGGACCACGTTCTCTGTCTCAGGTACGTTCCTTGCCACCATTTAGACCTCGAACAGCTCCGCAGAGCAGATCCTCTATTTTACACCTGTTTTAAAGTTGAGGCTCGGGCTTATTTTAAGTACATTTAATTTGAAAGTGAAAGTGAAGTCACTCAGTTGTGTCCGGCTCTTTGTGACCCCATGGACTGTAGCCCACCAGCTCCTCTGTCCATGGAATTTTCCAGGCAAGGATACTGGAATGGGTTGCCATTTCCTTCTCCAGGGGATCTTCCTGACCCAGGTATCGAACCCGGGTCTCCCGCATTGCAGGCAGACGCTTTACTGTCTGAGCCACATAATAATAAAACTCAGACTCAGGAAGGGTCCCTGAGGGTCAACAGCAGATAAAGTCTGACCTGCTTCACTCCTCCACTGGGACTGCCCATCTCTAAGCGTCTCGGGGATGGGCTCTATCCACGGCAGATGGCTGGACCACTTTTGGCGGGGGGCGGGGGGGGGGGGGCAGGATGCTGGTGGAAGGACAGCAGGCATCACTAGTGGGTAGACTTCCCACAGCACCCACCACCACCACCCAAGTACCAAGAGCGCCACGGGCAACCACTTGTCCTCAGACTCAGCCCAACACGAATCCCAACCTTGGGCTGCAGGGAACGTGGGACAGACCCCTTTGATTCCTTTAGAAACACATTGACTTGTTGCCTTTAAAAGGGGAGCCCTCGGGACCTTCCCTGGCGGTCGAGTGGCTAAGACTCAGCACTCCCAGCACAGAGGCCCTGGGTTTGACCCCTGGTAGAGGAACTAGATCCTGTCTGCCGCAACTAAAAGACCTCGCCTGCTCCAAGGAAGATCTAAGATCCCGCACGCCCGGTGGTGGTGGTTTAGTTGCTAAGTCGTGTCCGACTCTTGCAACACGATGGACGGTAGCCTGCCAGGCTCCTCTGTCCATGGGATTATCCAGGCAAGAATACTGGAGTGGGTTGCCATTTCCGTCTCCAGGGGATCTTCCCGACCCAGGGATCGAACCAGCGTCTCTTATGGCTCCTGCCTTGGCAGGCAGGTTCTTTACCGACTGAGCTACAAGGGAAACCCCGAATGCCCAGAGCAGCCAGATAAAGAGATATTAATATTTTAAGATATCAGAGGACTGGAGATTAAAAAAAAAAAAAGTGATGCCCTCGAAGTCTGTATCTTTATTCTAAAGACTTTTCTAAAGCTCACTCAACTCCTCAGACATTGCCTTCAGAGTCACCTTTAACCAAAACTGATGAGCCTGCCTGACTGCCCAAGGAATTCCCCAATCCAGGCATCCGAGTGACTCTCAGTTTCCAAAACTCCAAGCCAGGTTCCACAGACCTGCCCCTCCGAGGCCACTCCCAGGAACCGCGGCACGGCTGCGCGGTGGGAACACACTTTTCCGACTGTCCGCAGACACTCGCCGTTCATCTCGGAGCGTGTGTACGCCGCTCTCCTCTCTCCGACCCCAGCGCGGGCCCTGACCGGCGGTGCTCGGCGGAGGGAGGCTGGGCCGCCCCCGCCCCTCGGCCCTGGCTCCGCCTTCTCCGGAAGCAGAGCCCGGCGCTCGGACCCGCCGGCTCCATTCTCCCCGCTAAAGAGTCTTAAGTGTTTGGCTTGGGCCCCTGCCAGTCCTACTCCTGCGAGGAGGAGGGACAGAACTCTCCGCCGGCTCCCAGGAGGGCTGGCGGGCCGCGCGGCAAAGACGCACCCCGGGCCGGCCAGGCACCCGCGGGAGGGCCCCTCTCTCTCCCCTCCGCTCCAGGGGGCTTCCCAAAATGCAGATCCCCGGGCACACCTAACAGATCGCAATCCTGGAATGCGCATTTTCAGTAAGCACGCTAGGAGGCCAAGGACCACAGCTCTAGGACGCCAGGGATGGGCATTTCGGGCTGGTTTGTGCATTTCTCTAGAGTCCACAGTGTTGGTCAGACTCTCGAGTTACATTAAGACCCCTCCATGCTCCCTAAAAGTAAAAACCAAAAGGCTAAGACGCTCCGGTGGATGGCATGATTTCCAAGTTCAGCTTTAGCTGCAGTTCAAGCGGTTCTGTTTTGCCTCCGTCTTCCCTGGTGGCTCAGAGGGTAAAGAATCCGCCTGCAACGCAGGAGGCCTGGGTTCAATCCCTGGGTCGGGAAGGCCCTGGAGGAGGGCATGGCAACCCATTCCAGTATTCTTGTCGGCAGAATTCCATGGACAGAGGAGCCTGGTGGGCTACAGACTGTGGGGCTGCAAGAAGCGACTAACACTTGCACTTTCAAGGTGAGTCCACACAAGTCTCTCCTTTCCCCAAAGCTCAGGGAGATGATGCCAGCCCTGGAACAGGCTGGCCCCTCTAGGGTGACAGAGAAGGCAGAGGAATAGGCTGAGGGACAGCTGAATGCCGATGGTCAGGGGTTAAAGTGGGAAAGACCAGGGCTGGGGAGACATTCTAGAATGTATGGGTTCAAAGGACCTCTCGGGATCACAGGAACCAACACCCTCCTCCCGTGAGAAGGATGAGTTTTCCCCAATATCTGGTTCTCTCTCTCTCTCCCTACAAACATCTGAACTGCATTTCCCCATCTCCCTCACAGACAGCAGGGGGCACGAGCTGAATTTTGGCCAGTGGACCCGGGTCTCCAGAAGGACCGACCCCTCTCTCCACTGGATGCTATGCAGACCCTGGGGCCCCTGACCACAGCTGAGTCACAACAGGGAAGGGGCCTGGGCTCTGCATGACTGTGAGGTTCACAACCCTTCTCCAGGGGGTTTTCCCGACCCAGGGATTGAACCCAGGCCTCCTGCGTTGCAGGCGGATTCTTTACCCTCTGAGCCACCAGGGAAGACGGAGGCCAAACAGAATCACTTGAGCTGTAGCTAAAGCTGAACTTGGAAATCATGCCATCCACCAGAGCTTCTTAAGCCTTTCAGATTTTTTTTTTTTTTTTTTTAGGGATTGTGGGGGCTACTACTATAGTTTGACAGTTAACCCACCCCAAATGGGACTCTGATTGGTAAAGAAACTTTTTTATGTTAAGCTCTGTAGATTTGGGGGTTGTCCGAATCGGGAATCACCTACTGTAACCAAGACATCTTCCTCTGGGTCCCTGAGCCCAGGGAGTGCTAGGGAAGAGACAGGCTGGGCGTCAGCGCAGGCTCCAGGCTCCTCCCAGGTTCAGCCTCAGACGGGGAGACAGACCACGACCACACATCACAACCGGGGCAGCACCAATTCCCAAAAAACTTTATTGTTTCAAGTGGCAAAACGTTATCGATTTCTGTGGGGCCCCTGGCAGGGCGGAGGGAGACGTGGGGTGGGGCCGGGCTCCGCCCATTACAAAAAAATCAAAGGCTTTTATAAAAAAGGCTATAAACTGGTATCAAAAGAAAACCCAAGGGGGGCTGCAGGAGGAAGCAGAGAGGGAGGCAGGAAGAGCGAGGGACCAACACCGTGGACCACGGAAGACCAGCAGCGAGGGGCGGTGCAGGGGAGCTGGGACGCTGATACAAAGTGCATATCGGGGCCTCCCCCCGACGCCCCCAGAAGTGGACGGGCAGGGGCTGTGGCCTGGGGCGTGGGGGGACTCAGCCGTCTCCCCGCCGGGGACCCCATGGGGACGGGCACTGCCTGAGACTGCCAGGTGGGAAGGACCTGCAACAGACGCAAGAGAAGAGGCTGGATGGGGACGTGGGGGCAGAGGGGACACTCCACCTCCCCGCCCGGGCGCCCCTCTGCGAGGCCCAGCATGAGGAAGGCCCTGCTGGGACCTCCAGCCTTGTGAGTGCCCCCCAGGGGTGCCAGACCAGAAGGGCATGCGGACCACACTCAGGCCACTATCCTTGAGCCCTAGGCTCCACGAGCTGCAGCCCGCCAGGCTCCTCTGTCCACGGGACTCTCCAGGCAGGAGTACTGGAGTGGGTAGCCATTTCCTTCTCCAGGGGGTCTTGCCAACCCAAGGATGGAACCCAAGTCTCCCGATTGCAGGTGGATTCATTACCAGCGGAGCCCCCAGGGAAGCCCAAGAATACTGGAGTGGGTTGCCATGCCCTCCTCCAGCCTCGCAGAGGAGGGCCATAAAGGCAGGTCTGGGCCTCCGGAGGCCTCGGGGAAGGGCCCCCAGTGGCCCTGAACCGGCCCCCAACCCCAGAGAGGCCAAGCCCAGTCCTGCCTGCACCTCGGTGACTTTTTAGACCTTCTTCTTCTTCAACTTCAGGGCTTGCAGCCAGTTGGGCGATGATCCTTCTGACCTAGAGGACGGGGGGCGGAGGTAGGAAGGGAGTCAGAAACGCCCTCCCGCCAGGAGGGGTGGCATCGGGTTGGCTGCAGAGACCAGCCTCCTGGCACTAAGTGAAGAACGCGGACCGGTGGCATGACACCCCCTCCAAGCCTCCGTATCCCTGTGAAGCAGGGTTTTCCTTTTAAGACCAAGATGGCTAGTTCCTGGCACACAGATCACCTACCCTGAGGACTTGTCTGGCTTGGGTGGGAGCGCGTGTGGCTTGCCCAGCCCGGGGACCTTGCAGGACTTGGAGCGCTGGATCACCAACTCCTTCTGGCCCGCCTTGCCCTCCATGGGCTCCCCCTCGTCAGCCGAGCGGTTCCTTGAGCGCAGCTTGGCCTGAGACAAAGCCGGGGCGTGGACAGATGTCAGCGGGGCCGGCAGGGGCACCCAGGGAAGGCCAGGCCTTCTCCCCAGAGCGCGGCATCCCCGGCCCAGGCCCAAACACCCTCCACGGTCCTCTTACCCCGGGGAGAGGAAGTCTCTTAGCGATGACCTACCCCGAAAATGGGCTGTGCCTGGCACCCCGCAGGCCCTGGGGGAGACACTGCTGACCTGAATCCAGCCGGAGCGGGCTGGACGGAGCCAGCGGGGATGCCCCCGAGGCTCTGCACGCCCTGTGTTCTCTGCCTAGGACGTCTCCCCACCACACACACACGAGACGCCAGGCGCCTCGAAGCTGTGATCGGACGCTCACTGGAAGCCTCCCGGAGTCCCGCACCCCGCCCCTGCTCTGTACTTCCAGGGACGCCTGAACCCCCACCCCGCTAGCCCGTGGGGTTCTGGGACCCAGACCCTCCCCGTCCTTCCGTCTTTCCCGCCTCGCGCCCACCATGGGCACAGCAGGTGCAGAGGACGGATGGGGTATCCGGGCTGCTTAGATGGACGGATAAACAAAGGGCAGGCTGGACGCCAGGGGGCGGCACGGCCAGAGGGTACCTTAAGGGCCGACGGGCTCAGGCCGGGGAACAGGCTGACTTTCAGGCCCTTGGTCACCCGCGTCCGGCGGTTCTGAGGCTCCTCGACCACCTCCTCATCCGAGGACGGCGCCTGCGAAGCCCGAGGCTCTGCAAGGGCCGAGGCAGGGGCTCAGCCCTGGGCAGCGACCCCAGAGCCCTGCCCCCCGCCCCCGGGGCAGCGACACGGAGGCGTCCCTACCCGTGGAGTCCTGGAACAGCCTCGCTTCCGACGCCGCGGCCTCCGACAGGCCCAGTGTGCCCCCGGGCCGGATGGCCGGGGCGCGGTGGCCGCGCTTGCGCCCCAGGTTGGCACGGCTCCGGTACATGGCGCTGTCAAGGATCTCGGTGTCCTGCGCGGGATGGGGGTACACGCGATTGCCATCACCTCTGCGGAGCCGCCCCGTCCCAGCTTCCTGCCCCCTGGCTGAGACCAGCCCGCGAAGAGGGAGGTCCCGGGATGAGACCCGAGCTGCAGCACTCACGCACCCCCTCGACCCCAACGAGAGCCCACCACTGCCCTCGGCTCCCCTCCACTGACCTCGATGAAGGAGAAATCCTGGCTGGGGTCGCTGGCCGGCGGGCCCTGGGGGCTCTGCTCGCCCTGCCTGGCCCCTGCGGCGTCCCCGGTCCCGTCTACCACGTCTGTCCAGCTGGCCTCCCCGTCCGGCTGTGGCCTCCAGGAGGGTAGAGGCTCCCGGCCGGGCTCCCGGGGCGCCCCTCGGTCCGCACCTGTCGCGACCCCTTCCTCCTCCGAAGGGGCCCTGGGCCCCGGGGACGCCAACTCCTGCGGGGCCACGGCCTCGGGGCTGTGAGCGGCCAGCCTCTCCCCCGGCTGATCTTGGGAGCCCGCCGGCGGGGAGCGGGCCGAGTGATCTCCAGGGCTGCAGGGACAGAGCAGAGGCCAAGGTCATGCGGGGCCGCAGGGCCCACCTAAAGCCTGTCCCCCCGCCACGCAGGGACCTTTCTCGGCCTGTTTCCCTGCGGCCCGTCCATGCCTCCCCCCGGACAGCACGCCGGGCGCGAGCCGGGCCAGCCCGGCATGTTCAAATGCCAGGCTCCCCGCTTCCTGAGACAACGGGGGCGTCCCTTCACCCCCAAAGGGTCTGCCAACGACAGGGTCACCGGGGGCGCGGAGTGAGACTCAACGCCTTGCACAGAGCCGCGCGCAGAGGGCCTCAGGAGCCTTGGGGTCTGCTAAGCACAGAGTCACCGGGGGCGCGGAGTGAGACTCTGAACGCCTCACACGGAGCTGCGCCGGGGACGTGCCCACCAACGCGATCTTTCCGGCCGCCCTCCCAGGGTGCGGTCCGCCTGCGCAGCCGGCCTCTCAGCCGCCCCCGCCCTCCGGCTCAGCCCGCCCTGCGCGCGCCTCTCTGCACACGCGGCCCCCGTGGACGGCCGCGTACCAGGCCGCGGCCTGGACAAGCTGCTTCTGCCCGGCAGGCGCCCCGCCCCCTCGGTCAGCCTGGATTCCCCCTGGGGAGCCCCCGGGCCCGCCCCCAGCCCTGCACACCCTGGGCTGAAGCTGCCAGCCCCTCCGCAAGTCCAGGTCCTCTGTCCCCACGGCCCGTCGGCGAGCAACGCAGGGCCCCGGCCGCCTGCGTCGCCCACGTGGCCCAGGGCCTGGGACAGAGCGGACGTCTGCCGAGGGGCGGGGACGCCACCTGCGGCACCTGCAGAACTGCGTCTGCTACCCGCTGCGCCCTCGAGACACGACCCGTACCAGCCGGCACGCACAGCACGCTCACCAGCTCACGCTCCGCACCGAGGAGCCCGTGTGTGGCCCAGCTGCGCGCCTGCCCCCGAGACACAGACACACCTGCGCACACACACGGCGCGTCTCCTGCGGGGAAGTGGGCACCGGTCACCGGTCACTCCTTCCACACACTGGCACAAGCAGCGCAGAGCCACACCCGACACACACACACCCTGCGCACGGGCGTGGGAAAGGCGGGCAGCGCCTGGAAGCCGGGCCACGAGCCCCGGATCCCGGGTTGTAGGAGAAGAGCGTGAGGCAGGTGAGTCAGCACCAGGCCGGAAGCGGGGAGGGAACGGGAGCGCGTGTCAGTCTGTCCTTCCCCAGGCTGCTGACCGACAGAAAACTAAGGCGACTCAGGAGGTGGGGCGGAGGAGGTTTTGGATAGCCATAGAATCAGGAGCGCCCTGGAGGGAGGGGCAGCCGCGCCCAATAGCCTCTCCCGGGTGAGGCAGAGGGGAGGCTGGGGGCAGGCCGGGGCCAAGGGGCTGCAGACCCGCGCAAGGGTGGGCGGAGACGTCCACGCCAGAGGGGACCCTGCGGGCCCGCAGCCCCGGGGGCCCTGGGGGAGGTGGGGAGGGGGGGCGCGGAGGGGAGCACGCATCCCGCCCACTGTCTGAACCCCACTCACCCTCCCCCAGCCCAGGGGAGGCTGTCCTAACCCCGGGCACCAAGGACCCTACAGCCTGAGCCTCGGCCTGGCCAGGACGCGGGGCGGGGCCTGTCCCGAGCACCGCCCGCTGCGCCCACACGGGCTGCACCGCCGCCCCACCCGACCCGCAGCTGTGGCCAAGGGACGCATCCACACCGAGGCTCAGCCTCTTCATCTGTAAAATGGGAATAACGTAAACACCTATACTTTGCTGGGTGGAGAAGGGCCTGGCAACCCCCTCCAGGATTCCTGCCCGGAGAATCCCACGGACAGAGGAGCCTGGCAGGCCACAGCCCCCGGGGCTGCAGAGTCAGACAGAGCTGAGCGACTCAGCTCCCACGCGGGCTTTTAGGATAATCCTCCTCATTCTCTTAGGTTCCCGGCCTGAGGGCCCGTCTCACCTGACACCAGCTCTCGCCTGTCAGGAGGATCCCGAGGGCCGGCACTTGATTCAACCCCACCCCCAGGGCCATTCCAGGACAAACACGTGGGTCAGCGTGTAACAGACTCGTTTCCTCGTGCTCAAGGCTCCAAGACCCAAAATGAGAGCGGTCGGGAAGGAAGCTGGAATGATATTTGTATACAAGCAGCAGCTGACCTTGACCCCAGGGAGACGGGAAGAGAATGCCCATGGGCAGGGGCCCGAGGGAACGCCAAGGGGCAGCGTTCACAAGCCACGGCCCTTGAGAAAGTCACGCTGCCTCTCTGGGGCTGCTTCCCCTGCTCACAGAACGAGGGGGCTGGCCCTCAGAAGCCCTGAGGGGCCTCTCACGCCCAGCGAAGAGTCCCCCAGACGGCTCGGAGGCTGCTGTATCCCTGGGGGCCAGGGCAGGAGAGGACCTGGTCAGAGAGAAGGGGGAGGTGCAGCGGCTCTCGGGGGGCCCAGGAGTGCCTCTCCCCCCAGGACAAGGAGCCCGAGACGCGGGAGGAACACGCCGAGCACCCACACCACTCTCGTCCCAACTGTTGGGACAGCAGCCCAGCTGATGGCTGCCAGCCAGGGGGCCTCCGTCCCATGCAGGACAACGGCCAGAAACGTCCCCCAGGGCCTCAGTTCCCGGACAGCTCACATCCGTCCATGTCTGCCAAGCAGGTGTGAACACTGGAGGTGAGCACCTGGCCGGGGCTGACCACGCATGCAGCAGGTCTGACACTCCCCGCACACGGACCCCCCAGCCCAAAGGCCCCCATGGGTGTTGGGAGTCAGTGATTCCCACTCATCACAGGCGTGACGCTGGAGCAGTGATGGGACCTGCCTAGGGTCACAGAGGCAGTGGCAGAACCAGGCCCCAAACCTGGCGGATGGGCCCAAAGTCAGGGGCTCTGAGCCATCCTCGAGGACTTCTCGTTACCGGGAGAACCTGCAAAACTTCCTGCAAAGAGCAACCTTCCCGAGTGTAGAATTTCCCCCAAGTCAGAAGCTCAGAACACCAGTCCCATGGATATTAATCAAATAAGCTCGAGAAACCTCGCACTGGAGAAAGGTAAACAGGTTTCCATCACTGCTGTATTTTCGGTGCCAAGAGCCCTACTTTCCAAGTCTCCGTACGTCCAAGCACAGTATTTGCCAAACGTACAACACGGCCCGAAAAAGCCGGGCATTTTCAAGGTGTGGTGGAGGCTGGGGTTCAGAAAGCTGAGCTTCTCTGCCAGAACCCTGCCCCTGCGCAGACCCCCAGCTAGCCTCTCTCTCCATCCTCAACAACGGGAGACTCTCTCCCCCTCCCCACCTTCAGGAACAGGTGGAGGGCAGTGGGTCCCGCTGCCTGCAAGTCCAAAAGCCTTGAAGGCGTTTAAGACCCAGAAGTCGGAAAGCGGCATAGCTGACTCTGTGACCTTAAGTGGGTCACACCACTCGACCTGCAAATTAGAGGTAATAAAAAAAAATCCCCCCTCCTGCTTCACAGGGCAGGTGTGAAGATCACCAAGGGGGGGCGTGCGGGATGGCGGAGTTCTGACTTCCTGGGAAGAGGACTCAGGGGCAACCTCGGGCCGCCTACGCTACCCTCCCCCCCGCACCCGGAAAGTCACAGCTCAGACAGGTCCGGGAACTCATGCCTTTCCCTGCAGGCTTTGCCCCAGACGATGCCCCTCCAGCTCCCCGCAGTGGCCTGACCCCCGGGGTGCCCCCCAGGGCCTCGCCCTGGCCCCAGGCTCTGCCTACTTCCCCTGCCCCCATCCTCAGCCCCAAATGCCTCTACCAACCCCCTCCGACACCCCAGTCCCCTTTAGAGCCTTCCTGGTGCCTCCAGCACCCCCAGCTACCAGCCAGCCCCTTCCCCACTGTGAACACAGCTCCCACCAAGCACCCCCTCCGTCTCCCCTTCACAACACTTGAGAAGCCCCTGGGCCGGCAAAGGTCCAACCTGCGACTCAAGTCAAGGGAATTAAACCTGATCTCGACAGATGGAAGTGACGGCAAAATAAACACGATACCTTTTGAGCACCCTTAGAACAGAAAAATCTCAGAGACAGACTACGGTTGACTCATAAAATTGTTTTGTTTTTTTTTGGAAAGTTCTTTTTCAGCCACCCTGGGCGTGGAGGCCAAAAGGTCACCGGGCCTGGAACCAGGTCCCAATGTCCTTCAGGTTCTTTTTTGAACCAGGACTTTTTCTCTGCTGGTGTGGCTGTTTTTTATTTATTTATTGGCCACGCTGCACGATCTGCGTGCAGGATCTCAGTCCCCCGACCAACCAGGGACTGAACTTGGGCCCACAAGCAGTCAAAGCGCGGAGTCCTAAGCACCGGCCCACCAGGGAAGTCTTGCCCTTCGGGGCCTTAAGACAGGGCAGGCAAGAAGCACGGAGGTCCTCCCAGCCGCCAGAGATTAAGCGCCACTGCCCACTCCACCCTGCACCTGCCCAGGCCAGGCTCATGCCAGGCCTCGCCCCCCCAGGCCTAGGAATGCATCGGGCCCCCCAGAAACCATCCTCCACAGGACGCTTCCTCCAGCACCCACACAATCACGCTGCAAAAATCACACCTCAACCATCAGTCATCGCTTCAAAATGAGAAACTCACCTGTGTGTGTGTGTCAGTATTCAATTTAAGAAATAAATAAATGAAAGAAAAATTCATACTCCTAACCATCCCAGTTCTCCGAACACTAGAAGTTTGGGGGGAAGAGCAGCTTCCACCCCGCATAAAAAGGGGCTGTTTCCAGGGGGCCCTTGGGCCCTCATGTCCTCCTGCCCCGGCGTGGGGCTCCCTTACCTGGGTCCGAAGGCCGGGGACTCCCGAAGCCCGTATCCGTCCTCCTCTGGGCAGATGACCACGAGTGGCAAGAAGGGATCTCCATCCTCAGCATCCAGCCTGCTCATCTCGCCCACCCCGAGCTCCCTGGCCTCCGAGGGGCCTCGGGCCTCCAGGCTGGGTGTTGAGAGAGCATCATTCCTCACGCCCGGTTCAGGGGACTGGCCGACGTCCCCCACGCCACACTCCCTGGCTTCACCCGGGAGCTCCATGTTTCGGAGCTCCGAGTCCTGGGCCCAGTCCACCTGGTCCAGCCCGCGTCCCCGCGGCCCCTGAGAACTCTCCGAGTCTAGCTCACAGGGCACCTCCAGATGCCTCAGACCCAGACTGTCACCCCAATCCACCCCACCAGGCCCAAGCTCCCGGTCTCTGGGGTCCTGGGTCCAATCTGCCTGACCTACTCCGCGCTCCCTTGATTTAAGGAACTCTCCCGCCTCCGCGCCCGACCAGTCTGTCTGCCCCACGCCACCCTCTCTGGCCTGGCTGGGGCCTCCGACATCGGAAGTCCAGTCCTGGTCCCCGACGCCAAGCCCCCCGGGGGCCTCCGCCCCTCCGCCCTGCAGATGGCCGGCCAGCCCCGCGCCTGTCACACCCCCGCGGTCTGCCCAGCCCGTCTGTCCCACGCCATCCTCCCTGGCTTCGCCAGAGCTGGCAGCTCGCACACAGCTGGACACCTCCAGGTTCCGGAGGCCCAGCTGGTCAGTCCAGTCCATGGCCCCCTCGGGGGGCAAGAAGGGGCCGTCTCCCAGCTGGCTGCAAGGGCTCAGGCTGGCTGTGCCCGCCCTGTCGTCACCGATTATCCCAAACTGGGAGCTCCGCTCCGAGGCCTCCGCACAGAAGCCGCCGCCCCAGCCCCGCCGCCCCGGGCCGAAGGCTGCCTCTGGCTGAGCGCCCACTCCAAGACCGAAGTCTCCGGCCCAGCCCCGCCGTGCCCCCTCCCTGTCCTCCGGGTCAGCCTCCTCCGGGCTCCGGGCGCCCCCAGCCTGCGGCCCACCAACCTCCCTAGAGGCAGTGCCACCTTGCCAGCCGCCCGGGTCCCTCTGCCCCAGAGCCCTGTCCTGCGGCTGCGGGCCGCTGGCGGGGAACACACTCCCCGTCTCAGGGGTCTCGGACCAGCCCATGTCCCTGCCGGCCGCCCCGGGGCTCGCTCGGCCTGGGGTCTTCTTCTCAAATTCTGTGTCCTGCCGCTGGGCCTCCTCGAGGCTGAACCCGGCGCTCAGGGCTCTCGCTCCAAAGTCCCGCGGGAGGCCACCGCTGTAGTCGGGCACCCAGGCGCTCCTGCCGAAGTCCCGGCCCGGCGTTTCTGCCCCGCGGGGGCCATAGGTGCTCCGCACAGGGTCGCTCCTCCCGAACCCCTGGTCCTGCTGCCCTGTGTCCTGGCTGCCGCTGTACCTGCCAAGTGGGTCCTTCTGCCCTGATTCCGGGCCCTGCCCCTCTTCATCCCGGCTCGAGTAGGCACCCAGGGCGTCTCTCTTCCCAAAGTCCCAGTCCTGAAGGCTTGCATCCCGACCGCCGTAGGCCCCCAGAGAATCCCTCTTCCCGAACTCCTGGTCCTGGAGCTCCGCGTCCCGGCTGGAGTAGGTGCCCTGGGGATCCCTCCTCCCGAACTCCCAGTGCCGAAGGTCCACCTCGTGGCCCTGCAGAGCGCCAGGCTTCCCGATCGCCCGGTCCTCGGCGCCCAGGCTCCCCAGGGCCCCCGCTGCATGCCGGTCTTGGCCGCCGCCCTCGCCCTCCTCCTCCGGGTCGAGGGCGCACCTGCCGGCCCACTCCCCGGGGCGCCCCTCCCCGACCCGGTGCCCACACTCGCCAGCCCAGTCCCTCTCTCCGAGGCCTGGGTCCCCCAGAGGGCTTGCACCGCCCAGGCCGTAGTCCCGAGAAGTGTCCTGGGACCAGGTGGAAGGCCGGAAACCGCCGGGATGTCGGCCTCCTGCAATCCCAAATTCGCTCTGCAGGTCCTTCTGGGCCCAGCCGAGGAGTCCCTGGGAATCAGAGAGAGACAAAGAAACAGGGCCTGGAATTAGGGTGGCGATTGGCCCACAGTGAGAGCGCTGCCGAGTGCCCAACTCTGGCTTTGGAGAGCCTGGGGTTTGGATGTGGGCTGTGTGACCCTGGCCAAATCACTTAACCGCTCTGGGTCCCCAGGGTCCCCGTCGTTCAACGAGGTCAGTTCCTACGACACCGGGTCGGAAGAGAGAGTTAAACGGAATCAGTGAAGCGGAGGGCTCAGCAGAAGTCCCGGCACCCCGTGGGGCCTCCGCGGTCAATCTCGTGGTCCTGTTTACCGCCCTTGGGCAACACCTGGCGAGGCGCCAGGAGCAGGGCTGCCTGGCAGAGGGGTCTTCCCGGGGCCGTGGGGGCGGGTGTGCCCTCAAGGAGGAGCGGTCAAGACCCTGCGCCCTCCCACGGCCCCCTCTCCAAGGCAAGCTCCCCAGGGCACCCTTCACCCTTCCAGACCGCGTGAACGCCCGCCCCGACCGAAGCTCCCTCCCGCCGGCGGCTGCCCTGCGAAGCCCTCTGGGTCCTCACCGCCCGCCCGCCCGCAGGGACGGCCTCCTCCGCTTCGGGGAGAAGACGCAGCCAGGGCTCCGGGAACCCCACCCCGTCCGGAACCCGCTGACTCACTCGCGCGGCCGGGGCAGCCCTGGGCTCGGGGCTGCGGAGCCGGCCGGCCTCGTCCCGCAGCGCGGCGTTGGCCAGCAGCCTCTCCAGGACCGACACGCTGGGCTCCCTGTCCCCTGGCCCGGCCATGGTCCCGGCCTCCGGTCCCGCCGCCCCGCGGCCCGCTGGGCGCAGCGAGTGCCGGGACGTGGCCGGGCCGCTCCCCTCGCCCGCCCGGACCTGTCCGACGGCCCTGGCCCGCTCCCCGCAGAGCAGCTGCAGCTCCCTCGGCGGCCCCGCCCGGAGCCGGTTGAGTCACCGCGTCCCGGGACGGGCACACCTACCGCGGACGGACACACCTACCGCGGGCGCCCCGCGGCCTTAACTCCTTCCTGCTCGTCCCCCAGGCCCCGCCCCGAAGCCCCCGGCTCCTCCCTCCCCCCAGCCCCGCCCCGGCCAGCCCCTGGGGGGCGGGCTGGGCGTGAAAAGTTCGTTTCAAACGCCACCTGGACCCCAGCCCTGAGCCTACTGGGCAGCCCGGTAGGAGAAACGGCACTGGCCTTGGAATTGGCGCTCTCTCCCTGGCCTGGCTGCCAGCTTGCTGGGTGACCTTTGCACAAGGCTCTGCCTCCTCTGGGCCTCTACAAAAACAAGTCTGAACTTCACAGTAAGAACGCTCGCAAGATGCAACGCTCCCAAGCACTCGTGATGGGTGGTAGTCTGAGTACTTCACAGGCACTGCAGCCATCACCTGTGAGGTAGAGCCCAGCACCATTCTCCCCATTTTACAGATGCAGAAACTGAGGTGCGGGCAGGAAAGTCACGCGTTCAAGGTCACAGGTGGGCCAGGAGCAGGGCCAAGACAGCAACTCGGCAGCCTGGGTCCAGGGCCCGCGTCTAACTGGCTCTGTTGGCGCCCTTCATGAAACCACCCATCGTCACGGACCGAGTGCTCACGGGTGCCAAGCCCTGCACCCAGCGCTTTCCACGTCTGTCTTGCCCACAACACAAGGCTAAGTGTCCTCGGTCGCTCAGTCGTATCCGACTCTTTGCGGCCCCATGGACTGCAGCCTGCCAGGCTCCTCCGTCCACGGAATTTTCCAGACAAAGAATACCCGAGTGGGTTGCCATGCCCTTTTCCAGGGGATCTTCCCAGGCAGAAACTGACCCTGTGTCTCCTGCACCGGCAGGCAGATTTTTAACCACCAGCGCCACCCGGGAAGCCCCCAAGTCTATGAGGCAAATGGCATCGTTGTGAAAGGGCTCCGAAGCTTGGAGGTCTGGCTACGTTCCCAAGACCACTCAGCCGTAGAAGCCGGGGTCAGATGCAGACTCAGACTAGACTCTAAGCAGCAGCCCACACCCTCTGCTCCGCCAGCTGAGCAGGCAGTATGGACCTCCGGGGCAGGGGCACAGGTGCCTGCTCACGACTAGATCCCAAATTCTCGATACAGGGCATCCGTCTCAAAACAAGGAGACCCCCCAAAGCCCCTGGCTTCCACCCCGAACCCCGCCCAGGGCCCCCCTCACCTCGGAGCAGGCGCTGGGGGTCTGGGCATCCTTCAGCTCAGAAGGAGCGCCCCGCCGGGCGCTGGGCGGGGGCGAGGCCAGCAGATCGTCCAGCCACTGGGAGCTGTTTTCGGGCCCCACGGGCTCGGGGGACGCCCGGCGGGGGTCTTGAACCGCTGTCCTAGGTCGAGGTCGGGTGGTCTCGGCCACGGCCAGGGCCACAGGGTCCTCCTCAGCAGAGAGTGCCTGCCCGGGCTCGGGGGCGTCGACGAACAGGACGCAGGGCTGGTCCGGGGGCGCTGGCTGCTCCTGCCCCAGGACCGGCTCCAGGAGGCGCAGGGCGGCCTCCCGGGCGGGCGGAGGGGACTCCCGTTCTGCAAGTGTCTCGTCCGCCTGTGGCAAAGCTGGTCCAGATGGGTCCCCTGCTGTTGGCGGGGACTCCAGAGGATGGTCTTCCCCACCGCCAGTCGGGCGCAGAGAGGAGCCTGGGTCGTCCCCCGGCCCCCAGGAAGCAGGTCTTCCTGGTCCCTCTGCAGCCGACGGGGCCCCTGGCCCTAGCTGGGATGCGCCTTCCTCCTGAGTAGACACAGGCCAGTCCCCAGCCTCCTCGCGGGTGGATGTGGCCCCGCCCCCGGGCTCCTCGCGGGTGGAAGCGGCCCCATCTCCAGCGTCCTCGCAGGTGGACGCGGCCCCATCTCCGGGCTCCTCGTGGGTGGACATGGCCCCGTCTCCGGGCTCCTCGTAGGTGGACACAGCCCCATCTCCAGCCTCCTCCCGGGTGGACGCGGCCCCGTCTCCGGGCTCCTCGCAGGTGGACACGTCCCCATCTCCAGCCTCCTCCCTGGTGGATGTGGCCCCGCCTCCAGGCTCCTCCCGGATAGACGCGGCCCTGTCTCTGGCCTCTGCAGCCTCCGCAGCCCCACCTCCGGCCTCCTCGCAGATGGACGCGGCCCAGTTTCCAGCCTCCTCATGGGTGGACGCGGCCCCGTCTCCAGCCTCCGCAGCCTCTGCAGCCTCCGCGGCTTCGGTGATGGGGGACGGCGGCGGGGAGTCCAGCCGCCGCACCCCGAGGCCTGCAGGCCGCGTCGGGAAGGTCCATTCAAAGGACTGAGATAAACTCCAGCTGGACTCGGTCCCGCTCCCCAAGGGGTGGTCCAGGGTGGACGCGCCTCCCTGGGCCTGGGGCAGGGCAGCCAGCGAGCCCCCCAGCTGCTCCCGGTCTGGGCCGGGAGGCCTCAACACGCCTTCAGAAAACCGCCGCTGGGCCAGGCCACCAGCAGGGCGGTCCTCGACCCCCGGGGCCACCCTGTCCCCGGATGCAAACGTCCGAGGCAGGTCTGGCAGCTCACCCCCTCCCATCAGGGACTGGGACGCGGTGGGTAGGGACCGCTCAGGGCTGGGGTGCCCTGCTAGTTCTGGCACCTGGGGGCTGCCAGGTCTGGGGGCCTCCAGGGCAGCCACAGCTGGGACCCCTGGGCTCGGGGGCAGATGGCAGGAGCCTTCATCAGGGGGGCCCGAAGCTGGGGAACCCAGTGTCTCGGGGGGCCGGAGGGGAGGTCCAGGAGCAGCAGGGCTCTGGGTCTCTGGACGCTGGGGGTGGCGGGGAAAGCCCGCCTCGAGGGAGTCAAGGCGGGGAGACTCAGGGCCCGAGCCCAAGGCTTCAGCAGGGAGACCCGGGCTGAGGGCGCTTCCATTCTCCAAGGTGGGGCCTGGACCGGGGGGCACCCGGGGCTGGAGGACCTGCAAGAGAAAGTCAGGACCTGTCACTGCTCGGCCGGCTCGGGGAGGCCCCTGCCCACCCCCGAGAGGCCCCAGGTCAGCAGCTAGTTGCCCAACGCTCTCAGTCCACCGGGGAAACCGGGGCTCAGGGAGACAGCCCCCCAGGACAACCGCCAGAGGCTCTGGAATGACCTCCAACGTCGGAGACTGCAGGGCCTGCAGACCCCTCCCACATGGCCCTTCCCCCACAAAATGCACAGCACTCTATTCCCATGGGATCACTCAGACCATGCCCAGTCGGCTGTTTGGGTGTGCGACCCAGGGCGGGACTCCACCACGCCAAGGGCAGCTTCAGACCAGCTCCGGGGAGCAGCTCGCACCCCTGCTCTGAGCAGCCACGGTCCCAGCGCCACCCGAGGGGCAGCGGGCCCCGGGACGCAGGCCAGAAGCCCCGGGGGCCATGAAAGCCCAGGTCAGAGACACAGGCACCTCCCCCATCAGCTGGACGCCTTCCCACGCGGGGTCTCTCCGAGCCCCGGCGTCCTGATCTGCACCCTGGAGCCGGGGCAACAACGTCCACCTCGAGGTCAGGAGAGGATTCAGCAAGATCTGCACACCCGGCCGCTGGGGACAGCACTCAGGAGAAGAACGGACCCTCTGGGGAAGACCGGAAGCACTGGGGCCTGGGACCCCCAGCAGCTGGCCCTCCTTCACCCCTGCACCGGCCTGCCCCAGGCTGTGACCTGAGTCTCGCTCTATCCGACCTCTGCCCTCCCCAGAGGTCATGCTCCCCCCCCGCCCTTCTCCCATGGCGAACCATCTGCCCCATCACCACCAGACCGCTGGGTCTGGGCAGGGGGGTGTCCTGCTCCCGCGTCAAGGCCACCCTCCAATCCTTCCAGCCTCCACACTCTCTGTGAATCTCAGGTTAACCTGGAGCCAGTGCCCTTAAACCACGCCGCCACCTGGGGCTCTTGCGAGAGACCCGGACAGACCCCTCCACCCCCAGAGCAGAGCTCCCAGGCCACATCACTTTTAATACTCAGCTCCCTGTATTCCCTCCCTCCCCACAGTTTAACCTTATTCAATACAGCTCTGCCCCAGCTCCGGGCTGCACCCAGGCAGCTGGAGATGAGCCCACCGCTGGGATGGTGGGTTCCCCGCAGCTGCCCAGGGCTCAGACGGGCCCCAGAACAGCCCAGCAATGCCACGACACCCGCCTTCTACGCACCCCCACCTCCCAGCGATGCTTTCCCATCCGGTCTGTCCTCAAACCTCCCTGCCTCCACCCAGGCCTCCCGGAGGACTCAGAGACCCCCGACCTGGGCACCCCGCTCCCTGCCTCGATCACAAGCCATCCCTGCTCAGAGCTCAGGCCAAGCCCTCCTCTCTCTGTCCAGCATCACAGATTTTTTTCCTTCTCTACTGGATCGTTTCCATCAGCACACAAACTGCTCTCATTTCCTCTGGCTTACAAAAAAAAACACACACACACTCTGCAATCCACCCCTCCCGTCTCTCCAGCTACACCCCCTTCCTGAAACCCAGGGGTCTGCGTTCAGCACCCCTCACCTCAGCTCCTTGGGCCCAGCCTCCGCTGAAGCCCCTCCAAACGGGCTCCCTTCTTCACTTCGCCATGCCCGCCACTCTGACCAAGGTCAGCTGCAATACCCCAGACCCCCCATTCTCGGGGCACACCGTCTGATTGCTGACTGTCCACCCACCTCCCATCCCTCCCCCAGCCCAGGGAGCTCCCACACTCAGCGCAGGCCGGGTTCCCTCCAAGCTCACCTCCACTCCTTCCTGCATCTCCTGGGCTCCCTCCCACACCTCACCCACGCCCTCAGGGGATCTCAGCTGTCTCCCGGCCAGGCCATCTGCACACAGCACACCGACAAGTCCCTGCAGCTCCAGACTCAAATGCCCCACTGACCCCCTTGGACATCTACGAGGCACCTCCAACTCAACAGATCCAGAAGCAAGCTCCTCCGGTCTTCCTGACCCTACGAAGGCCCCCTTCTCAGTAAAGTAACCTCCGAATCACTTGGGCCAGAGACCCTCAGCAGCATCCATCATTCCCCACTCCCTCTCCTCAGATCAGCCTGCCTGCAAGTCCTGTCCACTCCACCTTCACACCAGAGGACCCCCACCCACCGTCTCCCCCAGGGACTGCCTCCAGGATCCATAGCACCGTCGTCTGTCACCGGGGTGACCCCAAGAGCCCCCCGACTGGCCCTGCCGTTGCCCTTGGCCCCCGGCCAAGATCTTGGGATGGGAGACTCCTTGCAACTGCAGCAAGGTCACCCCTTTCCTCCAGCCCCTCAACGGCCTCTTCCCCCTCCTGCAAGCCAGCGCCCCCCGAGTGGCCCATCACCACCCAGCTCCGCTGTCTCTGCGACCCAGACACCCCAGCTTCCTCGCTGGGCGGAGCCCACATCCTTCGTAGCTGCAGCTCCCTCCGCCAAGAAGGCTGTTCCCCAAGCATCCAAGACCTCACCCCATCCCCCGCTTCCTGGCGAGGCCCGCCCCAGTCACCCTCGCCCGGGACCGTCCGGGTAGGTGCCCCAGGAGCCTGTCTGACGCTCTATCTGCCTACCGGTTTGCAGGGTTCCCGGTGTTGGGAGTCTGCCTGCCCACGTGAGAAGGTGCGTTCCCCGGGAGCAAGGGCTTCCCTAGTGGCTCAGACGGTAAAGAATCTGCCTACAAGGCAGAAGACCTGGGTTCGGTCCCTGGGTCAGGAAGCTCCCTGAGAGAAGGGAATGGCTACGTGCTCCAACATTCCTGCCTAGAGAACTCCGTGGACAGAAGAGCCTGGCGGGCTACAGTCCACGGAGTCACAAAGAGTCGGACATGACTGAGCGACAGACACGCTTCCCTGGAAGGAGGGGGACTGTGGACGCTTTGCCAGTGGCTGTCTCCCCAGCACCGGGATCACAGTGGATGCTCAATAAATACATTTGGACAAATGCACACACTCAGGTCTCTCTCCTTGCCGGACAGGACAGCCTCCGGCTAGCAAGGGCTCTTGGAGCAAGACGGACCACCTTTCTCATCCTTTTCTCGGCAACGCAGACTGTCCACCCCGGAGCATGCTGTGGGCAGAGGGGCTATAACAGGACACCCCCTGAAACGTCACCTCCCATCTTCTGCGAGAGGGAAGACCTGGCCAGGGACCGTGCTGGACTCGGATCCTGACTTCAGCCCCTGGGCAAGTTACTTGGCATTTCAAGCCCTGGCGTCTGCACCTCTCGCGTGGGACCGGAGGGGCCTACTAAGCCAGAGTCATGACCGGGGTTACGTCAGTCACCCCTCCCGAGGTTGCCCAGGGAACAGCGGGTCGTCAAGGGCAGTCGCCCCGGACACGTAGGAGCCTCAGGGCCTCAGCCACACTTAGCCAGAGCGGCCTGAAAGTCGAGAAATCTGAGTCCTGCGGCAAATCAGGTAAACCTCCTCCACGGCTTCTGTTTCCCCGGCTAAACTAAGGGAGGTGGCAGAGGCACGCAGAGACCCTTCCAGCCCAGAAACAGCCCGTTTCTGCGTCGTCACGGGCGGGGCACTCACATCAGTCGGGGGCTCAGAGACGGCCGGCTGGACCAGGTCCCCGTTGAAGGCCAGGTCCGAGGGGGGCTTCCTGAGAGGGAGAAAGAGGGGAGACGGAGGCACAGATCAGAGATGCCTGGTGCGGGTGGAGCAGGGAGGGGTGATCGGGGGTCTGCTCGACGACCGGAACAGCACCCGATGTTCCTCCCGTCGGGGGCACGTCCTCCCAGGGGACAAAGACCCCGGCGGCTCCCAGAGAGAGCACCCCAGACACAGAGCGTGTGCCCCACCTGCAAACGGGGTAAGCCCCCCCAACCCTCTGGGAAGAGCCTGTGGCTGGCCCAGCACCCTCGGGGCTCCTGGTAAGACCACCAAGCCCCCGAGCCCTTGAGGTTCTCCCCCAGGGCAGCCAGCCGCTCCCTAGCTTCTGGAGGACTGCAGGGGGAGGGAGACGGCCAGAGAGATTTTGCAAGGTGGAGGCTGCTCCTTTCAAGCCCGGCTGGGAGCAAATGAGGGGAAGGAGGCAGAACCCAGCCTGGATAGGGTGGGCCTCCCGGGAGCCCAGGGGGACAGGAGAGGCTGGCAGGCAGCGCGGGTGATCCCTGCCCTGGGGATGCTCCAGGCAGCTGGGACCCTCAGCCTCCTCCCCGGGACCCAGGGACACTTCCAGGTCAGGAGCCCCCAGGATACGCTGGCACCGGCTCTGGGAAAGTGGGTACCACACGTGACAGTCTCCAACCCAGCTATGCGGCCCGCACGCTCACAGCCTCTTGCCTGGTGTCAAGGGGCGTTCACGGCTTTCCTCTCCCGTCAGACTCCTCTTCACGGCCAGGCGGTGCCCTCCACACACACACACACACACACACACACACACACCCACTGCACACACACAGAGACACACAAATACACACCCCACTGCACACACAGAGACACACAAATACACACCCCACTGCACACACACAGAGACACACAAATACACACCCCAGCACAGACACACACACACAATCCAGCACAGATACACACACCCCAGACACACACAGATACACACCCCAGCACAGATACACACACACACACACACCCCAGGACACACACACCCACCCCCCCCCCCCCCAGCACCTGGCACACCGCTGCACTCACAGCATGGGCCGGCAGCTAAGAGCACACACTGGAGTCAGAGGCACTAATTCTAACTCCAGCTCTGTCTGTCACTTGCTAAGGGACCAGAGGAAGTCACTTTTGAGCCTCAGTTTCCTCATCTCTAAAATGGGCCTAATATTCCCTTCACTACACAGGACGGCTGTGAATTAAGTGAGGCAGCGTTTGGCTCTCAATATTAAAAAAGCACTGAAAATAAACTTCCAAGCTATACACCTGAATCCTGCTACAAACACACGGACTCTGTACAGAGGATGACCACAGAATAAAGCACACACTAACTCGGTCTGCGGGGGGAATGGTCCGAGACTCTGGCAAGGGTTGGCCCCCACGCACGCAGCACAGCTAGCCTCTAAGGGAAGATCGCCGTCTCACAGGAGACTATCCACCCTGTCCTCAAGTTGGCTGCAACCAGACACAGACCCCCGCCCCTCACCTCTGCTCGGGGGTCTTGCTGGGCTCCTCAGGGCAGTCAGCAGGAGACTGCGCGGATCCCTCCTGGGACCATTCCCTGGCGAGGGTCCCAGCGTCGTCCCTGGGGCCTGGGGCCACACCGTAGTTCCTGGGACCGTATCTGGAGCTGCCGTCGTGGTTGAAGGTGAGGCGGGAGCCCCAGAGGCGGTCGGGGCTGGCCGGGCCCTCCTTCCTGGGCTGGTCCATCTTGGCCAGGATCTCCTCCACGGTGGGTGCAGCAAAGCGCTCGGAGGCCGGGCGGAAGGGGAGGGGCGCCTTGCGCACGCCCCCAGGGGCAGCGCATCGGGCCGGAGGGGTCAAGGGGGGCGTCTCTTCTTTCCCAGGCTCCTCTCTCCCAGGCTCCCGGGTGCCTTCTCCCCCAGCCAGGGCCTCGGCCGCAGGCCTTGGTGCAAACGGAAGGGGCCGCTTGTTGCCGCCGTAGGGCTGGGGTCCCGCCAGCATGTTCATCTTCCGGGCAGAAGGCAACTCGGCCAGAGGACCCCGGGGAGGCCGAGGCCCAATGGGCACCAGCAGGCTGGGCTTGGCAGGCAGGGCTGGCTTGGCAGGCAGGGCTCGGGGTTTGGGCTTGACAGGGGGTTTGGCCCGAGGGTCACCTACCAAAAGGGAAGGGCTGGTTGAGCCAATGTCAAAAGAATAGGAAGCAGAACTTCACTTCCCACCCTACAGACTCAGAATGTTCCCACACCCTTCCAGGTACATGTCAAATGTCACCACTTCCAGGAAGCCTTCCTGGATTTTCCAGACACATCCCAGAATCATCTTCCCCCATCTCCAAATTCCTGAAATGTCTAGCCAGTCACCCTTACAAGCTAAAAGCCATTTAAGGGCCCAGCTGGCAGCTATTTCTTCTCACTGCACCCACTTTACACCTAATACACATTCTTACCAAGTGAATGACTAGATTGAGCAAACGAGCTAATAAATGAACATCTGCCTGCCCACACCAGGCAGTCAGCCCACCGTCTCCCCCAGTCTGGTCCTTCCCTCGAGCATGTCACTCTGCTAAACTACATCCACACCAAACTCGTTCTCCCAGCTCAGCTTCCCTACCCTGCCACCCTATCTGCCCCCTCCTCCGGGGCACACCCAGGCCACCTCCCCGCCGTCATCCGCTGTGTGACCAGGAACGCAAACTCACTATTGACCTAAGCCAAACAGAGGGAAATCTTGCTACAGAAGAAAAAAAAAAAAAGGACCAGAATCCTACCTTCTATATAAGGCATTTCAACGCCAAATAAAAGACCTTGAATTACTCATGGCCAAAGCCCTGCTACTAGGACACTTTATCACCCACTCAGCGCAAGAAAGGCGTCTAGACAGGGAGCCAGGAGGCCTGGGTTCAAGCGCATAGGTGCATGACCTTCCCCGCCCACCCCACCCCCACGCCCAGACCTCAGTTTCCTCCTCTGTCAAACAAGTGATTTGATCCACATCGTCTCCAAGGTTAGCTTGTTCTCTGCTGGAGAGCTGTGACCTCAGACAGTTCTGAAGAGTCTCCACCAAACTGCAAGACTTCTCAGGCTCATCCCGCTTGTCCTCAGAACTCCTCCCTCCCTCCCCAACAAGGTCAGCCTTCACACACCAGCCCCCAAGACCTAATGGGGGTTCGGGCCTCTGGCCCCCCCCCAGCCAGCCCGCTCCACACCGCACCCACAGGTACCTGGCTCGGAGCCAGCGGATACCAGCTCCTCGTCGGGCTCCCGGGGCGCTGGGGAGGCCATGGCTGCGCCTTCCCTGGGAGCAGACACTTCTATCACATGCGGCGGACCTGGGAGTGGGAGGCAGAGGGGTGTGAGCTAGGGGCGGCGGAAGACCCAGAAAAAAAAAGAGCGCGCAGAGAGAGAGCCAGAGGGCTGGGCGCTGGCAGCGCGCTCAGAGAGGGAGTCTCCGACTTCTGGCGGAGGCCGGTGCGGGACAGGAAGCGGGCGCTTCAGCAGGGAGGCTGCGGGAGGTCACGGGAGGTCCCCGGCCGCCACGTCCTCCCCTCTTCTCTCCGTCCCCCACCGCCGCAGCTCTCCAAGTCCGTCTCCTAACCCTAAAGTCCTGCAGGTCCGAGGAGCCGCCCCCTGCTCCCTCCAGCCAGCTGTCCAGGGCACCCCACTTACCGCTCCCAAGGAACCCCCCAACTCCTTGGGTCCGGGGCCCCCGCTCGCGGGATCGACTCAAGGCCGGGGCAAGAGGGCTGCCAAGTCCGAAATCTCCCGGTGAATCACCTCGCGGGAGACGGGAAAAACCCGCTCCTCCCCAACCTGGGCCCCGCCCCGCTGCCCGCCTGCCCCGCGGGCCTCCCCTTCCCGCTCCCGGCCTGGCTGCCGCTGGGAGTGGTTCTCTCCCCGCCCCCCAGTCCCCCTCCTCCCTCCACGTCCCTGCCCCGACTCCCGCCTCCTCCAGAGCCTCTCATCCAAACACGGAAAAATAAGGAATAAAAAGTAAACATCTGGAATACATTTTTTTTTCCTTTAATTTCTCAATCGCTTTGGCTTCGGCTCGGAATTTGATGAGGTAAAGTCAGGGCCTAGTCCTGTTGCCATAGCAATGGCCTCCCACTGGATTTCCAGAGCCTCGCCAAGAGGAAGGAGGAGCCGGCCCAGACCCGGGGCTGGGAGAATGGGACTGGGCTTGAGAACATCCGGGGGGCGGGGTGGCTTGGGGCAAAACTCCCTAGGGCTCCCCTCCTGGGCCCGTCACCGTGGGAGGGTCCACAGCCCGTGAGAAGGAGCTACGTGGGCATCACTCACCAGCTGGGCCTGACCCGAGGGGTTTCCAAGGGGGCTGCGGAAGAGATTTTAAACCACGTGACACCAGCCTATGGCTGAGACCAAACGGGTGCCCCTCCTCTCTCGGCCTGTAACTGGAGCTCCGGGTCTGCTCCACCAGGATTCAAATGCTGGGTGGATCTCCTGCCTTCCAGCTCTGTGACCTTAGGCACGTTCCTCACTGCTCTAAACCTGTTTCCCTGTATGAAGAACACAGTGAGACTTTAATGCAGTGGTTAAGACGCTGCGCTTCCACCGCACACTGCAGGCAGCACCGGTTCAATCCCTGGTCAGCGAACTGAGAACCCACATCCTAGGAGGTGTGGCCAAAACTAAAAAAAAAAGGAAAAAAATAGAGGCTCACACCAGAGGATCCATGCATGTTGAGGTCAGCGCCCAGCACCCAGTAAGTGGCAATTAAACGGTGGATGCTACTAGGAGGCTTCCGCTGGAAACCATCCTCTCCCCCAGCCACGGGCTGCCAGCATCGCAGACCACGCCTTGTCTCCCAAAGAACCCCGTCTTGTCACCTGTTCTTCAGACACTGCACCACCTCTTCAGGTCCCATCCTGGATCCTGAAGCGCCATCCTACCCTCAAGAAACCCCCGGACTGACCACTGCCCCGCCTCCTTGATAGAGCCCCCAGCCCTCTGTTCCAAAGGAAAAGGGATGTTTCCTATCACCTGGCATGCATGGAGTCCCTGAGGACAACCCAACCCGCTCCAACCTGCAAGGGGCCCTGCCTTGCCCAAAGTCACCCACTCCAGCTGGTCTGCCAAGACAGCACCAGATCCAAAGAAGGGACCTCAGGTGCCCAACTTCCTGGAAAACCTCTCACTTCTGACCCTGCCCCAGCTTGTTCCCCAGGTGGGAGGGACTAGGCAGGAGAGAAAGAGACATCCAGGCCCGTGCAAGTCCGGTCAGCCAAGTCCGGTGCAGCAGGCGCTGTGGGTGGGTGAGTAACGTTCACAGCCGGCCCGAGTGTGCGTGGAGGAGGGGCACGCGGCAGAAAACATAAAATTAAAAAAAAAAAAAGCAAGACTGTTTCCTTGTCCTTGAACGTTATTACCAGGGATACATGGTGTGGGTGGTTAGAAATGGAGACCAGCTGGTCCAGAACCGAAAAACCCTTTCACCTGGAGGCTGAGCCGGGCGGGGAGCTGTAGCACACAAGAGGGAGAGCTCGCCCTCCCCCCAGCAACTGCGGACGGGGTCTCAGCAGCTCAGACGCCCAGCGGAAAACCCCGGTGACCAGGGCCGGACAGCAGAGCTGTGAAAATCTCAGCGGCTCCAAGCATCCCCCACGCGTAAGAGTCCGGAGACCGGCTGGACCCCGAGGGCACAGGGGAGACACCAGGCGGCTCCTGCCCCGGGGCGGAGGCCCAAAGAAGCCTCGCCGCAGGCAGGGCCGCCTCCGCCGACCCTGCGATCTCCCTCCGGCCGGATCTGGGGCCAGAGAGGACACTGCCGCAGGAGGGAGGGCCAACCGCGAGACGGGAGCGCCCTGGGCGAGGGGCCGTCTGGAGGGGCCCGGCGGGGAGCTCCGGGCACAGGGGGCCGCGGCCGCCGGGGGGAGGGGACGGAGGGATGGAGGAGGGGGCGGCGGAAGCCCCGCGAGAGGGACGGGGCGCCGCCGGCAGACGGACGGACGGGGGCCCGGGGACGCGCGCCGGGCGGGGGCGGGCTGGGGCGGCCGGGTGCGTGCCGGGGGCGGGGGGCCAGCCCGGGAGAAGGGGGCGAGGGTCCCTCCGCCGGCTCCGCCCACCGCGGGCTCCGCCTGCAACCTCGGCCCCTCTCCCGGGCTCGGCCGGCACGCGCTCCAGGCCCTGCGCCCTGCGCCCCCGCGCGCACGCCCCGGTCCCCGGGCCCTGCAAACTTTCCTCGTGACCGCCCCCCGCCCCCAATCTCGGCCGTGGTCTCGACGCGAGAGCTCCCACCGCCCCCGTGCCTCGCCCCCGCCCTGGGCCCGCCCCCGCGCACTCACGCTCTCCCCCGGGGTCCGGCTCCGCCAAGCCCGCGCTCCGCACCCCGTCGTCAGTCTCAGCCGCCGCCGCCGCGGGACCGAGCCTGGAGGAGCCCGGGCGGGGCCGTGGGCGGGGCCGTGGGCGGGCCCAGGCGCCCCTGGCGCGGCGGGCCCCGCCCACAGTCCGCCGGGCCCTGCCCCTAGCCCCGCCCCTAGCCCGCGCCTAGCCCCGCCCCAGGGGGTCTGGACCCGCCCCGGGCCCGCCTCCGGGGGCACCTGGCCCCGCCCCGGCCCCGCCCACAGCCCGCCGGGCCCCACCCCCGGTGCGCCTCGCGAGGGTCCGCGCGCCGCCGAGTTCGCCGGGGCGCATGCAAATAAAGCCGCCCACGGCCCACGAGGGCCCGCCCCGGGTTCGGACCCCCGCGAAGCTGACGCAACTCGGCTCTGGGGCGGAAGGCCACCGAGACGGCGGCCTAGAGAGGAGGCGGCCCGGGCGGAGCAGCCGGCGGGCCCGCGCGGGAGAGGCTCCCCCCGGCCGGCGCCTGGGGCCGGCTGTCTGCAGCGCGCGGGGATGACCGCTGACCCTCGCGCGTCTCCCGCGGCGCCTGCCCCCGCGTTCCCAGGTGGCACATCCCTGGTCAGCACGGCAGCCCTCCCCAGGATCCCTGCCTGGAGGGTCCCGTGGACAGAGGAGCCTGGCGGACTGCAGTCCACACAGGGCCGCAGAGGGTCGGACAGGACTGCAGCGGCTTAGCAGGCATGCCTGCCCCGCGCAGCATAAATCCCCCAGCGTTAACAATGCCGCATACCCTTCCTCCTTCACACATACTCCACCCCTTTCCTGAACCCCTATCAGGCTACACTGCCACCCCCCACCCCAACACACAGCACTCTCCCCCCAATTCTGCGGGCTCGGGTTTCCATTCCCCCCGTTTGCGGGGAAGCTTGGTCAATCCTGATTCCATTATCTGCAGACTTCCAAGACCCTGGACTCTTAAGGCTGGAGCCGGAGCTGCCCTCTCACCTTCGCTAATGGAGTGCTGCTATGAGAGAGGCGGCCTAATCAGATCAGCTCTCATTTCTAGACTCTCAGGTGGCCCATCCCACCAGAAGAGACCGAAAACCAGTGCTTGTCCAGCCGGGAACAGAACAGGCTGTACCTGGAGACTCACTTCCCAGCTGAAGGGTCAGATGAGTGCAGTAAACACCAAGAGTGAGAGCCATACAGCGGGGTGAGAGAGAAGGCCTAAGGACGCAACTGCCAAAGTCAGTTCCCTTTATTAAATGTTCATTTTTCACAGACCAGAAATACAAAATAAAAGTAGAAATAGGCCCCAGTTAGGAGCTACAGACCTGCCCTCACAGGACCCCTGCCTGCGGCAACTTGTACAGGACAAGCAGCAGCTGTTCCCCAAAGGCCAGGAAGGCAGGGGGCGCGGTGGGATCCGGCCCTGCCCTGGCCCGCACCCGATGTATCCCCGGGTTATAAACAGCCACCTTCTGAAGCCACAGGGTGAGACACCTCCCCTGCGGCCCCAGGAAGTGCAGGCTAGCAGGAAAGCTTGTTCAGATGGCGCAGAATCCAAGGACTGCATTTCATAGGAGAAAACGGATACTAAAACACGGGTGGGGAGACTCGGGCTGGGACGGGGCAAGATCCACGAGACACAATCTTCCTCTCTATTCATCAGATCCTGACGCCGAGTCTTCTGAGCTGGGGGGAGTACTGGCTAGTTCTTCTTCTTCAGAGTCCTGAAAGCCAAAGGTCTCTTACAGGGGAGAAGTGCAGAGTCCAGGCCACCCTCGCCCCCAGCAACTTTTCAGGGAAGGACCCCCCACTTGGCTACCCGCTCCCTGCACCCGTGTTAGCCTTCAGAAGCACAGATTCCACCCACCCGCTCCCCTTCATTTACCCCTCTGTCCAGGAGTGTCTGTCTGTCCCACCACCAGCCCAGCGGCCCCCCCCTTCCAGGCCCCACAGCCCCCCAAGCCCCGCCGCACCTCACTCCGCCTTCTCTTCTTTTTGCTCTTGTTTTCTCCGGAAGAGCTCTCATCACTGGACACAAACTCTTTGCTCTTGAAGCTCTCGCTCAGCTGCCTTGATGAAGACTTCGATGATGAGCCCCGCGAGGGTGTGGATTTCTTCTCCATCTTCACCTTGACTTTTTTCTTCTTCTTGGACTTATCCCTAGGTGAGCAAGAGGGAAGAGGGTACTGGGCCCTCAGGTTCCCCACGTCATCAGGGCTGAACCTCTCCTGGTTTTCACAGGGAGGGCCTTTCCCAATCCCAGCCACACTCCCCAGCTCACGCTAAACACACACAGACAGGTGTGTCAGCCCCGAGCGCCCCAGGGGAGCTCATCATAACTGAATCACCGGAAGGATCAAGGGCTACAGCCTGAAGCACCCCCATATGCAAAACGTGCTTAACGTCTGTTGAGTCACTAAGTCGCGTCCCACTCTTTTGAGAGCCTGCTGACTGCAGCCCGCCGGGCTCCTCTGTCCATGGCACTTCCCAGGCAAGAATACGGGAGTGCGCTGCCATTTCCTTCTCTAAGGGATCTTCCTAACGTCTGCTACTTTATCTTTAAAACTTCATGTGAATTATGCTCCATAATGATTATTTTTAATCTCCTCCACACCTTGAAATAAAATTGAAGGAAAATACGGCTCTTAGGAAAATGAGCCTATTTATCAAAGTTACCTTCAGAAATCCTGCAGCCCATGCCCCACACCTGGGCGCCTGCCTACCCCGATCTGAGCAGCACTGCCCTACTGCAGGCAGAAGTGTGTCTGTTAACACCCACTTCTCAACCTGGAACTGCAAACGTATCTGCCAGAAAAGCAGCGCCTGGGTCATTTTGTTTCCAACTCTCACCTCTTAGAGGACTCTCCACGGCCGCCTTCATATTCCTTCATGGCTTTTTCATATTCCCTCCTGGCATCCTCAGCCTTGCGATCCCACTCCTGTCACACACATACACACAGGGAATGAAAAAAACAGAAAAAAAAAAAAAAAAACAGAAAGCCCTCCTGCCCCAGTGCAGGCAAAACCAGCACAGAGCCGCTGCCCTGGTCCCGCCCGCCTCCGTCCGGTCCCAGGCTCTCGACGCCGCGTGCGCGCGGCCCCTTGCCTCCTTCTTCTCCTTGGACATTCCCTTCCAGATCTCGCCCGCCTTCTTGGAGAGGTCTGTGACGCTGATGCCTGGATGGTCAGACTTGATCTTCTCCCGGCTGGCATTCAGCCACAGCATGTAGGCAGACATGGGCCTCTTGGGGGCATTGGGGTCCTTGCCCTTCTTTACCTGCGTGGGAACCCAGAGGCCGTCGGCCACCTACTGCCCACAAAGCTCCACATTCTCCCCAAGGGATGACTTGGACCTCCTTCTTAGAGGGACACAATGGAGAAAAGACTGGGCAGAGACAGGCTAGACAGAGAGCCCCCCAGGGACGGAGACCATGTCCTCCGCCGCTCTGCACCCCAGCCTGAGCTCACGAAGAACCCCCTCCTTGGGCTCTGGGGACAGAAGCCTGCTCCCAATCTGGATCTCCCAGAAGCTAATTGTCTCAGGGGCCAGACTGAAAATTCTCCAGGCTCCTCCTCAAGGCCAGCGCCGGTGGTTACAAAACTCGGCCCAGCAGCACCAGTCCGCAGGCCCTATGGGGGGCTGCAGGAGGATGGAAAGAGGACAGCCTCCCCCCACTGCCCAGCAGAGTCTGCACCTCGAGGGGCTTCTTTCGGCTCTTGCGGTCCTTGGCCATCTTCGCCTTTTTAAGCTGCTTCCGTTTCTTCTCTTCCCGGTCGCTGTCGCCATCATTACTGGAGGAGCTGGCGGAGGCGTTGCTGTCAAACCTGTGGAGGACAGCCCCCCAACAGCTCAGGACAGGACAGCGAGCCCAAAGACAGGCTGCTCGCTGCAGTGGCCTCTCTTGTTTTGGGGCAGGGGCTCCAGGGCGCGAGGGGCTTCAGGAATTGTGACTCATGGGAATTGTGACTTAGCTGCTCTGCAGCGTGTTGGAATCTTCCCAGACCAGGGATCAAACCTGGTCTGACAGCAGAGATGGACCAGGGCTGAGCACGTGTCCTCCTCTCGCTGACATGCCTTCGACCGCCCGATCGCCACCCGGCCGTGGCAGTGGCTTCCTCGTCGAATCCATCAGTGAGAAGCAAACGACGCAGTGGGCCTCAGCAGCTTTCTTGGGTCACGACCTAACCCAGACCTCATGCCCCTGGAGTCAAAGCCACCATCTCATCTTGCCCAGAACACGCCCCAGGTCCACTTCACCGGTTCCTCTGAGCTAACTGTTTTAACCCTGCAGTCCTTTCTGACGAAGAGATAATCAGCTACCATATAAGTGGGTGGCCACCTTCAGTCCAACCCAGTACCCATAAGCGGTCCTCTCCATCACACGTGGAACTCCTCAGAAGACGGAGCTCCGTTACACCTGAATCATGGTGCAGAGCCGTTTCCAAGGCTTTTTCACAAGCGTTTGCTCACGAACCTTCACAAGTATGTGGCAAGCAGAACTAGTGGACTCCAGCAGATTTTTTTTTTTTTCTGCCTAAGCTTTGTTCATAATTCTTTTGGAATATGAGTGCTCCAATTTCCTGTTGGGAACCACCCAGCCCCATTCAGGGGGAGCTCACCCCAATCACAGGCTCTGGGGTGGGGGGGGGGTCCCATGGCTTAGTTCTGGCCCATCAGAGCACCTCTCAGAACTCAGACCCAGGAAAGGGGAGGCAACCACACTATTCACTGCTGCTCTGAAAAAGGCAGCACTTCTGAGTGTTAAACCGTAGGATTGAGCCTGCCCCATGCTGCTCAGGGTCATTTAGCAATGCGTGCGGCGAACCTATCTAAAAATAAGGAAATCAGAAGAAGTGAAAATTAAGATTCACAACTTTTGAGCACATGGATTCAGGTCATGGTGGTGGTGATTTAGTCACTTAGTTGTGTCTCCTCTGTCCATGGGATTTTTCCAGGCAAGAATAACTGGAGTGGGTTGCCATCCACTTCTCCAGGAAATCGTCCCCTGGGATGATTCCAGGGATGGAATCCACATCTCCCGCATTGCAGACGGATTCTTTACCGTCTGAGCCACCAGGGAAGCCTTTGGATTCAGGTGCCTCAGCCCAATTCTATCACTGAACTATCTGGTTACATGACCTGGTAAAACTCACACTTACGAGAAAGTCAGTTTGAGTCAGATTCCTGACAGTGGCAATCAAGAGTATCGATAGAGAACTTCCTGGTGGGACACAGGTTTGATCCCTGGTCTGGGAAGATTCCAACACGCTGCAGAGCAGCTAAGTCACAATTCCCATGAGTCACAATTCCTGAAGCCCCTCGCTCCTGGAGCCCTGCCCCAAAACAAGAGAGGCCACTACAGCGAGCAGCCCCTGCTCGCCACAACCAGAGAAAGCCTGCACCCAGCAAGGAACGCCCAGCGCGGCCAAAAATAAAATGTTTTTTTAAAAAGTCATGATGGACACTACACAGGGGAGGACACGGAGATGCACTGCCTGACCCCAGGACCCCCAAATGGGAAGCGGGCAAGCTCCGGCCCCTACGGCCACTCTCTCTCCACTCTCCTTTTCTGGGTTCAGGACGCGCTTTGCACTTACAAAGCGTCTTGACAGCTTTCCAAACGTGCCCCTGTATCACTTCGCCGGAGGTCACTTTTCTACCCTCGGTCAGTAGGTAACTCCGGGACTTGGGAACCCCAGAAATATTCTGGCCCCTGAAGCCTACGGGCCACTCCCTCACCCCGCCAGGTTGGACCCACGACTCACTCCTCTGCCACGTCCTCCTCCTCTTCACCCGGGTTGAATGATTCATCTGAAAAAGAGCACAGGCCGCGTGAGCCCCGCCCCGGGGGCCCCGCCCCGCCCCGCCCCCGGGGGCCCCGCCCCGCCCAGCACTGCCCCGCCCCCGGGGACCCCGCCCTGCCCAGCACTGCCCCACCGCCCCCGGGGACCCCCGCCCCGCCCCGCCCCCGGGGACCCCGCCCCGCCCCCGGGGACCCCCGCCCCGCCCACCAGTCTCCTCGCCCGAGTCGTCGCTGCTGTCGTTGGCGTGCTCCTCGCGGATCTTGCCCTCCTCCTTCATCCGCTCCAGGTAGGCGTCGTGCTGGTCCTCGTCCGAGTCGGCGTACTCGTCGTAGCTGGGGTTCATGCCCTGCAGGGCGGGCGCGGGGCTCAGGGCCAGCCCCCCGCCGCCCTGCGCCCGCGGAAGCCATCCCCATGCCTGTGAGCAGCTCGGAGCGGCCGCCCCCGGAGCCCCGGGGCCGCGTGTCCACACACAGCGCAGGCGGGGCGTCTGCCCGACTCCCTGCCGACCCGGTTAGTCCAAGCCCCTCCCGCGCCCGGCCCCCGGGGGGCCCCTGGGGGCTGCGGAGCCTGCGCTAAGATCATGCCAGGAAGCCTGTACCCGGAGGGGGGGGTCTCACGCACCTCTTTTTTCTACAAGGGCGAGAAGAGAAGAGAGAGTGAAAAAGCAGCCGCGCCAACCCCGGCCCCTCCCCGACAGCGAGAACAGGGGCTCCTCCCGCGCACGGCCAGGTACCTCTTTCAGCCCTCGGTTTTTGATGTTGAGCTTCTTGGCGTTGACGAAGTCGAAGAGCTTGCCGTACTCCTCCCTGTGAGGAGAGGTGTCCGTCAGCCGATGGGCAGGGCTGACGAGGGCTGGGCCGCGGGCTGTCCTGACACTCCGCGGGGCGGCAGGGGCCGAGGGGCCCGAACCCTCGGCAGCACGATCGCGCCCGGGATCTCAGAGACCCCCAGTGGATGGCAAGCAGAGGAGCTGGACGTGGGTCTCAAAGGAAACTTACAGGATCTTAAGATTTCAGGGGAAGAATAGGCAGGAAGGGTGTGTGCCTGTCTAACACGCAGGAGCAGGGGGTGCGAGGCGGCGGGGGGACATGCCCGGCGTTTTGCTGGCCTGTAACCCATCCTTCTCAGGCTGTTGTGAAGGTTGAGGGTGAACGTGTCTGTGAAACGTGTCGCCCCCAGCCAGCATTTGATAAACAGCTGCTGTGTTCTTGGGCACAGAGCTCATTCCCGGAAGAGGGAGACAGCATTTCCATCGTGAGGGAGAGGAGGAGGACCAGTACCAAACGCACGGGGCACTCGGGTGTTTTTAAGTACAGAAAGCAAGCAATGGACTAGCTGACACGGGCTGAGCACCCCAAGGGGGACCACCAAATGCCAGGCCGCAGAAGAAAAACTCTGCGTCAGAGAAGACTCGCTGGCCTGGAGTGGCCGGGCCGCCCGGTGGAGGAGGCTGGGTCGGGACCAGGGTGCCCGGGAGGGCTGGGCAGAGGCACTCACCTCTCAATGCTGCTGAAGGTATACTGCGTGCCCTGCTTGGTCTCAATTTCAAAGTCAAAGGAACGCGTGGTGGTGGTCCCACGGGCGAAGTTGACAAAGGAGATCTCGTCGAAGCGGATGTGCACGGGCGGCTTGTGGACGTAGATGAAGCCCCGCTCCAGGGGGTACAGCAGCCCCGAGCTGGCCTTGTAGGAGCAGGTGATGCACTGGGCCCCCGAGTGCCTGGGGGAGGGGGTGCACTCAGTGCCGCTGGGGCAGCGGGCACACAGCGTGCCCCAGGCCCCCCAATGAATAAGCCTCAGGAGGCTGCCCCCTCGAGCGACAGCTCACCCAGGCCCCCTCGAGGCTGCATTCCCAGAGCGTGCATCCCCAACCCCCGGCAGGCAGCAGCCCAGGCCGGCGCGCTCACCCTTGGAAGTTGCCGGGGACCGTGATCTTGCGGTTCACCAGCGCTTTCATGACCCGGCTGACCATCTCGTAGAGGGATCCTGACATATTCTTGGTGAGCCGCCCCTCAAAGCGCTTCTCCACCTCCTCCCTGCAAACAGCAAGATGCAGGCAAGGGCGCTGTGGCCTTCCGCCCACCCGCCGCCCACCACCCAGGCCGGGGACAGCCTCACTCACTCATTCATGTTGAGTGTCAGAGAGATGTCCTCGTCCTTCGAGAAGAGGAGGATGAGGAAGTGGTAGCGGGTCTGGCCCTGCTTGATGGGGGGGTCCAGGCTGATCTGCGGGGGAAGGACCGACCGGGTTCAGCATCAGCCAGGGCTCCGCAAGGACCAGCCAGTGAACTAGACGGACACGGGTGCCATCCGCCTCCCAAAGACCCGGGCAGGCCCAGGGTCCCGGCCCGAGGGTCCCGGCTCACCACAAAGAACATCTGGCGCTGGTCCTTGTGGGGCAGCAGGAAGAGCCGCAGCACTGTGGTGTAGGGGATCTTGTAGTCAAAGGTCTTGCCGTGCAGATGCAGGAAGGTGGGGTAGATGCGGATGTCGTAGCGGCCTCGGGGCGTCAGACACTGCAGCTCCCGGAAGATGCAGATGGCGTCTCCAGTGGCCTGGATCACGTCCGCCTTCGACAGCACGTTCTGGGCGAAGGCCTGCCGAGGCACGTGCAGGTCATCAAGCCGCAGGGAGCCGGCTGCGGGGCTGTCCAGGGCCGCTCAGCAGCGCGGGAGGCCTCACCTCCACGGGGTCCACGCCGTCCTCCTGGGTGGGTGGCACATAGAAGCGCACCTCCATGAGGGAGACCTCTGCGTCGTCGTTCTGGTGGAACTCCAGCGTCACCTCGTTCTTACCCGTGGTACACTGGGACACGTTGCTGAGAGGGATCTCAAAGACCGGCTGGTCGCCAATGTCGAAGGAAAGCAGCTGCCCTGTGGGGAAAAGGCGGACGACCCATCCACAGGCTCTTCCCCTGGCTCAGCATGAACTGCGCTCCCACCAGACTGCAGGTTCCCTACGGAGAGGGCCCAGGGGCTGTCTGTTCATCCCAGACCCCCGGGACCCGGCAGGCCGCCTAACACACTGTCGGTCCCCGATAAACACATGATTATTTACAAACAGACAAGAAATCAGACACAGTGGCAGAAAGAGAGCAAGAAAAGTCAAAGGGGGAAATCTTTCATCTCTCCTCCGTCCCTGAAACCTCAAATCTCCCGGGAGGACTCACCGCCAAACTTCACCGTTCCCCAGTTCCAACCCTTCACACACAGATCCTTCTCCATTAGCTCCAGGCGGTAGTGAGTTTTGAAGAAATCAGAGAGCTTCTCAAACTCCTGTAGGGAGAGGAAAGAGAACCAGCCCGGTAAACTCCTGATGGCCTGAACACAAACGGATGTTCTGGGATTATCTGTTTCTGAGAAACTGTCCCAGTATACCTTTTATCAGAAATCCATGCTGACTTAAGAGTCGCAGCTATAAAACTGTTTAAAAGACTTTTGAAAGAGGTTATTTCTGGGTTATTTCTCAGGCTGTGGGAGGAATAAAGTAAGGGGCTGACATTCTCAGTTATGGGTCTTGCAATGTTTTCCTGAGTTTGAACAAGTATTGCTTTAGCAAAAGTGGAAGTGAAGATGAAGTGAAATCTTTAATGCACGCAGACCACAATGGAAAAACAAAACCCAAACTAAAGCATCAGGTAAGACCCAGGACCTGGATAAAGGTAGCAGGCAGAAGCCACCAAAAAAAAAATAATAAAATAAAGACAGTAGAAAAACTTCTGGAGTTAGGGAACAAAGAATCTCCTGAGATGACCCAACAGTGAACATTGACTGCTTAATGGCTTCAGTGGTCCTGCTGTAAGGAGCCCAAGCCAGCGATCACACAGTTATCAGAAGAAGGGCCCCCACCTGTCTCTCCAGAAGATTAAAACTAAAGGAAATACACAGTCAAGACAACAGGGTGTCTCACCGATTCCCGGAAGCCGTCGTACTTGTAGACGTGGCCGTTCTTCGTAAGCAGTTTAAGCCCGTGGCCCAGAGCCACCCGGCGCCAGATGCCTTCCGTCAGCTCCCCGGCCTGGATGTTGTCCACTTTGCCCGTCTTACTGTTCTTAAAGATGATGCCCTGGCGGCTCAGCCTCAGCCGACCGTCATTCTGTCGGGAAAACAGGCCCACATGCGTGGGGACGCCACAGCGCAGCAGACCAGGGTCAGTCCCACCCGGCGCCCCTTCTCGGCCCGCCTGATATCCACAGACCGGAGCAGCAGCAGCCGTGGGGAGCCCTGAGGGCCAGTAAAGAGAGACGAGCCCGCCAGGACGCTTGGGCTCTGATCCTGGCTCAGGCATCCACAACCCTTGCAGGGAGTGTTCCAGGCTCCAAGACGGGGCTGCAGCTGAGGGGCCCTTCAAGCGGACCTGATTCTGGTCCTTTCCCCAGTGCCGCTTCTCAGCTGGGGGGAACCCTAAGCACACACGGGTACTCTGACCCCGTTTCCAAGCCAGCATGCCCATTCAGAGCATGGGCACGGCCAGTGGCCCTGCAGGTCCTGCTCCCCTCCCTCCGCGGGGCCCTCCTCACCATGGAGCCCTTCACCTCCTGATACACGTCGTTGAACTCCAGGGTTTCTGCCATGCTGACCTAGCCCTGATGGTACCCCCGAAATTCCTGGGTGGGCGCGCAGACGCAGGGCGCGCTGGGGATCTGGATTTGAGAGGGAGAGAGGTGGGTAGGAAGGACGGCCGCTGATGGTGCCCCGGGATGGGCCCGCTACCCCGGGCATGCGTCCGATCTCCTCCACCCAGGAGCCCACCGGCCGGGCTCCGGGGCCTGGGCCCAGTCCTTGGGGGCCGGGCGCAGTTCTGGGGGCCCGGCCTGCCCCAAGAAGTGCTGACACCCCCCCACACCCGACATCCGCCCTGGGCGCTGCACCGGGCGCCGCGGCACCGAGCACCGCAGCCCCCCAGGCGCGGCCGGCTCAACGCGCGGGGCGCCCCCCCAGACCCCCAGCGCCCCCAGACCCGCAGCTCCTCCCGCCCCCAGAATGGACTCGCCCGCGGCCGGTCGCCTCCAACGCGGGCCGGTCCACCGCGCGCACCCCGCGGGGGAGCCGGACCCGCGCCCTGCACGCGGCCGGCGACCACCCACCTCCTCGGGCCGGAGCCTCGCGGCCACCGGCGCCCAGGCGGTGGGCGCGCCGGGGCGGGGGGACGGCGCGGGCGGGGGCCGGGCAGGGGCCGGGCAGGGGCGCTTGGCAGGCTCTTCCCGCGTGCGCGGCCCCGCGTCCCGCCACCGGAAGCGCCGGCCATAGAGACGGCGGCCGGCTAGAGAGGCGCCGCCCGCGCGGGGCCTGGCTAGAGCGCCAGCGGCGCCGGAGGACCTCCGGGCCCCGCCCGCCGGCGCGCCGCCGACCCCGGCCCCACCACCCCGCGCGGCCCCCGACCCCCGGGCCCGGAGATCGGGGGGCCCTGAAACGCTAAAGACGCCTGGGCTTTTTAAAAGTTAACTTGCGCAGTGTTTTTCACAGACTGGGCCCCGAAGCGCGTGGCCCTTGGAATGATGCGCATGTGTCTCCTGTACAATAGTGGTTTCTGTGAAGCAGAAAGGAGTCTGACCCAAGAAGGAAAAGATTGGAAGAGTTGTGCAGAGAAGTAACCCCTCCCACTGGCTTCCAGAAGAATGCAGGCGTTGATGTCGCTGTGACTGCACCGCCCTCCCCTGTCCAGAGAGGACTGGGTCCTTTTGCAAATGAGCTCGCTGCACACACACCCCCCCACCCCGAAGCTTCCAGCAGCCCCTGCAAGTTGTGAGTTGCCTGGAAGGGGCTGGCCCGCGGCCTTGCCAAGTTCAAGCGCTGGTGTCAGGTTCATCACGGAGCCACAACTGCTTTGAAAGCCTATCACCCTGGGACTGCAGAAGCCAGCCACCCCCACAACCCCACCTTCTAGAGTCCTAGGGTGCATCTTGCAAAATCAGAGGCGGCCAGACTTGGGAGAGATGTCTGGGTTTGTCCACTCCAACCTCTTTTTGCAGATGGGGAAAACTGAGGCCCTTACGGCAGTAGCCCCGGGGGTCTCAGTTGGCGACAGAGCTGAAGACAGATCTACCTACCACAGTCTAGCACTCCTCTGTCATCCTCACCGTGACTCTACATTCAGAATGACTGACAATACTTGTCGAGCATGGAGACATTAGGGCAGAATGTTGAAACTCAACATTTCTCTGACAGTCTGACGTGAGGTTACACCAGTAGCTTCGATTCTGGGACAAGACACAACGTGAACACACCATTGCTCCCTGAACTCATGGTGTTACCCTCTGGACGATGGCTGTTCCCACACTCTCTAGCAACATAAATTCAACTAGATTCAGTAAATATGCATTGAGCTCCGACACGGTGGTAGGATTTGAGGAAACTAGCAAACAAGATGGAAACAGTTCCAGGCTTCCAAGAGCATGTAATCAAACAGATGATTCAGATCAATACTCTGACAGTAAAACAACTCCCACAAAAAACACCCAGCGTTATAATGCAATGCTGCAAGTAGAACCTTAGCCACTGCCAGGATGGATAGGAAATAGAAACTAAGTGACTCTTTAGTCACCCTCTCCCGTGAGGCCAGGAGAAAGGTTCAGGGGACCCCCCCACCCCCAACCCATGCTGTTGCTGGCAGCTCTTGAAAAGAGGGGAGTGTCTGTAGAATTGAGCGCTATAGGAAGACAGGAATGAACTCAGCTCAAGCAGGCTGCTGGGTGGGTGGGGTGGGGTATTACAAGGGGCTTTCAGGAGAGCGTGGAGCAGCTGGTGAGCTGGGATGGAGACGCAGCACAAGAGAACAGAACCTAAGCGGTAGACAGAGTGCAGATAAAGCATAAGTCCCAGAGGGCCCCAGCCAGCTGCATCCCAGGCAATCAGGAGCCTGGGATTGGAGACCCCACCCCTGCCATGACATCACAGGGGAGTGGGGTGGAAACCAACAAAAAGGGGGTCACCCACCCTGGTCTTGGACTCTTGGCAGACCTGAGGGTGGAAAGCAGAGAGGCTGAGCCCCGGGGCTAGGGTTGCCTGACTTAAAGGAACAGGCTCCACATTCCTCAAGCCCCCTCTAAGCCGCCCCACCCCCCAGCCTCCATCCGGATGACCCCTCCCTCCTGAGTCCACCATTGGGTCTCTCCTGAGGGGTCATTCTCTCAGCATGAACTGCATCTCAGATTTCTTCACCTACGAGACCACCAAGTCGGTGGTCGTGAAGAGCTGGACCATTGGGATCATCAACCGAGCGGTTCAGCTTCTCATCATCTCCTACTTCGTGGGGTGAGTCTCTGGCCCCCAGGACCTAGAAACCTGAGGTCCTAGCGACCCCAAGGGCCGCCCCCGGATCCCATCCTCCCCTGCCTCCCCTCAGTTTTGCTGCCCAGCTGCCTAAGTGTCTCCCCTGTGGGGGGGCAACATCCTCATCTGTGGGGCCCCATCCGAGGCACTGGCCTCCGCTGCCATCATCGGGGAGTTCTTTCTTCCACTAAACCCTCCAGAGTTGGACCGCGGCCATGCACCCCGAGGAGGGGAGCTGTGGCCCCTCCACCGTCTCCCCTTCACTGTCTCGTCTCCCCCAGCCCCAGCCAGAGAACAGACCACCCCCCCCCACCCACACACACACCTTCCCATTGCCTTCAGCCAACTCTTCAGGGCCTCAGAAAGACGGGGGAGCCAGGGGAAGGGAGGGGAAGGCGATGAGACAAGGGAATCGGTGACAGGTTGACCAGGTGGATGGCGGAGAGGGCGTGGAGAAGAGACGGGCTGGGCAAGATGCTGTGAGAACGTGGAAGGGGAGCCCTCGCTCTCTGAGTGCAGGACAAAGCGGGGAGTTGGGGTGGGGGACCCTGCCCCTGTGGGGAAACGGGTGGCGGGCTGAAACGGGTGCAGATACCCCTCCAGGGAAGATTTACTGCAGAGAAAGGAGGCTTTTCTGAGCATGACATAGGGCACCACCCCCTCAGGGGCCAGAAATACTCCCCTTTGTCCGAGACCATCAGTGCCCTGCATCCGCCTGACTTCATGCCCTAGAACCCATCCTGGGAGTTGCTTAAGAACCAGGGAGGTCCAAACACCCCCTCTCGGCTCCCACCTCTTGCAAGTGCACAACGCACACACATACACACATGTATACACAAAGGTTCGTGAAACAATGCCTGGGGGGAGACACAGGTTCTGTCCTTCTCACGGTCATTCAAATCAGGAAAACGGGACAGAAACCTCGGAGGTCTGTTTCTTTTTTCCTGGCATTTGGGTCTCTCGCCTCACACTGTTCCTTGAGACAACGGGTCTGCGTGTGGGAGACACTGATGACCGTCAGGAGTTCATGTTGGAAGGTCAAAGGAGACCCGTGTGTGTGGGGGCTGGGGCCGCAGGAGTGGACCTGCTGGCCCACCAGGCCGGGGTAGCGCATGGGAAAATGGGTGGACGTGGATGAAAGAAATTCTTAGCAGCTCCACACGCATGCTGAGAACCAGCGGGTTTCATTCATGCGGTGTGTAGATGAGGCCGCACATGCAGTCTCCTCGCGGAGACATTAGAGGGGAGATTCAAGCTTTGGGATGGAATTAAATGGCTTTAAATGAACTTCTGTTCCAATGCTGAGGTTTCACGAGCTAGGATGTTTGCACATGCTCTCTGTCAGTGTCTCTGGCGCCTGGTACAAAGTTGGTTCTTAAGGCTCCACGTTTGCCTGCGTGTGCATAGCTGTGGTTGTTCATCGCTGCAGAATGGTCTGTTGGTCCAGGTGAGCACAGAGCTACTTCAGCACTTTCCAGCCTGGCCTGGCTCCATGGGCTCCAGGCCGGAGACTGATGGAGGCGAGACCCAGCGGGCTCCATCGCCCCCATCCCCCACCGCCCTTGTCTCTCCCTGATCCAGTCCGGTGCCCCATCCTCAGTGCTGCAGGCCGGCCTGCTGGGCGGGTGGGAGAGGCTCTTTGGCGTCTTGACATCCAGCCCCATCCGTCTCCCAGCCTGACAGCTCCCCACAGAGCAGCGCCTGGCAGTTCCAGCAGCGCTCTCTTCAGCCCAGCCCCTGGCCTCAGCCGTATCTCTGTGCCTGTGAGCTGGGACACGTGTCTGTGGTCACGAAGGTAGCAGGACTGTATCAAGCGTGCCCTCCTGACACGGAGGCGGAAACAGTGGGCCCAAGCGGGACGGGTCCTCACCCCGATGGAGCTGACCCGGCCAGAGATGGATACTAATCAGACCATCTCCACGAGCAGATATAAAATGGCAGCTGTAGCTCGGGGCTGAAAAAGGGGGGCCCGGTGCCCCATGGGCTGCGGGTACAGAAGGGTTTGCCTTTGACCCGGTCAGGGAAGTAAGGGAAGGCTTTCTGGACACGGGACTTTGCAGCCAAGAGCTGCAGGATGAGTCAGAGCCACCAGGCGCAGGAAGGGAAGGAAGGGGGTTCAAGGCAGAGAAGGCCTGCTCTGCGATGTGGAAGGGCCTGCTGGTGCGGGGTGAGAAGGGGTCTTGATGCTGGAGCAGAGGGAGCCAAGGAGAGGATGGTGGAGGACGGGGCTGCGGCCACAGGCAGAGGCTGGACCTCCGAGCCTTCATGCTGCAGAGGAGTGATGTACGGTGATGGAAGCTCCTGGTGTGTTTTAACCTGTGTGTGTGTGTGTGTGTGTGTGTGTGTGTGTAGGGGGAGAGATGGGAAGCCCTGGCTGACACCCCAGGTGGCGTGGGCAGAAGTGGATGCAGGAGAGCCCGTTGAGAGGCCAGGCAGTCATGCAAAGAGGGGTGGCTGTGGCTCCGACGCAGGAGGATTTGAAAGGATTTTTAGAGCTTTGAGGTTAATGCTTGACTTGAATTGCTTCCACATTAGCCCTGCCAGGTAGACCAGAAGCACAGCTTTACCTAGGGCGTGAGTGATAGGAGCCAACCACTTCTCTTTGTACGCACAGCAACACACCAGCTGATCGACTCCACACACACACACGCACGCACGCACGCACACATGCGCACACACACACACACACACACGCTGGCCTGAGCCTCAGCTGCTTGCCTGCGGCTCACGCCCCTTCATCCCTGGCTTCCTAACCCGCCCCAGGTGCACAGAGGTGTCTCTGGGAGGACTTCCTGGGTGTTTCTCGTGGCTTTTCTGGGCCAGCTGGTAATGGGCAGTCTCCTCTGCAGTGGGGGGGCAGTGGGGGGGACTTCCTAAGAGCCCACCCCTTGTCTGGATCCCGTGAGCACCTAAGGAGGAAGAAGGAGACGATCCCTGAGGCTTGAGTGCCCAGACATGCCAGCCAGTGCCCGTCCTAGGCTTGGTTCCCGGGGCCTTCCTGCTGGAAGCCCGCAGCAGTGAGGGCCTCCCACCTTTGGGGTGCCCCTTCCACCCCGGGAAGGGCCTGTCGGGGTTGCAGGCACCCGCAGCCCATCACAGCCCTGCCCTGGCTCTCCCACTCCAAGACCCCCATCTGCATGGCCACCAGCTTTGGTTCACGACGTTCAGCCTCAGGTCAAAGGTTCCAAAGACATCCAACATGTAAAGCCACTAAAAGGCGGGGATTGATTCAGTTTACAAAGAGGGGCATGGAATCTCATGGCTCTCTTTCTGCCCGCCCCACGCTCAGCACCCCAGCCCCATGATGGGGAAACCTGGTTAGAAGCCTGGCTCCAGCCCCAACAGGAGTGGGGCTCAGACAGGCCACTTTCCATCTCCACGTCTCAGTCCCCGTATCCGGACGATGCCACCTCAGTGCTGCCTCCGAGGGTTCTGGCGGGAGGAGGTGACACACACCAGTCTCTGCCTGGGCTGGGTGACTCGGGAAGCTGGTGACTGTTAACATTTCCCAGGCTCCCGGTGTGTCCCCCTTTCCCTCGCCCCAGCTCACACCTTCCTAAGAGACCCCTCTGATTCCCGCGTGCGCATGCGCGCGCGCACACACACACACACACACACACACACACCCTCATACCTTCCCGATCTCCTCCCTGACTCCCGGGTGGTGGACAAGATGGGACACTGCCCTGACTTCCATCCTGCACATCCCACCTGCCAGGGAGCTGCCGCCCGCCTCCCGCTCTATAAATAATGAACCAGGAACGCGAGAAAGAAGAAGTCAGAGCAGCAGAGTCCGTGCCAAGAACTGGAGGCTCAGTGCCGCCCCGTCTCCTCAGCCTCGGCCCCTGGAGACAGATGCGGCCCCTCTGTTCTGGAAATGAACACCCTCCTTTTCCCCAGCTGCCCGCATGCCCCGAGGGGGCACTGGAATGCTTCCGCTTGTTATTCAACTCGGAGGGGAATCCTGCCCGGGCACAGGAAGGAGCCGTGAGGCAGGAGGAGAAGGAGAGAGGCCGCTTAATCGTCCCAAGAGCCCTGGGCTCATCCCCCTGAGACGCCCCTGAGCCGGGGGCTGCTCTCCCGGCTGATGGGCGAGGCCAGCAGGACAAGGACCGGGGCCGGGGGCCGGGGCCGGGACCCCACCCGGGACCCTGCAGGGGTGACCCAGGGTCAGAATGTGCATGCCGGCTCGGCGAGTCGGTGCCCTACTCCGGGCCTGGCTTCCTTCGTGTGTAACATGAGGATAATAGCACAGCGGTCCCCTTGGGTCGTGAGAAAGGATTCTTGCATCCTCAGCGTGCTGGGCGGATCCTACAGCGATGGTGACCATCTGAACGCCGCTTCCCACCTGAAGGTTCCCAGACTTTAAGGACAGGAGAGGCCGGTCTTTTCACTGCTGGACGCACAGAGGCGTGTCCGTTGCATGGCCAGGCACGCGGAGGGTCCAGGGGCCGAGTGGCCACCATGGCCCCCACCCGGGCGAGGGCAGCACAGCCGCAGAGGTGCTCGCTCAGACCGCCGCCCCCCGCCTTGGCTCCGAGGGCGGCAGCCTGGGAGCTGATAAAGCTCTTCTGGACGACGTCCCCATTTGCCATAATCGCTCCCTTCCCTTCTGCTGGGACGCGAGACAGGCAGCTGACACCTCTCCCTGAGCCCCCTTCCCTCCCAAGACCAAGATGAAACCAGTATTCACAACACAGGAGGCAGGGCAAGGGAAGTAAAGCTCACCCCCCTGCAGACTTCCACAGAGGCGTAGTGTTCCGAGGAGCGGTTCGCAAGCACGCAGAGAACTCTTAATGGCTCATTACTCAGGGCGCTGCTTGGAACAAGGCAGGAACAGCAGCGCAGGTGAGGCGCCCTTGGCCGGCGCTGGCGATGACCACCCTTTCCCGCCTTCTCAAGGCAGCGTTCAGAACTCAGGCGCCAGCGACTTCCCTGGCTGTCCCGTGCTTAAGAACCTGCCTTCAAATGAGAGGACCCTGGTTCACTGGTTCGATCCCTGGTCGGGGAACTAAAATCCCAAGTGTCTTGAGGCCGCTAAGGTGGAACACCACGACTAGAACCCGGGGTGCTGCAACTGAGACCCTGCGTGCCTGCGTGCTCAGTCGCTCAGACGTGTCCAACTCTTGGCGACCCCGTGGACTGTAGCCCGCAAGGCTCCTCTCTCCATGGGAGTCTCCAGGCAAGAACACTGGAGTGGGTTGCCACACCCCCCTCCAAGGGATCTTCCCGACCCAGGGATCGAACCTGTGTCTCCTGCATTGCAGGCGGATTCTTTACCCCCTGAGCCACCGGGGAAACCCAACTGAGACCCTACGCAGCCAAATAATTAAGTATCTTTTTTAGAAAAGAATTCGGGGGCCACAGGGAAGCCCCACTAGGGGGTGACTGCGAACCCTTTCACTGAAAACTGAACGAGGAGCCGCTTGTGAAGTTCAGTCTCATAGGTAGGACCCCCACGAGTGACCGGGACCCCAGCACGACCCACGAGCTGCTCCCCTCTGCGTCTCCCAACATCAGGGGACTCCAGAGGCTAGAAAGCTCCCAGGCTTGAAGTCCCAACCCCTGCTTCTAAGCTCCTCGGGCCAGCCTGCAGCCACCTCCCAGCCCTCACCCACCCCGCCAGCCAGCCTCGTCTTTTCAGCTCCGCAGTCTCCACTCCGCCTGCCCGTCTTCCTCTCACGGGGCTCCCCACCTCCACCCCCGGTTATCGCCCTCGTGAGCATCAGAAGACGACCCTAACACCATATTCCCCAAATGCGCCCCTAGATTCCCTGAGAAGTCGCGGTGTGTCTGCAAAGCTGGGCAGACATACGCAGCGTTTCGCAAACGTGTTTGAGGAGGTTCTGCCGTCTGAACAGCGAGGAGAGTGAAGACGGCTCCCCGCATGCAGGCAGGAGCAGATGGAACTTTCGCGAGTGATGTTGAGGCTGAGCGTGGCCTGAGCCCCAAGGGCAGGGGGTGACTTCCCGTGAAAAGGCGGGCACGGCCCCGAAACCCAGGGGAAAGCAAGGGACCAGGGGCAGCCCCTCCTTGCTGCTGGGGAAGGCTGGGAGGGGCCCGAGAGGGAGGCAGGAGGGGAAGAAGCCCAGGGCATCCTCCCGGCCCCACGTGGCCCCTCTCTGCCCCGACGCTGTGGGGTGGGGGCGGGGTGGAGCCGCGGGACTGACAGCGGGCTCAGTCGCACGCCTCTCAGAAGCCGGTAAAGAGGCCCTGTCGGTGGAAGGGAAAGTTTGCTCTATTTTGAGATGCCAGATGCTCTCCAAAGGCAGACTCCCCACACCACCAACCCCCCAACCCCCAACAATCAGGAAGCCTCAGCTTTTATCGGCTGAAGGGGGGCAAAGCTGCACGCAGAAACAGCTCTGATCGTCGTCTTGAAATTGGTCATCGGGGGTCTGACCGACGGCGTCTCCATTGCTTTTAGTACAGTTCGTCTTCAGTTCCGGAGTTGGTTTCTTTCCTTGTGTTTTTTTTTTTTTTTTTTTAGACCAGTTCTCAGAATTGTGGCAGCTTATGTCACGGCTATAGTCCGCTCACCACCTAATCAAATTCTTGCACCTGCTGGGGGATTTCCGTGTCTGTAAGACAGCTCAAAGATTAGGGCTCAGAGGGTTATCTCTAGCGCCTGCGCAGGAACTGAAGCTCCTGGACTTTGCTAAATTATTACTTGGTCTGCTTTGACCATTTCCCCTTCGTGTCTGCGTTTTCTCCCTTCTCTATTAAACTTATTCTTTGGCCCAAATGTTTGGGGGACAAGGACCAAAGTTTCTTACTCCGTGTCAACCAGTACAGGTAAATGCCCTCTGGGTGGCAGCACAGCCCAAGAAATAAGCGGCCCCGCCTCCCTCCCTAGCCCCACCCCTGACCTGCCAGGCCCCGCCCCCTCCCAGCCCCACCCCTGACCTGCCAGGCCCCGCCCCCTCCCAGCCCCACCCCTGACCTGCCAGGCCCCGCCTCCCTCCCCAGCCCCACCCCTGACCTGCCACGCCCCGCCTCCCTCCCCAGCCCCACCCCTGACCTGCCAGGCCCCGCCTCCCTCCCGCGTCCTTCTCATCCAGCGCCCAGGGCGTGCGTTGGCTGGTACGCTGAACCCCAGCTCTTAGGATACAGCCTTGAGCAAAGCCTGGGAGGCACTGGGGTCAGAGGCCCGTGACCCTCTGCGTCCTCTCTCCGGATGCCGCCAGAGAGAGAAAGACAGCAGGGCTGAAAACTGGTTCTTGGAAAATTAAAAAAAAAAAAAAAAAACCTTATCCTTTTAAACATGCTTTTTTAAAAAAAGATTAATTACTTTCTGTCCGTGCTGGGTGTGCGCTGCTGTGTGCGGGCTTTCTCTAGCTTCGGAGAGCAGGGCCCCGCTCTAGCTGCAGTGACTTCTCGTTGCTGTGGGTCTTCTTTGGCAGCGACAGACAGACCCCAGAGCACCCAGGCCGCAGTAGTTGTGGTGCTCGGGCTCAGTTGCCCCAGGGCCCGTGGGATCTTCCCGGACGGGGGATTGAACCCGTGTCCCCGGCATTGGCAGGCGGACGCTTAACCACTGGACCACCAGGGAAGTCCAAACATCTGTCTCTTTATGTAAAAGACAGAAAACAACAAACAGTACACAAATGGCATCGATAGGTATTAAAATTTCAAGGAGGAGTTCGATTAGGGAAAAAAAGGAGTCTAAAAGGGCTCCTAGGGGGGAAGTGCAGAAAGGGGGAGAACATGACTCTAAGCCAACCCCGGGCTGGTCCAGGCCTCCAGTCCAGGCGCCCCGTGCCCTCTGGAGGCGGACAGGAAGGGGCCTCTCCCAGCCTCTGTCTGACGGCCTCACCCCTCCTCTGTTGCTCTCCGCCCCCACGCCCCCCGCCAGGTGGGTTTTCCTGCACGAGAAGGCGTACCAGGTACGGGACACGGCCATCGAGTCCTCGGTGGTGACCAAGGTCAAGGGCTTCGGGCGCTATGCCAACCGAGTCATGGACGTGTCTGACTACGTGACACCCCCCCAGGTACATTCCTCTGCCCAGCCCGGGACCCTGTGGGTACCCAGAGGCTGGGTAGCTTGGCGGGGAGGGGCCAAGGCAAGGAGCGCCGATGGGATTCCCAGACCAGATGCCGTGGCATCAGTGATCCGGGGGACCCCTCCCCCAGCAGCTGGGAGGTGCTGGGGCCTGGGGTCTGCCTTCCCACTTTGCTAGGCAGCACTGGGTGTCAGGGAGCCGGGTTTCTCCCTGGTTCTGCTACAGCCTGTCCTGAAATCAAGGGCAACACCCTGGGGGGAGCAAGGGTCAGGACGATGGCTGGAAAGAATCTGGCTTGGACCCCACCTCTGCCTTTTGTTAGCCCCATGACCTTGACCAGATCTCTGGGTGCAAGCCTCAGTTTCCTTATCTATACAGTGGGGATAACAGTTGTACCCACCTCTCAAACTGGCACTGTTGCATTTTCCCTCTCCCTCCTCCTCCCAAGGGCACCTCTGTCTTCGTCATCATCACCAAGATGATCGTCACAGAAAACCAGATGCAAGGCTTCTGCCCAGAGGTGAGGGCAGCGCAGCGTGGTTGGGGGAGGCGTGGGGTTCAGGGTGTATGCAGAGGCCCAGGGTCCAGCCCCTGGAGCTGCGTGGGACCCCCCACCCTCCAGCGCCCCCCACCACTGCCCCCCGGGGTGATGGATCCTCCCTGGACCTGTCTCCCTGCAGAGCGAGGAGAAGTTCCGCTGTGTGTCAGACAGCCAGTGTGGGCCTGAGCGCTTCCCAGGGGGAGGTGAGTGCGGCCCCCTGCCCATCCCCTCCCAACACCACAGCGTCAGCCGGACCCTGAAGGCATCATGTCCCCGTCGGGGGAGACGGTGGGAATCAGGGGTCCCGGGTAGCGCTGCCCGCTCTGACAGAAGCCCGCCGCATGCCACCCCAGTGGGGGCTGCCCCAGAGCTTCCAGTCCGGGATGGGGAGCACACAGGTGTCCCAGGTGGCCAGGGCCGTCAGGGACGCACAGTGGGACGCGGGGGCTTGGGGGAGAAAGATTGGTTCCTGGCTTGCGCATGCTAAGTCGCTTCAGTCGTGTCCGGCTCTTTGCAATCCCATGGACTGTAGCCCACCAGGCTCCTCTGTCCATGGGGATTCTCTAGGCAGGAATACTTGGGTGGGCTGCCATGCCCTCCTGCAGGGGATCTTCCCCACCCAGGGATCAAACCCAGGTCGCCTGTGGCTCCTGCATTGCAGGCAGATGCTTTACCAGTCAGCCACCAGGGGAGCCCCTGGTTCCTGGCGGGCGGCCCTGAGTGGCTTCCTAGAGGCAGGGGCATTTGAGATGGGCCCTGAAGAACGGGTAGGATTTGGCAGGCGAGGTTTCGAGAAGGGCATTCTAGGCAAGAGGAGCAGAGGCAGCCAAGGCTCGGAGGCAGGAAAGAGCCCGCGGTGAAGGGGTCTCCGCGGTGAAGGGGTCCCCGCGGTGAAGGGGCCTCCGTGGTGAAGGGGCTTGGGACACGGGAGGGATGGGTCGTCCCCTCCGTCTGGCCGGTCCAGGGCTGGGGAGGCCAGGAGGGAGGAGTCTGAGGAGCACGGCGCTCCGGGTCCACCTCCCTGACCTGGCCTTTCCCTCCGCCTGCGGGGTCCCTGTGTGTGTTTGGGGGCATCCCGGATGGGGAGGGGGGAGGAGTGAAGAGCCAGGCGTGCACCCAGCGATCGCGGCTCCACCCTCGCAGGGATCCTCACCGGCCGCTGCGTCAACTACAGCTCGGTGCTGCGGACCTGCGAGATCCAGGGCTGGTGCCCGGCGGAGGTGGACACGGTGGAGACGTAAGCGCCCGGGTCCCGTCCACTCCCGGGGGTGGGGGGCCGGGCCCTCGGGAGCGTCTCCCCCAGACCCCGAGACGCCCCGTCCACGTGGCCGTCAGGAGGTGCTCCCAGGAAGGTAGGTGGGCCTTCCTCCTGGTTACGCCTCTTTCCTCCCAAGCTCAGGCCTCCTGCTCTCGCCCACAGGCCTGTCATGATGGAAGCCGAGAACTTCACTATTTTCATCAAGAACAGCATCCGTTTCCCCCTCTTCAACTTCGAGAAGTGAGTTCTCAGTCCCGTTCAGTCCAGTCGCTCAGTCGTGTCCGACTCTCTGCGACCCCATGAACTGCAGCTCGCCAGGCCTCCCTGTCCGTCACCAGCTCCCGGAGTTTACTCAAACTCATGTCCATTGAGTCAGTGATGCCATCCAACCATCTCATCCTCTGTCGTCCCCTTCTCCTCCTGCCGTCAATCTTTCCCAGCATCAGGGTCTTTTCAGATGAGTCAGCTCTTCGCATCAGGGGGCCAAAGGATTGAGTCCTAGCTCCTTCCTGAAGCCAAGAAGCATTGCAGCCACCACCCCCCCTCCCCAGGACGGGGACGCCCCTTCTTCCCCGGCTCCCCAGGGTGGAGACCTCCCCAGGGTGGGCTCTGGGACCAGTTTCTCCTGCGCTGGGGCTGAGATCCCACACGGGGGCTTTGCTGGGCAGTGAGGGTGGGGGCAGGGACGGTGGACCCTGGGCCTGGAATGGGGGATGCCTCCAAAGAAGGTGGGGTCCTCTGCTCCCTGCCCCAAGCCCACAAGTGCGCGGGGTGTCCGTTTTCCCTTGGGGCTGCCCCTCTCCAGTGGCTCCCCGTTCAGTCTCTCCTGGTGGGTGTCCACATGCAGAGCACAACAGAGGAGCTGAGGATAAGGCCGCCCACCCTCACAGAGGAGGTCGGGGGTGCAGGCCATGGAAAGGCCAGGGGCAGAGGTGGGGGGTGCGGGGCCTAGCGTCCAGAGGGCGGGGGCTGGAGGGAAACCCACGCATCAACCCCCCTCCACTCCCCAGAGGGAACCTCCTCCCCGACCTGACGGCCGCAGACGTGAAGACCTGCCGCTTCCACCCGGACAGAGCCCCCTTCTGCCCCATCCTGCGGGTGGGCGACGTGGTCAAGTTCGCGGGGCAGGATTTTGCCAAGCTGGCCCAAACGGTGAGGACCAAGCCACTCTTGCCTTGGGGTCGGGTGGGGGGGCCCTTTGGCCGGTGGAGGGGGGCCTGGGGGCCGGGGAGGAGCTACAGTGTGGCCACGCCCCGGGTGGGGGCACCCCAGACCTCTGCCCGCACCTGCCCGCAGCGCTCCTGCCTGCCTAGCTCCTGCCCACCCCCGGCCCCCTCTCCCCGCTCCTGTCTTCACGCGCCACGTGCAGGCAGAGGCCTCCGATCTCCCAGGAGCGCCCACACCACGGGAAGGCGGATCAGTGCTCAGTTCAGGGCCCGCCTTGCAAAGCCGGGGCAGCAGGTCAATCCCTGCTCCGGGAACTCAGATCCCACCTGCTGTGGGGCAGCTAGGGCCACATGCTGCAATACAGGGCAGACCTCCACAAGAGCCAGCGCCACGGGGAGAAAAAAGGATGCGCAAAACAGGAATCAGACAGGCCCAGGGGCTATGACCCTCAGCTACAGCGCTTCTTTACTAAGCGACACGTGACAAAGCCCTCTTCTCTCCCCGGACCTCAGGCCTCCACCTGGAGAACGGCGGGAAATCCCCCTCCATTTGTCACGACCCCCGCCCCCGCCTCGCCCCGCCGGGACCACCCCGCTCCATCAGAGGGCTCAGTCCGCCCCCTTCTCCTTCCAGGGCGGAGTCCTGGGCATTAAGATCGGCTGGGTGTGCGATCTGGACAAGGCCTGGGAGCAGTGCATCCCCAGATACTCCTTCACCCGGCTGGACGGCGTTTCGCAGAAGAGCAGAGTCTCCCCGGGCTACAATTTCAGGTAACCCTGCCCCCGTCCCCCGGGGCTTTGCGAGGAGCAGGCACCCTGACACGGCAGGCCGCAGCGCCCCCCAGGAAGAGAAGGCGCCACCTTCCTCTCTCAGGTTTCGGCTCAAAATCAGGGAGGGCTTTCCAGCCCTCGGCCACTCGGAGACCCCGTGCCGCTCTCCGAGCTCGCCGTCAGGGGCAGGGACCCCGCGGAGGGTTCACGCTCCCAGCTGGCAGTTGGGCCCCGAGACCAGGGCCTCCTGGAACGTTTGGTTCCGTGGTTCTGAACCCATTCCGAGCTCCTCCGGCTCTGAAGCTGTGGGGCGTCCCATTTGTCCCCTGCACCAGAATTTTCTGAGGTTTCTTCACCAAGCAAGGGTGATAGCTGGTATCGTTTTCTCAAAAGGTGGAAATTTTGTATCTCTGTCGGTAACCAAGAGATTTCATCTGAGTGGCAAGTAATGATTACAGTGTTACTGTTAGCTCTTCAGTGACTTTCCAAACAAGAACTCGGTCTTTAAATACCATCTCATTTACATTCCCAATGGCTTTGAGACATAAGGGATCCCTCTCCCCATTTTGAAGAAAGGGAGAGAAAAGAACTTGGGGTGAACTATTGGGAGCCAGCTGAAAGCCCTCCTTCCATCCCCATTTCCTTATCTATGAACCTTATTGTCTTGAGCTGATCAGACAACATGTGGAAAACGTCAGCTCTCTGGGGGCGGGGGGCAGGGGGGTGCGGGTTCCCTTAATTTTTTAAGGTCCTAAAACTTCTGGCAGGGTCCTGATTAAGAACACAGTGCTATATACTGTAAGCAGGCTAAATTAGGTAAATCGGCAGGAATCAGGGGACAAAATATGATTAAGAATGTATTTCAATTATATATTCAAATTTCCTCTATTATAATGGTATTACTCAACATAATGGCATCTATAAGAAAAAAATCATTTTCCTTTTTTTAATCTTTGTTTGTAGTTTTAAAAAATAATTATCCACTCCTTTATGGACAGAGGAGGCTGGCAGGCTACGGTCCATGGGATCTCAAACAGTTGGACACAACTTAGAGATCAAACAACAACAACAAGCTTTACAATTAATAGTTTAAAATGTGCGTGTGTTCTCTGGAAAGAAGAATTTTTTAAAATTGAAAGTGCCTTTATAATCAACTCTAAACTTAAAAAAAAAAAAAAAAGAAAAACCATAGGAAACAACACATAATTTAAAGTAGGTTAAAAATACTGTTTGGCTCCCTGGCAGAAATTGTCATATTTATTCAGTCAGTACATCACACTGAAATCAATACAAAGGATATTTGTATGGTGGCTTAAAATAGTAACATATTAATAAACATTCTTGCGATCTAAACTGCAAGTCCTCATCTTCATAACTTCCCTCTGGCCACTGGGAATTCTTCAGCCCTCCAGCTAACTCATCTGGTGGGAGAGCTCAGGAAGAGTAGAGACAGGAAGAAGACCCCGACGCGCGGTCTCGTACAGAGTCAGAGGAAAGTCTTCCTTTCCAAGAACCGGCTCGGAGTTCTCATCTTCAGTGGGTCGTGGTGGGCTCACCCACACATGCACTGCATCCCTCCCCTCTGTCACCCCAGGCACAGCAGGACGTGAGTTAGACCTCATCCTAAATAAGTGAAGTGAAAGCCGATCAGTCGTGTCCGACTCTTTGTGACCCCGTGGACTGTACAGTCCACAGAATTCTCCAGGCCAGAATACTGGAGTGGGCAGCCTGTCCCTTCTCCAGGGGATCTTCCCAACCCAGGGATTAAGCCGGGTCTCCCGCATTGCAGATGGATTCTTTACCAGCTGAGCCCCCGGGGAAGACCAGTCATAAATGAGCCTGGGTTAAATGTGGACAAACGGGTCAGAGGGTCTTTAAGGACCCTGCGAGTATAATCCCTGGGGGCCCCAGATAGCTGGCCCTCCCACCAAAGACCTCCAGGCTAGAGTGTGGTTTTTGTTTAGTCGCTCAGTTGCTCTTTGCAACCCCACGGGCTGCAGGTCTCCAGGCTTCCACACCAGTCCTTCACCATCTCCTGGAGCTTGCTGAAACTCATGTCCATTGAGTCAGTGATGCCATCCAACCATTTCATCCTCTGTCGCCCCCTTCTCCTCCCGCCTTCAATCTTTCCCAGCATCAGGGTCTTTTCCAATGAGTCAGTTCTTCACATCAGGTGGCCAAATATTGGCGTTTCAGCTTCAGCACAGCCCTTCCAATGAATATTTAAGACTGATTTCCTTTAGGATGAACTGGTTGGATCTCCTTGCAGTCCAAGGGACTCTCAAAGAGTCTTCTCCAACAGCACAGTTCAAAAGTATCAATTCTTCATTGCTCAGCCTTCTTTATGGTCCAGCTCTCACATCCGTATATGACTACTGGGAAAACCATAGCTTTGATGATATGGACCTTTGTCAGCCAATTAACATCTCTGCCTTTTAACACACTGTCTAGGTTTGTCATAGCTTTTCTACCAAAGAGTAGGCATCTTTTAATGTCACAGTTGCAGTCACCATCCGCGGTGATTTTGGCTTCAGTGTGAAGAGGCAAAGGTGCTCTATTTGACCCTTATGGTTTAAGAGTTTCTAGAGAGCCCAAGGAGTAAGGGCACAGGGGGCATCTCTGTGGCCCTGGCTCTGCCTCCTCAGAGCACCCCCCAACCTCACTCCCCACCCCGGGGAGCCAGCCACTGCCCTCGCGTTGCCGCAAACTGCAGGCACCACATGGACGCCCAGTGCTGAGCTAAGATCACCTGTCAGGGAGGCTCCTGGCCACCGATCCAAAACCTTGGAGAAGAGAACAAGGGTTACAGCCGGGCTCATTCAGCGGATCCTGTATGCCCTCTCTGTAGAGTCTCACGAGGCTCCCTGCCAGTGTGTGAAGTGTCCCATGTGCGTTTGCTCAAAGCTCCTCACCCCCTGCCTAGGAGAGCTTCCCTCCCCCCACTTCACAGATGAGAAAGCAGAGGCTTGCCAGTGAAATACTTCTCTCGAGGTCACAGAGCCCGCAAGCGTGGGTGCCTGGATGCAAACCTGTTTTCTTGGCTGCTTTCCACCCCAACCAGGGAGGTTAGAGACATTCACCTTTAGCACAGTCAGTGTAGTTGGTACGTTCATCCCCACTTTAAAGACAAAGAATCTGAGGTCCAGGGAGGCTAAAAGACTAGTTGCTGCTGCTGGAGGCACCATTCCTAGCCCAGCCTTTTGTCTCCCAAACAAATTCATCTGCTTCTTCCTCTCCAACAGAGGCTAGATTTTCTTCCCCCACAACGTCCTGCTGTTGCTGTTTGCTCTGGAGGGAATGGAATCATTCAGCCAAGATTCAGCCTTCTTTTAATCTGCAAACTCAGACGTTCAGAGGCAGCTAGAGACTCGCGTTTCCATCCTTAATTACTTCTTCAGCTCCTTTCCAAATGCCAGCCCCCACCCCAAGGATCTTGAGGATCTTTGCCTGCAGAAGTCAGAGACTTAGAGAATTTATAGCTGTTGAAGGCACCTCGACTAACGTGACCATTTAACAGATAAGGAAGTAGGCCCTCCGAAGGGGGAGGTGATGGGCCCAGGTCACAGGTGCATGTTAGAGCAGCCTTAGAGGCCATCTGCTCCCAGTTCCCATGGCAGTCCCTGCGAAGCAGCCCCAGACGAGGTCTGTCCGTCCCTGACGGCCCCAGTCATTGGAAAGGTGACCTCGTATTGAGCTACAACGCGTCTCCCTTCCACTCCCACCCAAAGCACCTGGTGCCGTCCATCTAAATTAATCTTTCTTTGTGTGATCTCCTGAAGGTTCCCATCTGTCCCTACCTGAAATTGAGTGGAAAGATTTTATTTTTACTCTTAGGTCTCTTCTACGTGGTGTAAGGTTCCAAAGGCCATTTTAACTTAGTGTTTTCATGAGGCTTCTCTCCACGCACCTTGAGAAGGTGCAGTTACTGGGTTCATCCACATCAGTCCCAGACAGAGCGAAGCATTTCTAAAAATAGGAACCGGCACGACTTCCCTGGAGGTCCAGAGGTTAAGACTCCACGCTACCGATGCAGCGGGCATGGGTTTGATCCCTGGCTGGGGAACTAAGAGCCCACAGACCATGCAGCATGGCCAAAGAAATTTTTTTAATTATTAATTTAAAAATTTAAGAAATAAGAGCTGGCGAGAGTCACCAGTTCCAGGGTGCACACGGTGAGAGCCACCCCCACAGAAGGGCTTCTGCGTGCCGGGCGCCCCCACGGCTCAGCGGGGCAGGGTTCTAACCGGAGACCTGCCTGCATTCCCCAGAGGGCGGGCGCAGGCAGTGTTGTGGGGCACCGAGTGTCCCTCTGCCCGTGAACGGGCGTGTGCGTGCGTTTGGGGATGAGTGCATGTGAGTGAGCGTGTGCGTCGGTTGTGTGAGTCGGTGAGGCGGAGTGAGTGTGTCAGGGAACACGTGTGAGTCTGTGTGAGTGGCTGGGCAGAGGCAGTACAAAGACGGATTGAAAATACTGTATCAGTCAGGGTCCCAGCGCGAAGCAGATGGCACCTGCCGACTGGGTAACTGGAGGAGGGTTGAATGAAGGGCCTGTTTCAGAGCGGAGAGGAAAGCCTCAAAGGACCGTGCAGCGTCCCCAAAGGGGGCAGTAACCTGACGTTGGTGACGGTCCAGGTCTGAAGGGACGAGGGCAGGAAGCCGTTCCCAGTCCCAAGACACAGAGCCACAAGCAAGAGAAGCAAAGGCCGGGGCAGCCCAGGGCAGGGTCAGGCAGGGAGGAGCGGGGTCAGGTATGGAGGAGTGGGGGTCAGGCAGGGAGGAGCGGGGTCAGGCAGAGAGGAGCGGGGTCAGGTATGGAGGAGTGGGGGTCAGGCAGGGAGGAGCGGGGTCAGGCAGGGAGGAGCGGGGTCAGGTATGGAGGAGCGGGGATCAGGCAGGGAGGAGCGGGGTCAGGCAGGGAGAAGCGGGGTCGGGTATGGAGGAGCGGGGTCAGGCAGGGAGGAGCGGGGGTCAGGCAGGGCGGAGCGGGGTCAGGCAGGGAGAAGCGGGGTCGGGTATGGAGGAGCGGGGTCAGGCAGGGAGGAGCGGGGGTCAGGTATGGAGGAGCGGGGGTCAGGCAGGGAGGAGTGGGGTCAGGTATGGAGGAGCGGGGTCAGTAGAGACACCCAGCGCAAGCCTGACAGCTTTCCTCTGTGAGCCCACAGCCCTGCCCTACCTCCTGGAGGCCTCTGCGCCTTCCATGCCCCTCTGAAAGCCTTGATTGCCCAACAAAAATGCACATATTCACACGTGTGAGCAATTTGGCAGGTGATTTCTTTTTGTACAGGATCCTCAATTTCTACGAATAAGGCGAAGCCCACGCTCCGGATAGTAAATCCAAGCCAGAGTAATGACCGGCAAGCACTCTTCCCTCCCCCAGTCCTACTCCTTTTACGGGAAGTTAACCTCTTGGGCAGTTTGGCCATCTTTTTTTTTTTTTTTTCTTTCTCTGCATTTATATTCATGCAGCATAGAATTCCAGGGCTTTGAAGACCTTGAAAAGCTTATCCCTGGACCTCAGATTGGGAGCCCCTAGAGTTAAGTTGGAAGAGCCCTCTCAGACCTCTTTGTGATAGGATTTATAGCTCATCATCTGCCCCTCACCCCCAAGGAAGGCTCAGGAAGACTTTGAGACTTGCCCAAGGTTACACGGCCCATGAAGAGGAACCCAGGGACCTGATCTGTGGCCACTAAGCAGCTGTCAGGGATATAGTCCCCCACCCCCACCCTGATTGCTGGAACAACAGAATCAGAACCGTGCATTTAGCATCATTGGATTTCTTGTTCCTTCCCTGAGAGCTCCAAGACAGCTTTGCTATACTAAAAGGCAACGTGGTTTTGGATTTCCTCTCTCAGAGTCTGGGACAGAAAATACTCGTTCAGCTGCGAGATGTTCCTCAGGCCGTAGGTGTTTCTAGCGATCGTTTGGTGTTGGAAACGTCCCCACCGCAGCTTTCATGAAACTGAAATCTGGCGCATGTTCCGCTTCCATGCTGCAGAGAGTCGGCGCGCTCTCAGGCCGATTGACAGAGACAGAATCGAACGGCACCCTTGGCTTTGATCGCACTTTCTGCAATCTGGATTTTTTCTCCTTCCAAAAGCCATAGAAAGTGTGATAAAATCAGTCATTTCCATCAGCTCTGCAGAAACACGTGCAGGTCCTCTCGGCTCGGGTGTAGGGGTTGGAATTCTCGCTCCTCCAATTTCATCTCTGCTTCCTTTAGCTTGGGGTGAGAGGCGAGGCAATGAGAGCGATCCTGAATTCATTCAGCCCTTTGTCACTCCCGTGTCTATCCACAGGACGGGTAGAGGATGCTGGCTGACACTCCTTGGCACTTACGAGCCTGACCTTGGCGAGTGCTCTTTGTGGGTTACCCCATTGCCTCTGAAGAGGGCGGATTTTATAACTGGAAATCTGAGGCTCAGAGGTTGCATCTCTCTGCCCCCAGACTACACAGCAATTAGTGCTGGAGTTGGGATTCGAACCCTGGCGGGCTGACCCCCGAGCTTGCGTTCGCAGCCCCAAGTACGCTGGCAGGACTGGTATGGTCACCCCCATTTTGCAGACGAGGAAACTGAGGCCAAAAAAAAAAAACGAGATCACTCCCAGGATCAGACAGCTAGTAACTTAGCTCTCTGGTATATCTTCCAGCTTTGTGTCCATTGATCTTTCCCTGCCTTGTTAAAGATAAATTATTAGTAGTATGTTTTTTAAGAAAAGAGCCAACACACCATATTTTGAACGTCTGCCTTTGCGGTGGGTTAGGTTCCTAGAACGTGAGTCACTCAGTGTAACCTGGGACCCTTCTCACAGGGGAGGAGTCCCTGCCTGCTGGGTGCTGCCTCAGCCCCATGCAAGGAGTCTGCCAGGAGATATTTTCCCGTCAGTGTAAAAAATCAACTGTAAAAGTATATTTCGGCTGGCAAAATTACTTCCCACCAGGCAGAAGCTTTGCCGAGAACGCCACCTCCCTCCCTCAGACACCCAAATTCCAGGCCCAGGTTTTCCCTCGCAGGTTCAGCCCGGATCCCGCACGTTCGTTGCCGTTTTCCTGCTGTTGTAACAGTTACGGGTCCCTGCTTTCAGAAGGAGTTTCCACCACTCCCTGGGAGAGGGATCATTTCTAAACAGATGTCTGAGAGCCTCCAAGGGATTTGTACGTGGTGATAAAAAACCCTTCTCCATTCAGTTCGGTGACTGCTGGGACTGCAAATATCAGCTCAGCGTGGGAAAGCGCCATTCAGGGTTGAAGGGAAGGGAAGTGAATGCAAGTTGCTCACACGTGTCTGACTCTTTGCGACCCCGTGGCCTATAGAGTTCAGAATACTGGAGTGGGGAGCCTTTCCCTTCTCCAGGGGATCTTCCCAACCCAGGGATTGAACCCAGGTCTCCCGCATTGCAGGCAGATTCTTTACCAGCTGAGACACGGGGGAAGCCACTCAGGGCTGGGGATGTCAAAAGGTGAGCTGGGCAGCTCCCGCCCGTGGCGCCTGCCCCTCACTGGAGGTGTTCAGGCAGCGGCAGGAGACCCGTCCAGGCTAAAGAGGGGAGGCTTTGGGGCTTTCTTTTAACCTCCAGTTACAGCATGTGCTGTGTTTGCTTCGTGGCTGACCGGGAGAGAGCAGGACCAGTTCCTAGGATCAGGGAATTTTTTTTTTTAACTTTTAACTTTACAGTGTTAGGTTGGTTTCTGCCGAACATCAGCATGAATCAGCCACAGGTGTGCACACGGCCCCTCCCCATCCAGCCCCTCCGGGTGTCACAGAGCCCCGGGTTGAGATAACTTTATCTGTCTCTTATTCTTGGCCACACTGGTTCTTTGCTGCGGTGAGTGGGCTGCTCACTGCGGCGGTCTCACGGGCTCCAGGGCAGGTGGGCTCAGAGGTTGTGGAGCATGGGCTTACTGCCCTGAGGCCTGTGTGATCCTCCCAGACCAGGGGTCAAATTCACGTCCCCTGTGTGGGCAGGATGACTCCCAACCATGGGGCCTCCAGGGAAGACCCAACCAAGGAATCTTTAATCTAGTAGAGATGATAAACCTGCCCTCAAATAACGAGAATGTTCTCGCACACACACAAATCTGGTGCTGCGGCGAGCCAAGAACAATAAAGACGAGGTAGAGGGGAAGCAGAAGAGAGGTCCAGGCAGTGGTTCGGGCTTTGCCGCAAAAACTCAGTGTGATTTCTTGGCAAGCCCTCGTTCCCTCTGTGGGCCTCAGTTTCCCCCTCTGTAAAATGGGCTGGCTACAGGTGAGCGTCTCTAAGCCTGATCCAGGGCATGTGGCGTCTGGGGAAAGGCTTCGGAGACGCCGGCTGCTCACGCATGCACTCTTTATTTACAGACCTGTGATGTGTACCCCCCACCCCGAGAATGAAGCTTCCACACTGCCCTGCAGCAGCACCTCTGACAAGTGATTTATTATGGTAATTGAGACTTGTAACTTACTCATTCTTTATTGCTGCTGGGGGCAGGAGGAAGCACGGTGCGTGCACAAGCACGCACACACACACACACACACACACACACAAGCAAGCTTCTCAGTATTGGCAGGCCTCAGAAGTGTCTGATTCAGTCCTGTGCTGAGGGCATCCTATCTGTCCTCAGAACAGGTGTCTCCGCGAGGGGCCTGGCGGGAAAGCCGGCTCGGCTGGGGTTTGTGAAGAAGCATACACAGGGCTCCCGCTCTCGGCCCCCCAGCCAGGGCAGAGGATGGAGCCGGGGTCCCCGGCAGGGGCTGCATCCACAGAGTGACCCAGCTCCAGGCAGGCCCACAGTGAAGCCGGGGAGCAGCGGGTGGAATCGATACCCCACCTTCTGCTTCCTGCCCGCTGGTCCCCGGCCGGTGCCTCCCACCCACCAGCCCCCCACTGGAAACCAGGGAGGAATCAGGGGCAGGAAGGCAGCCTGTGGAGGTCGGAGACCAGAGGCTCGGTGCTGGGGCGCTTCCCTTGGGGTCCAGTGATTAAGACTCCGAGCTCCCAGTGCAGCGGGCATGGGTTCAATCGCCGGTCAGGGAACTAAGATCCCTCCCGCCTCATGGAGCAGTCATAAGAGAAGGGAGAGAGGCTGGGTGTTAGGACAGGTGACCCTTCAAACAGCTGGGCTCCAGGGGCCCCTGTACCCCGAGGGCCAGCCCTGCCGGTCGGCGCCCCCCCCCAGGCTTCCCCCCGCCTCCCAGCTCAGCACGGGCAGGTCTGGGGCCTCCTCTCTCCCTGGCAGTTCTGGCATCATTGCGTCAGAGCCGCACTCTGCTTTCCTCCACGGCCGCTGTGTTTTCCCAGGCAGCAGCTGAGCGAGCTGCCGGCCTGCTCCGAGACTGCAGCCAATGCTCCCTTCGAAGCCTCTTCTCGCAGGGAAGCGGCAGGGGGTGGGCAGGGAGCTGTGGATTCCAGGGGCACCATTTGGATCCCAGCTGTGCCCCCTCGCTGTATTTCCATGGCGCATCTGGGGAAACCGAGCCCGAAGCCCTGAGCCCCAGGTCATGTAGCTCATCCGAGTGGCAAAGCCGGAGTTCCAGTCCAGCACGGTCTCACTCCAGGGCCCCTAAGCCGCCAGCTGCCCTGTGGAGCTGCTGTGGGGAGAGGCCTCGGTGAAATGACGGGTGTGGAAGCCGCCGGCCTAGTGCTCAGCGGGAGAAAGCGCTGCACGTACATTATTTCCCTGCACTGTTCCCACTAGCAGCATCTACTTCCCCACCCAGCCAGCTGTCAGATCTCAATGTTTCTGCTGGGGAGAGAGACAGCCTTTGTTCCTGCCTTGTCCTAGCTCCACCTGACGAATGGGGAGAAATGCAGATGCCCTAGTCGGTAGGAGGAAACTCGGAGGCCAGCCTTGCGAAGCTCCACTGTGAGATGGCAGGAGTCTGAGAAATCCATTTATCCCTCCAGGAAGCATTTGCCGGACTCCTTGCTGGACTGGGCGGGCCCTCGCGCAAAGAGAGACGGGGAGATCCGGCTTGTAGTTAATAGTCCCCAGTTGTTCTAGAAACTATTTCTGTGTTATCTGGCCATGGTGGGTCTTTGCTGCGGCATGCAGGATCGTCGTTGCAGCCCGCGGGGTCCCTAGTTGTGACGTGCGGGCCCAGGAGCTGCAGTGTGGGCTTAGCTGCTCTGACCAGAGATCAGACCCGCGTCCCCTGCATTGCAAAGCGGCTTCTTGCCCACTGGACCGGTCCCGAGAGTCCTAATTATTCGCTACAGTCTGGGGTGGCCGGTACTGGAGCAGACGCCTGGGTCCCAGCAGAGACATGAAGGGTAGCCTCAGCGCTGCACTCGTAAGCCAGCGTGCCTGTATGCTAAGTTGCTTCCGTCGTGTCAGACTCTGCAACCGCAGGGACTGTAGCCCACCAGGCTCCTCTGTCCCTGGGGTTCTCCAGGCAAGAATCCTGGAGTGGGTTGCCATGTCCTCCTCCTTGGGATCGTCCTGACCCAGGGATCGAACCTGCATCTCTTATGTCTCCTGCATTGGCAGGCAGGTTCTTTACCACTAGCGCCACCTGGGAAGCCAGCACGCTGGAAAAAATAACCAGAGCACTGATTTGTAGTGCGTGCCAATTTTTGTGGTGTAAACACTCCACCGTGGTCAATTTCAAGCCAAAGCACGCAGCCCCTGACCTTGGCTGTGGGAAGAGAGACACAGGCGAGCTCCCAGGGTGAGGTGCACCAGCCAGGCCGCTCCCGCTCTCTGCTCCACCCACCGGGTCTCTGAGCTTTTCAGGACGCAGCATCCTTGCCCTCAAGAGGGCCTGCAAACCCCTCAGCCGGGAAAGCTGCCCCAGCTCCGGCTGTTCTTACTTCTCAGCTCCCAGCGCTTCAGGTCTCAGCGTTCAGGCCACTTTCACACGAAGCCTTCCTTGACCCGCCCGCCTCCATGCCCCGTGCTCTTGCATGCAGTTTTACCTGAGGATGGGTCTGCGTGGCTCGTTCCCATTTCTCTTCCTCACCTTAGAGCAGAGCTTGCCGGTGGATCGGCGGTGCCCAGCGCCACGCCTGGCATGGAGCAGGGTGCTCTGAAGAGCTGTGGGGAGGAGAAGTGAGAGGCCGTGGAGATGGGCCCTGCGGGATGACTAGGAGTCTGCGCGGTGAGGAAAGGGAGGAGAAGGGGCATCAGGGGCAGAGGCACAGAAGTCAGCATCCATGGAGTGTGTTCGGGGGGTCCAGAAGGCAGGCAGCGTGGTGTGCAGGCCGTGAGGGGCCTCTGCCGGTGAGGCTGGGACTGCAGACCTGAGGCTTGGCATTCCAGGCCGAGGAGTTGAATGCAGACACCGTCCTCACTGACCCCATTTCCTAGCTGAGAAGACCAGAGCCAGAGAGGCAGGAATCAGAGGATTTGGGAAAAATCAGGGCTCGGCCACGGGGTGGGGCTTCCTGAGTGGTGCTAGTGGTAAAGAATCCACCTACTAAGGCGGGAGACATGAGAGGCGCAGGTTCAATCCCTGGGTCGGGAAGATCCCTTGGAAGAGAGAGCATGGCCACCCACTCCAGTATCCTTGCCTAGAGAATCCCATGGACAGAGGAGCCTGGCGGGCTGCAGTCTGTGGGGTCACAGAGATGACTGAGTGATCTGGCCCGCATGCGGGGACGGGGTAGCTCAGCCCTTCTGTTCACTTTTCCGCTTGTTCATTTATCTGTTGGCCACATCACACGGCTTGTGGGGTCTTAGTTACCAACCAGGGATCAAACCCCAGGCCCGGGGCGATGAAAGCACCAGGTCTGAACCACTGGGCGACGGGGAATCCCACGCCCTTCTCCTCCCTCGATGAGGTGGCTGGGGTCCTTCTTTGGACACTTCATGGCTCGCCTATGCTCGTTTTAAATGTTTATTTTATTTGTCATTTACTCATTCAGCTGCTCCGGGTCTGAGCTGTGGCGCGTGGGATCTTTAGGTGCGGCATGTGAGCTCTTCATTTCGGCATGCAGGACCTAGTTCTCCCTGGCCAGGGATTGAATCCGGGCTCCCTGCCTTGGTGGCATGAAATCTTAGCCGCTGGAGCACCAGTGAAGTCCCCTAGATTCTATTATTTCACTTTGCCTCGTTCTCAGGATGAGGAAGGAAACAGACACGTCTTGAGCACTTACAATGTATATCAGGGCACCATCCCATCTCCATCCTTCCTGTAGCCTTTTTATTCTCACTTATCGACCAAAGCAAAAGGCTCAGAGAGGTTGAGTGACTTGCCCGGGGTCAAAAAGCAGGTTAACGACAGCTGTGGAACCACATGTCAATCTCCTAGACTTTCTAAGGAGGTTTGCCCCTCACAATGTGGTGTCCTTGGAATTTGCCCTCTCTCTAATCTTGAATGACTCCCCAGTTTTAGCTCACTCTGTTCTTCCACAAACACTTCTTCCCTCTGAGCCTCAGTCTTCTGAGCTGTGACATGATGGTGGTGATGTAGTTGCTAAGTCATGACCAACTTGCAACCCCATGGACTGTAGCCTGCCGGGCTCCTCTGTCCATGGGATTCTCCAGGCAAGAGTACTGGAGTGGGTTGCCATTCCCTTCTCCAGGGGATCTTCCTGACCCAGGGATCAGACCCGGGTCCCCTGCACTGCAGGCAGTCTTCCCCAGTGACCCAGCTGTGAGGGAGGAGTTTGGAGTAGTCAGGGTAAGTACTGCTACCTGCTGTAACAAATAGCCCCTGCAGCTCAGCGCATCAGCAGAGGCTTACGCCTTGCCCGAGGCACCGTGCCCTGCGGGTCAGCATGGGAGGAGAGCTGTGTGCAGTCCTCTGGGGGTCCCGCCACCCTGGGGTCAGCCTCCTCTGGGGTCTGAGTTCTCCCCTGGCTCCTGGGCACCCTGCCGCGAGGGTGGCACCCAGCCCTCACACGCTCCAGCCCAGCCGTAAGAGATCTCATCTCTGTTGACAGTCTATTGACAAGAACTGGTCCCGGGGGCCCAGATAAAGGCGAGGCGGCTGGGAAACCCAGTCCAGCCAGGTGCCAAGACGGAAGATAACCCCGACCCTGGTGCGCACGGAGCCTGTCTCTGCCGCAGGATGGGGCCAGATGCTGTGATTCCCCCCATCCGGCCATACCGAGTGCAGAAGTCAGGACGCCTGGGCCGCTCCCGAGTCTGCCGCCGGGGCCTCCCCCTCACCCCCCAGAGGAAAGCCGTTCCTCCTCCCGCCCTCCCGGGAGGAGAACTGTCCCTGCCAAGCCTCCTCTGAGGGCGTGTGGGCGGCGAGATAATGATCTGAGCGTGCTCACTGCCTCTTGGAAGGCAGGTGCTGGAGGGAAACCAAGTCCGCTTTGGTTCTTCTCTCTGTTCCCTTCACATTCCTTCCCAAGATAAATTTAGCCAGCCGTGCTCCGAGCGGCGGTACCCAGGATACCGACTTTTTGTTCTCTGAGCCCACCTCCGAGCGTTTCCCACGGCTGCGGCCGTGAGCCGGGGACCCAGACCTCAGGAGCGCAGTCCCAGTCTCGGCCCTGCGCGTCTGTGACCCCCGCCTGCCCCGACCCCAGCCCTCGCTGCGGCGTGTTTCAGACAAGGGCCCTGAATGCTCCGTGACCTGAGCCAGAACGCAGAACACAGAAGGGCTTTCAGATCCAGCACGAGGGCTGCTGTGTCCTTCCCAAAGAAAGAAAGGAAAGAATCAAAGAATAATTACGGCCACTTAGCGCCCAGAGGCAGGATAGCTCTGGTGGAGAGCACAGAGTTGCAAGTGTGCATCGGGATTCCAGTTCAGGCAAGCGACCTTGTCAACTGTCTCCCCATCTGCAAAATGGGCCAACACTGCCTTCTTCTTGAGATTTCCTGAGAAGCTCAAGAGACGTGCGTGTTTTTCTGCTGCTCTGTAAATGCGGATATGGAAATGGAGATGCTTCATATGTGACCTCAGGCCAGCCTGAGAAAGCTGCAGCGAGGACTTTCTGGAGCCTTCTGCCCACACCAGACACGTCTTCTGCAAACTTCCTGAGCTCTCCCGTGAGGCCTGCTGGCAGAATTAGGTTCTGGGGCCTCCTCATCTTTACAGGAACGATTTCCTTTCTGGTGTTCGTCCTACTGTCTTACAGCTGGTCTGGCTCAAGCTTGGTGCTTTTTGCCTTGCTCTGTGAAGCTCTCTGCTGCCTCCACCCAGACCATACTGGCCCTAATCTTCTTTTACGTACTTCTTTATCTGACCGCGCCAGGTCTTATTGGCGGCATGCAGGATATAGTTAGTTCCCTGTCCAAGGATCGAGCCCAGGCCCCCTGCAGTAGGAGCGCGGACTCATAGCCTCAGGATCACCAGGGAGGTTCTGATACTCACCAAACTCTTGAGGATATGGTAGCTGCTGCCATATTTCCTTGTCCTCCAAGTCTTTTTCTTTTTTTTTCTTTTCGGCCACACTGCACGCTTTGCAGGATCTTAGTTCCCCGACCAGGGTTTGAACCTGGGTCCCAGCAGTGAAAGCAGCAAGTCCTAACCACTGACCAGCCAGGGAACTCCCCCACCAAGGCTTTGCCCGTGGGGTTAAGTGGCTGCCCTTCTTGCAGCCTCCTTCGCAGGCCTGGGTTCATTCTACCAGTGTCAGAAAGACCCTTCTGTCTTCCCGGCCTCTCCCTCCAGCTGCAGAGCCCCCGCAGGAAACACATGCCCAGGCCAGCCTCCCCAGAGGCCGTTTTGTCCCTGAATCCTTTCAGCCTGTCTGAGGCCCCCAACAGCGAACAGGTGCTTCCCTCAGGCACAGGCGGGAATCGAAGGTGGACCCCCTCTCCCATGCTCCCCCCTGACCCAGACAAAGCTCTCCAGGCCCGAGCTTCCTGCCTGTGAAGTGGGGGAGGGGAGGGCCGGAGTCCCGGGAGGGAACAGTTAGGGGTCTCAAAAGGGATGACTGCATGGATGCATTCTTCGCAGAGGTGGGCAGGCCGCCCTGCAGACTCTGGGCCTCAGGCGGGAGGCCAGCCCGGCTACAGGCCCCGCAGAGGAGCCGGGAGACAAAACGCACCCTGCGTGCCTTCCCTTCACCCTCTGGCCACCCACGGGCACCTCCCACTGGCAGGACCACCCTGACCCAGAGGGCAGGGGCCTGGGCGGGAGTGGTCTCTGCAGAGAAGGGCAGAGAGGACGTCCGACTCGGAGGCCAGGAGCATGCCCACCTCAGAGGGTGGGCTCGAGGGTCACCCCTCTCACTGACTGACCTGTGGAGGGGGTCTCAGCACCCCCCCCAGATTATAGACGCCGGAAGTGAAGCCCTGGGGGCTGAGTCCCAGGAAAGAGCCCACACCTGCAGCCTGTGGTGGAGGAGCCCGGATTTAAGCTCGCTTCTGCCTGACCCCGGAGTTCCCAGAGCTGACGTGCGTGCTGGATGTGTCCCTCAGTCCTGTCCGACTCTGCGATCACACGGACTGTGGCCCACCAGGCTCTTCTGTCCGTGGAATTTCCCAGGAAGGAACACTGGAGCGGGGTGCTAGCTCCTCCCCCAGGGGATCTCCCCGACCCAGGGACTGAAGTCGAGTGCCCACACGGGCAGGCGGATTCTTTACCGATGAGCCACACGGGAAGCCACCAGCCAGCGGCGACAGTAGCCGACATTTAGGATTTAAGGTGGCTCGTCCCCCCAACAAGTGACCTTCTCCCCGCCGTGATCCTTCTGTTATCTGTCCCCTCGGGCTCAGCGCTTCATTCTCCCCGCTGGACGGTTTGGAAGGCAAGCATCCCTGGGAGGGGCTTCATGTCAGTTGCCGGACACTTCCAGGGAGTGAGTTTCTCAGCTGTCCCCTGTTCTGAGAGAGGCCCAGGACGGGCCTGGGAGCCTCCGGGGACTGGAAACGCTGAAAGGGAGGTGCCCGAGAGAAAGACCGACGTGGACGCCGCACACCTGCAGAGCTCTCCGTGTCCCCTCTCGGTCACCCCCTCACCGAGTCCTCACCCTCTTTCTGGGATGCTGACATTGGGAGCCTGTGTTACCGCTTTGGGGCAGCAGCCCAGAAAGGTTACCCTTCGCTAGGGTTCGTTTCCCAGGCGGCAGCAGTGGTAAAGAATCCACTTGCCAAAGCAGGAGACATAAGAGAGGCAGGTTCCATCCCTGGGTCGGAAAGATCCCCTGGAGGAGGGCACAGCAACCCACTCCAGTATCCTTGCCTAGAGAATCCCATGGACAGAGGAGCCTGGCGGGCTACAGTCCATGGGGTCGCGAAGAGTCGGACACGATTGGGCACACACTCACACACACACGCAGAGTTGGTTTCACCTGTAACCACGTAGAGGGAAACACGCTGGCTTTAGAAGCCCAGAGACAAATGCAACTCAAGTCCTGGCTGACTGTGAGATGGCCGGTAGACGCCTTCACCACCACAGGCATACTCAAACGGGGTGACGCCCGCCTCGCTGTGTTCAGTGAGGGTGAAACGTGACCACTCTGCTCAGCCTCCCGCACAGTTCCCGGCGGACACAGCAGTCCCGGTCGGGGATGCTCAGAGAGCAAGTGCTTGAACGGAGCAAATCCAGCGCTAGGTCTCGGCCAGTTGAGTCACCCCGAACTGGTCATTTAACCCCTAGAGCCTCGTTTGAAAAGTAGGGCAGTCACACCCTTATCCCATTGGCTTCTGAGATGCGGTGTCTAAAAGCATTTATTATTATTATTATTATTATTATTATTTTATCTTGGCCACGCCTTGTGTCATGTGGGATCTTAGTTCCCTGACCAGGGTTCAAACCTGCGTCCCCTGTGTTCGAAGCACAAAGTCCCAACCAGCGGACCGCCAAGGAAGTTCCTAAAAGCCATTTTTAAAGCCGCCCTATAAAAGCACTTTAGGGATCAGTGTGTTCCTTCACAGTATCGGCGCCAGGGAGCCTTCCCCGGCGCTGACTTTGTTCCAGACCCTGTTCTCAGCCCGTGACACGTGTGACTTCACTCCGTTTTCATGGCAGCGCTCAGGAGCAGGGCTTCTGTACTCTGCTCGCTCACAGATGAAGGAATGGAGTCTCAGGTTAAGTGACTGCCCCGCGTTGCGTAGCTGGCAAGTGGGAGAAGCAGGCTTTGAATCCAAGCAGGCCGAGCCACCCACGGCAGTGGGCACACCCGTCTGGGAGAGGACTCCCAAAGAGAGAACCGCGGAAGCCGGGAGTCCAACGGGGCTCACACTTTCCTACATGTCAGACTCACTTAGAGCAATCAGATTTTAGGAGGCAGCCTCCCGGGACCTAGTCCTGAGATGCTGGTTCTCTGGGTTCAGGGCAGGGCCTGGAGATCCGCCTTCTTAACAACCCCCTCCAAGGTGATGGCTGTGCAGGCGGCCAGCTGACCACACGGGGAGGACCGCGGCGGGCGTCCCGCCCCACATCGGGCAGGGCTGGGCGGCGAACGAGGGCTGCAGGGCTCCAGGGGGCCCTGAGGGTCCAAGCGGGAGAGACAGGCGCCCACAGCGGGCCCGCGCCTCCCCCTCTGGCCTCCAGGTTCGCCAAGTACTACAAGACGGACAACGGCAGCGAGTATCGCACCCTGCTGAAGGCTTTCGGCATCCGCTTCGACGTGCTGGTCTACGGCGACGTGAGTCCTGGGCCGGGGGCGGGGCGAGATGCAGGCTCCTTCGGGGGTCGGGTCCTGCGGCTGACCCGCCCAGAGACCCTCGCTGGTCACCTCACGCAGCGGGGGTCGGGGCGGGGCGCACACTGGTCCCCCGAGAGGCCTTCTGGCTCCACGGCCGCCCTGGCTGGGAGCCCCAGGTTTAGCCTCAGGCCTCACCGGACCTGCTGGGCGCCCTGCATGCTCACCTCGGTCTTTGTGCACCAGGCTGGCAAGTTCAACATCATCCCCACCATCATCAGCTCCGTGGCGGCCTTCACCTCGGTGGGAGTGGTGAGTGCGGGCCCTCCAGGTCACGGTCACGGTCAGGCCCGGGGCGGGGTGAGGGGAGAGGGGAGGGGGGAGGTGGAGGGGAGGGGGGAGGGGGACCTTCTTATGCCTGGAGCCATCCCCTCCGCGCTGGGCCAGCATCTCCTGTCCTGGCGCCCACGTGGCCAGCGCGCCCCCCACCCCCACTCCGTTACCAAGTCCCTGTTCCCCATCACCGTGAGGGTGACGGGGTTTGGGGTGGTGGGGAGGAGACCCCAGGGTTCCCAGACCCGAGAGCCAAGCGGGCGCAGAGCCCTGCTCCCCGGGGTCGGGCACGCGCCCCCCCCCGCCCCCCACATTTCCTCGGCGGCTTCTTTCAGTGCATTTCAGGGTGGGCCCACCCCCGGAGCTGCGGAGGTGGGTCCCAGAGCCAGAGCAAAGCCCTTGGACGTTTTCCTAAAGGAAATGTCAGCGGGGCGGCTCTGGAGCGCTCGCAGCACCCGCAGGGCAGTCCTGCCCCCCAGCCCCTCGCTCACAGCGCTCAGAGCCCCCAGCTGTCCCGCCACCCTGCCCCCACCGCACGCTCAGAGCCCCCCGCTGTTCCTCCAGGGCACCGTCCTCTGCGACATCATCCTGCTGAACTTCCTCAAGGGGGCCGACCAGTACAAGGCCAGGAAGTTCGAGGAGGTCAGTGGTGGGGGGCGGGGGGTCCACAAGAGGCAGGGGAATGGGGCAGGGAGGGAGCTGGACCCTGGGCTGTCCTGGGTCCACGAAGGGGAATTCACTGGGCGGGAGAGGGAGGGATGTCCGACGGGGCGGACCTTGGCCGAGCGCGGGGCCTGGCGGGGCCTGGTCATCGCTCTCAGCATCCCCACCCACTCGTCCTCCCTCGGGGTGGGCAGACCCTGCTGTGGCTTGCCTCGGGGCTCGCTTTGCCCTTGGGTTGCATGGGAAGAATCTTGGGGTCACCCCCGCTTTCCCTAGCTCCCCTCGGAGTGAGCCCCGACGGCTTAATCCGCCACACGGGCCCACGGGAAGACCCCGCCCACGGTCGGCGCCCACTCATGCCAGCGCTTCTGCCTGCAGGTGAGCGAGACCACGCTGAGGGTCTCCGCCTCTGCCCACCCGGCGGACACTGGCGACCAGACCACGGAGGAGAAGCAGTCCACGGACTCGGGCGCCTACTCTATCGGCCACTAGGGCCTCTCCCGCCGGCCGGCTGCAAGCTCAGCCTTGGGCTCCCAGCCTCCCGACGGGGGACCCCGCGGGGCGCGGGGCATGGGAGGGAGAGGGGCTCGCAGTTCCGCTGCTCACCCCCTGGGGCCACAGCCAAGGCCTGGGTCTGATCGCCGCCCTGCAGAGGCGTCCTGCTCCCATGAAGACCCCGTCTCACCTCACCCCCTGCCTCACCCCGCCCTGCTTCCCAGGACCCCCGGGGCGGTGGCACCTGACCATCCCCCTTCCGAAGAGTAGAGACAAAAATAGGAATGACCATGGACCGCGGGAGGCCACCAAGCCCAGGCCCCTTCACATGTGTTAGCTCATTTACTCCTTAGAATAGTCCTGCGAGGTAGATATTAGGTTCCCTCTTCTGAAGATAAACGGAGGCTCAGAGAGGCTGAGTCGTTTGCCCCGGGACACACAGCCTGGAAGCGAGAGAGCTGGGCTTTGAACCCAGGTCTGACTCACTCCATCACCCGCACCCCACCAGGAGGCAGGGGACACCCGGAGGCGTCCGCCCTTCCACTTCGGCCTCCTCGACCACGACCACGATCGTTTCCGCTTCCTCACGAGTGCGGCCCTTACAGTCCCCAGGAGCTCAGGCAGGCCCCGTGTCAGACGCGGGTGCAGGGTCCCTTTCTCTGACTTGGGTGGATCCCAGACCCAGAAGGAAACAGGAGACGTAACTGTCAGTGAATTTTTCCTTCCCTCACCTCAAGCCAGAGAAGGGAACCTTCTCGTTTTCTCTGGGACCCCCACAGGGTCGTACACATCCGGGCCCCTCACTCAGGAGCCCAGCTAGGCGCCCACTCCCTTGCCCGGGGCGGGGTGGGCTTCCCAGCTGGTGCCCTGTTACAGGAGGTCAGCGGGTCTTCTCCATCACATGAACCAAAAGGTCGGGCGAGCAGCTGGTCAGCGGGCCTGTCCCTGCGGGGCCCGAACGAGGTGGTCGGTCTTCTGACGTCAGAAACTAAAGGGGCTTTAGGAACCCTCTTGTCTGATTCTCTTCCTCACAGATGCGCAAACTGAGGCCATGGAAATGGCTCGTCCGTGGTCCTACAATTAGCGAACCAGAGGCGTCCTGCCGCCTGGGGGTGGGTGTGGGGAGCCGGGAGCAGATGCGGGCAGCCCGGCTGCCTCCCTGTGGCCACTCGCCCCCTCTCTCCTGCGGTAGGGGCCCAGAAAGGTCACCAGTGCAGAGCTCAGGGCAGGTCCAGCTGAGCTTCATGAAGCGTGTGCTAAGCCACTCAGTCGTGTCCAAGCCTGAGACCCTGTGGACTGTATGTAGCCCATCAGGCTCCTCTGTCCACGGGGCTCTCCAGGCAAGAATCCTGGGGTGGGTTGCCATGCCCTCCTCCAGGGCATCTCCCCGACCCAGGGATCGAACCACGGTCTCTTACATCTCCCTCCTTGGCGGGTGGGTTCTTCACCACTAGCGCCCCCGGGAAGCCCTTAGGAGGCCTGAGGCATACGGTCTGTGACGACATTAGGCGTGGGAAAGTGCTCATGCCGCTGAATGCTCTGGAGCGGGAGTTCCACCAGTTTCACGGGAGATGCCGCAGAAAGGTGGGCGCCCAGGCCAGACCATGAGGTCTTAGCAGAGCTTGATTATACAGGGAGGGCTGGTTCCTCCAGAGAAGGTGCAGGAAAATGGGGGTCAGGGCAGCAGGGGGAGTCGTTTGGGAAGGCCCGACCCCCGTGACCCCCACCCCATGGGGAGAAGGGGTGAGATTTCCCCGCAGGGGGCCTGTCACCCGTCTCCTGCTCTGCCTTCAGTCCACCCTCCCCCCGCCCCGTCCTCAGGATGCTGGGGTGACACCTCCCCAGGGACCAGCCAGGGGAGGAGGCAGCATCTGGAGACCTGAACAGTAGAGATATCAGTGAGGGCCGAGCTGACCTCTGCAGCCAGGAGCCCCACCAGCGTTCCCGGTGAACCCGGATCTCAGGAGGCTGGGGTCACAGCGCTGTTTGTTCTCTGATGAAGGGACTGAGGCGGCTCCGTCCTGGGGGCACCCCCTCCTGCAGCCCCTCCCTTCCCTCCAGACCGCGACGGTCCTCCTTCGGGTGCCCCAGCCCATCCCGGGCCTGAACTCATGGATGTGTGACCTCGATGTTGTCTCCCCACGGCCGAGCTAGATCACCGTTCCCTGTGCAAGACCCAGGGCTGCTCTCAGGAGCAGCCCCAGGACTAACTCAGCTCTGCCGGAACTAACTCAGCTCTGCCGGGACTAACTCAGCTCTGCCTCATCGCGTGTGCTCAGCACGCGCGTCAGACTCCTCCCCCTGACCCCATCCCCCTGTGCTGTGATCAGCTGTGTCCAGCTCTCTGCGGCCTCACGGACTGCAGCCCACCAGGCTCCTCTGTCCTCTGCAGTGGGCTGCCATTCCCTTCTTCAGGGGATCTCCCCGACCCAGGGATCGAGCCCCCGTCTCCTGCATCTCCTACATTGGCAGGCAGATTCTTCCCCACTAGTGCCACCTGGGAAGCCCAAGCTTGCTGTGAACCAGTGAAGTTGCTCAGTCATGTTTGACTCTTTGTGACCCCATGGACTGTAGCCCACCAGGCTCCTCAGTCCATGGAATTTTCCAGGCAAGAGTACTGGAGTGGGTTGCCATTTCCTTCTCCAGGGGATCTTCCCGACCTGGGAATCAAACCCAGGTCTGTCACATTGCAAGCAGACGCTTTACCGTCTGAGCTACCAGGGAAGAGCTTGCTGTGGTTTTGTCATTAATCCTGATAGAAAAAGAAATCTGCAATACGTGGACATTTGAACCAGAACCCACACTCATTTCCTAACAGCTCAGCAGCAAAGCTTACAGTTCGTGATAACCCATCATTCCCAAGCTGTGGGTTAAATGAGAAGTAGGCTGTGTCTAATTCAACTTTCATTTTGTTAAAGAAATTGAGGCTAAGGTTTTAGACTAAAATGGTAGATCTGGGACTCGAACCCAGGCCTTTACGACCCCGGAGTCTGGGATCTCGGTTTGCGTGCCACATCCGGCTGGGGAAAATGAAGAAATTTGTTGGTCCCCTCTTCTCTGTATGTTAGGCAAAACCAGATTTTGCTGCAGGAACAAATTGTGAAATCTCAGGATGTTGTACAGTGAAGTAGGTCAGACAGCCCCTTCCACTTGGTAGCTGTGCCGTCTGAGACACGTAGACCCCCAGATCACTATGGCAAGGGACGTGAGAACTGGAAAGTCAAGGGTGACCACAGAGGGTCTGGGCCTGGGACATCCCTGGTGGTCCCGTGGCTACGACTCCATGTCACCCAATGCAGGGGCCTGGGCGCGATCCCTGGTCAGGGAACTAAATCCCACACGCCAGAACTAAGAGTTCGTGTGAGCAATGAAGATCGAACATCCAGCGTGCCGCAGCTGAGAACCAGTGCAGCCAAATAAATAAATAAATATTTAATAAGTAAATAAATAAATGCCAGACCTGGCCTTCGTATCAGTTCCAACCGCCTCCCACTGGTCAGACGCAGCGCTGTGCTGTAGAACCCAGCTTTACTGCAAAGAACACCAGGGAGATACAGACTTCCCAGGTGCCCAGGAAGAGAAAACGGTGAACGCATCGGCTTCATCGGCTCCCTTCTAATAGCTTTTCTTCTCCACAATCCGCCCCCCCAACACGTGTGCTAACAGTTACACACATTTTTCCCTTCTGTGTTCCTTCTCACAAAACCTTTTTCTTGGTAAGTTATCAATCAATCTCCCAGAGGTATTAACAGACAACACACTCAGGAGTTTCTTCTCCTAAGAATATTTGCTTTTTAGTCAAGGACTTCAGAGTTGAAAGGCCTTAAACAGTCCAAGGAATGAATATATAATGGTTGAACTTGAGGGTGAATAACAGACAGGACTGGGTACTTGAAGCCTCTCTCATGTACCACCCTGGCCTACCTCCAGCAAGCTTCAGTCTGGAAGGATCTGAACCCTTCTGCTATCCCTTTCACCTCCCTCCCTCCCTCTCTGACACTGGCTGGCAGTATATTGGGACACCAGGATTAGCTAGAGCCCATCCCTCATCAAGGAGAAAAGTGAAGCCAAGAGGAGGAAATCTGGCTTCCCTGGTGTCTCAGACAATAAAGCATCTCCCTGCAATGTGGGAGGTCTGGGTTCAGTCCCTGGGTCAGGAAGATTCCCTGGAGAAGGGAATGGCGACCCGCCCCAGTATTCTTGCCTGAGAATTCCCATGGAGAGAGCGGCCTGGTGGGCTACAGTCCACGGGGTCGCACAGGGTCAGACACGACTGGGCGAGTGACGCTTTCACCTTCACTGCATTCAGCAAGTCCCAGAGCCCCCCGTGCAGAGCTCAGCCTTCCCTCCCCCCACCCCGCCCCACCGCTTCCGCTTCTTTTAGAAGGACGGTCTCAAGAGCTAGCTTGCTGGACTTCCCTGGTGGCATGGCAGATAAAGAATCTGCCTCCCAGCACGAGGACAAAGGTTCGATCCCTGGGCCGGGAAGATGCCGCCTGCGGTGGAGCACCTCAAGCCCGTGGGCCTAGAGCCCGTGCTCTGCAACAGGAGCAGCCCCGCGGAGAGCGGCCCGAGCGCCACGAGGACTGGCCCCGCTCACCGCAACCAGACAGCCCGTGTGTGGCAACGAAGGCCCGGCGCAGCCAACACGAAGTAAATCAATTCTGAAAAAACAGAACAAAAGGGACTAGGCTGCTGCAGTCTGTGATGCAGGGACCCGGGTGAGGCCTGACCCCAGGGCAGCTCCCCTTCGCTGCCCTTGGAGAGGCTGAGATGCTGTGATTAGGAGCCGCCTGACCCACTCTCCATCCAAGGCAGATGGACAGACCCCTCCCCTGAGGACAGGCCTCTTCACCCGGGGGCAGTCCCCAGGACCCGGCCCTGGTGCGGTTAAGGCAACGCCAAGGCCCGTTCTCCCGTTGCCGGAGGCCTGCTCACGTCCGCGGGCCCCAGCCCTGCGGCTTCAGCACCAGCCACTCCCCCGGCGGGTCTCCCATCCTGTCTGCGCCTTCAGAGGCGAAGCACAGTTGGCAAAACTGGATTTCCTTACATTTAAGCTTCTTTGTTTCTTTTGGCGGCCCTGGGCCTTAGTCGTGGCTCGTGGGGTCCTCATCACGGCACGCGAGCTCTGAGTTGCAGCAGGCGTGTGGGGTCTAGTTCCCCAGCCAGCGATCGAGCTTGGGCTTCCTGCTTTAGGAGAGCAGGGTCTTACCCTCCAGACCACCAGGGAAGTCCCCAGACCGCGGAGTCCTAAAACTCCACCCCTCATCCGAGGCCGGTACAGACAGATACACACGCAGATCTGTTCAGACACACACACTCCCAAACATGCTGGCCAAAGACACAGAGGTACACACAGAGGTGTGCGGACACAGACTCAGGTGGCCGAGGTACAGAGTGACACAGACGCACACACTCAGGGACGTTCGCAGACACACAGTCGGTGACACAGCCGCACACACTCAGGGACGTACGCAGACACACAGTCGGTGACACAGACGCACACACTCAGGGACGTACGCAGACACACAGTCGTCTCCATGGAGACGCAGAAAATGCGCACACGAGCCACACGCAGACACACGCCGGCTCGCACAGATTCATGCATATTTACAAGTCCAGACCCACATATGCACAGATATATACAGGTGTCTGAAGACTGACTCATGCACACGCCAAGACACCCACACACCCGTGCACATGTGTGCCCCAGGCATCCTTGCACACACTCCCCGGGCCCCACGGAGAACCACACCCCCAGGAAGTCTCTCTCACTCTCTCTCACCACCCAGGGCTCTCTGCCCTCTGAACACCAGTTTGCAGTCTCACCTTCTCGCCTCATCAAGCTCCGACCCTTCCGAGAGCCCAGCCTGGGGTGAAGCTAAGAGCAGGAACGCTGTTCTGTCTCCGTGACCCCAGGACCTGAGAAACTGCGAGAAGCGGGGAGACCCGGGGCTGGAGAGCCAGCCCTGGATCCACCAGGCTGCACATGGCCTGACTTGGGCCCCAAGACCCTTGGGGAGCGAGGCAGCTCCCTGCTGAGACCGTGGCCCCTCCAGGGAGGAGAGGTAGGCGGGGGCAAGAGAGGGGATGCAGGATGGAGGGGCAGTGAGGTGGACAGCCTCCCATGAGGACAGGGTCGGGGAGCTGTCTCGGAACAAGCTGGGCCTTGGACTCACCCACAGGTGGCTGAATTAAATTCTGAATCAAAGACACCCATTCCCATCCATTTTAGTTCACGGATTCCTAAAATGTCAGTGTTCACTCAGCATCTTCTGCTTGACCAAATCCAATTTCCTTGATGCGTGGATCTAACCTCCCAGGTTCCTATGCAACATTGCTTTTTACAGCATCAGACTCTACCTTCACCACCAGGCATATCCACAGATGAGTTGGATTTCCACTTCGGCCCAGCCTCTTTATTCTTTCTGAAGCTATTCCCCAGTAGCATACTGGGCACCTTCCAACCTGGGGGGCGCGTCTTCCGGTGTCCTATCTTTTTGCCTCTTCGTACTGTTCGTGGGCTTCTCAAGGCAGGAATACTGGAGTGGTTTGCCATTCCCTGCTCCAGTGGAGCACATTCTGTCAGACCTCTCTGGCATGACCGTCCATCTTGGGTGGCCCTACCCGGCATGGCTCATAGGTTCATTGAGCCACACGAGGTTATGATCCGTGTGATCATTTTGCTTAGCATTCTGTGATTGGAGTCTTCATTCTGGAGTCTTTGGGTTTGTAGTTCTTCCTTCTTCTGTCTACCTTCTGACAGATCAGGATAAGAGGCCTGATGGGAGAGACCGGCTGTGGGAAACTCTCGGTCTTGCTCTGGTGGGCAGGGCCATGCTCAGTGAGTTTTTAATCCAATTGTCTTCTATGAAGTCCTACAAGAATTTCTAGGACTAACATGAAAAAAAGACATCATTTTTGTCACAGGGGACTGGAATGCAAAAGTAGGAAGTCAAGAGATACCTGGAGTAGCAGACAAATGTGGCCTTGGAGTGCAGAGTGAAGCAGGGCAAAGGCTAACAGAGTTTTGCCAAGAGAACGCACTGGTCATAACAATCACCCTCTTCCAACAACCCAAGAGATGATTCTACACATGGACATCACCAGATGGTCAACACTGAAATCAGATTGATTATATTCTTCGCAACTGAAGATGGAGAAGCTCTATACAGTCAGCAAAAAGCAATACTTGGAACTGACTGTGTCTCAGATCATGAACTCCTTATTGCTAAATTCAGACTTAAATTGAAGAATGTAGGGAAAGCCACTAGGCCATTCAGGTATGATCTAAATCAAATCCCTTATGATTATACAGTGGAGGTGACAAATAGATTCAAGGGATTCTATCTGGAAGACAGAGTACCTGAAGAACTATGAATAGAAGTTCATTGGACAGGAGGCAGTGACCAAAACCATCACAAAGAAACAGACATTCAAGAAGGCAAAGTGGTTGCCTGAAGAGGCTTTACAAAAAGCTGTGAAAAGAAGAGAAGCAAGAGAAAGGAGAAAAGGAAAGATATGCCCAACTGAATTCAGAGTTCCAGAGAATAGCAAGGAGAGATAAGAAGGCCCTCTTAAATGAACAGTGCAAAGAAACAGAGGAAAACAACAGAATGTGAAAGACTAGAGATCTCTTCAAGAAAATTGGAGAGATCAAGGGATCATTTCATGTAAAGATGGGCTCAATAAAGGACAGAAACAGCAAGGACCTAGCAGAAGCAAATTAAGAAGGTGGCAAGAATACACAGAACTATACAAAAAGATCTTAATGGCCCAAATAATCATGACTCTAGAGCCACTCACCTAGAGCCAGACGTCCTGGAACATGAAGTCAAATGGGCCTTAGGAAGCATCACTATGAACAAAGTTAGTGAAGGTGATAGAATTCCAGCTGAGCTACATAAAATTCTAAAAGATAATGCTGTTAAAATGTTCACTCAAGGGCTACTCTTTTGCCCCCTTCTGATGCCTATGTCAGAAGCTTTCTCTATCTCTTTTATACTTTAATAAAACTTTGTTACACAAAAGCTCTGAGCAATCCAGCCTCGTCTCTGGCCCCGGATTGAATTCATCTCCTCCAGAGGCCAAGAATCCCGCGTCTGATCGTTCAGCAACAAACTTTCATCTTGGGGGCTCGTCCGGGATCCTTCAGGACAAGATGGGCCTGATAATCTATGTGAGCCTACTTCTGCTGACTCCAGAAATCCTGAGTCTGCCGTTTGATCCTCAAGACAATGCCTTCCTGTCCTGGGCTCACTCCTATGCTGCATTCCACAATTGGTCTAACTGCTGGGTCTGCGGAGCACTCCCCACTTCATCAATGGAAGGCTTCTCGTGGTGGACATCTCCACTTCAAGGAAAAAGACTTTCTCCAAGTCTGCAAATACCTTCAACAATCGCATGTGATGCCTCTTCTTAAACGGATGACATCTAACAACCTTAAGATGGACTGATGTAACTATGGACATAATGTGACTTTTCACTTTGATTTTAACTTGGTTTAATGACTATTTTGCCTTACATCTGTAACTGTATAATGGGGTTTTCTAACCGTCTAAAAGCTTTTAATTTACAAATAGTTGTCCGAGCTCCCATGAGTGCCACAGCCTCCTCCAACTATTACTTGGGGCCCCTGGATCAGACATCCTCACTATGAGGGTTAGGAGAATATGTTGCCTCACCAATTTAGGGACAACGCCCCTTGTCAGCTCGGAAGCAGTTATGGAATGAGACCGACGCCCCTTTTCCCTAGGCAACATAATTCTCCTAAAAGAAAAGGGGGGAATAAGAGTCATTTCCTAGGCAGGTTGATAAGAAGTCTAGGGGTCCCCAAGGAGAGAGAGGCCTGGGATATTCAAGGAGGAAGAAAGGACAAACTTTTTAACTTTTTTCCCTCTACATTCCTTAGGATTATATAACAGTAATGTATCCTGCCTGAGCACAGTCTCTGGATTACACCCTCTGGCTAATTCTGTTTTCTTAAAATGTAAATTATGGGAGTAGGTCTGGTGAGGTCTTTACAGCCTCCAGACATTCTTTGGATTCATTGGAGAGTATATAACTCCATTGCTAACACTAGCAAAAGGGGTACTCTTTTACCCCCTTCTGATGCCTATGTCAGAAGCTTTCTCTATCTCCTTTATACTTTAATAAAACTTTATTACACACACACACACACAAATGTTCACTCAATTAGCCAACAAATTTGGAAAACTCAGCAGTGGCCACAGGACTGGAAATTGTCAGTTTTCATTTCAGTCCCAAAGAAAGGCAATGCCAAAGAATGTTCAAACCATACAATTATGCTCATTTCATATACCGGCAAGGTAATGCACAAAATCCTTCAAGCTGAGCTTCAGCAGCATGTGAACCAAGAACTTCCAAATGTATAAGCTGGACTCAGGAAAGGCAGAGGAACCAGAGATCAAATTGCCAACATCCTTGGATCATAGAGAAAGCAATGGAATTCCAGGAAAACATCGACTTTATTGCTAAAGCTTTTACCTGCATGGATAACAATAAACTGAGAAATTCTTAAAGAGATGGGAATACTGGACCACCAGACCTGCTTCCTAAGAAATCTATATGCAGGTCAGGAAGCAACAGTTAGAACTGGGCATGAAACAATGGATTGATTCAAAATTGGAAAAGCATTATGTCAAGGCTATATATTGTCACCCTGCTTATTTAACTTATATGCAGAGTACATCATGAGAAATGCCAGGCTGGATGAATCACAAGCTGCACTAAAGATTGCCCGGAAAAATATCAATAACCTCAGATACGCAGATGACACCACCCTTAGGGCAGAAATTGAAGAAGAACTAAAGAGCCTCTTGACAAAAGTGAAAGAGGAGAGAGAAAAGTTGGCTTAAAGCTCAACATTCAGGAAACTAAAATCATGGCATCCAGTCCCATCATTTCCTACAAAATAGAAGGGGAAAGGTGGAAGTGACAGATCTTCTTTTCTTGGGCCCCAAAATCACTGCAGATGGTGAATGCCACCTTGAAATTAAAACACACATACTCCTTGGAAGAAAAGCTATGACCAACCTAGATAGCATATTAAAAAGTGCTTTGTCACTTTGCTGACAAAGATTGGTATAATCAAAACTATGGTTTTTCCTGTAGCCATGTACAAATGTGAGACTTGGACTATAAAGAAAGCTGAGCGCCAAAGAATTGATGCTTTTGAACTGTGGAGTTGGAGAAGACTCTTGAGAGTCCCTTGGACTGCAAGGAGATCCAATCAGTCCATCGTAAAGGAAATCAGTCCTGGATATTCACTGGAAGGAATGATGCTGCAGTTGAAACTCCAATACTTTGGCCACCTGATACCAAGAACTGACTGTTTGGAAAAGACCCTGATGCCGTGAAAGACTGAGGGCAGGAGCAGAAGGGGACGACAGAGGGTGAGATGGTTGGATGGCATCACTGACTCAATGGGCATGAGTTTGAGTAAAGTCCAGGAGTTAGAAAAGGACAGAGTCTGGCGTGCTGCAGTCCATGGGGTCGCAAGGAGTTGGACATGACTGAGTGACTGAAAGCACCAGGCGGGTGGGAGAATGGAGAACAGGGCCAGTCTCTGAGGTGAAAACAGCCCAGGGCTGGAAGAGCCAGGTGCTCCGAGAGACCCCGTTCTCCTTGCCGCATCATGTGGGGGCCCCAGGCGGGACCGCACGGCTCCTCCCAGTTCTCAAATTCGACATATCCCGTGCATTTTGGAACGCTGCCAATACTCCCCTAAATTGCAGCCCTTATTGAATCCAAACCAAGAGGGCTCCTCAATAGAGGCGTCCTCTCCCAGACCCTGGGACTCCCGCCCAGCCCCCACTCTGCCCCCAGGGGCCGCTGCAGCCAAACGCCCCAGCGCCCCCCGCTCCCGCCCCGCTGGAGGAGTCCCGCTCCAGCTGGTACTTCTCAAAGTCCCCCTGCCCTGCCCGCAAAGCCAGAACGAGGGCTTCCAGGATTTTCCAACCCAGGGGACTCCTCTAAAGTGCACAGCAAAGAAACCAGTCAGGAGATGCTATGAGAACATGGCTTTATGACCCGGGGAGGCTGGGGGGTCAGGGGGCTGACAGAGAGACCAGGCAGGCAGGAGGGCGGGGAGGAGGGTTTCCAATCTCTGGCTTAGTAGGAGCAGATGAAGGGCAGCCGTCTTTTGCACGGAGCTCGTCGCCAGCGACCCCCTGGGGGCAGAGAGCACAATAATGTCAGTTGCACACCTGTGTGGCCTGTGTACCCCACCCCAGTCCCGTGTGCCTCACAGCTCACCTCTTCCTACCAAGCTGAGGGCCGTATGTCTCCTCATGTCCCAGCTAGCCACCTTCACTGATCGCCTCCCTTGCAGAGGCAGAGTGCTAAGTGCTCCCTATGGACTGTGCTTACCCTCACAGTGACTCCACGAGGTCAGGGCTGTCATCACTCCCATTTCACAGATGGGAACACTGAGGCTCGGGGGACTGATAACCCACCCTGATCTCAGCAGACAAGTGGCAGGAGCCAGATGTGGACCTCGGCCATCTGACCCCAGCCCGCATGGCCTTCCCCTGTTCTAAAGTCCCGCACGTCGGGCAGCCGTGCTGTTGGGAGCTGGGGACTCATCTGTCAGCTGGCCCTAGTTCCCACGTCTTTCCCGTGTCCCTCGGCCACACCTCCCATTCCCGAGTGTCCCTCCCATCTGTCCTACACTCGCTCCTTGTCACCGTCCCGTCAGAGGAAGGGAAGGAGCCTCGCTGAGTCTGGAGGACAGAGAGCCCCAAGCTCCATCCAGGACCCCTCACTGGGGCTCTGAGGATCCCTGCTCCCCAGCCCTGCTCACACACAGGCGGGGTTCTCTAGGAGGGGAGGTGTGTGTGTGCAGCTCACGGGGACGTGTGTGCAAGTCCACCTCCCCGCGTTGTCTGGGCCCCTGGCCCCCTCACCTCTGGTGCACAGGGCCACGCAGCGGCCTCTCCCATTCCTGGGTTGGCCTTGGGCCCAGATTCCAAAATTCCAGCAACTCCCATCAGTCCAGCGAAATCTCCTGCACCGTAACTAGAGAAAAAAGAGAGGCTGGGTCAGAGGGCGGAGGTCCAGGAACACAGAGGCTGGGGCTCCTGAAAGTCCCCTGAGCATCTCTCTGGACACTGTCTATAATCTCCTCTCACTGTGTCACCTGGCTAGGACCCCACCGTGCAGACCCACCCCCCAGGGTTGTCAGGCAATGACATGGAAGAGCAAACATCACTCCCAGCTCCCACACAGAGAAGGCTTCTCAGACTTCACTGAGCAGACACATCTCCTAGGGATCTGCTGGAAATGCGGATTCTGATTCAGGAGGTCTGGGGTGGGGCGCAAGATCCTATATTTCAACAAGTGCCAGATGATGTTGATACTGCTGGTCCTTGAACCACACGTGAGCAGCAAATGTAACAGAACTTAGTCGCAGTCCCCAAGGTCACTCTGAGAGAAGGACCCACTTAGAGATGAGGACTCTGAACTAAGAGGCCGTCATTCAGCCAGTAACACGCAGAGCTGGGTCTGAACTCTACCTCCTGCCCCCAGTGATGGGCTGATAGACATGTCACAGCCAGCTTTGGTGGAAGATGAGAGGCAGAGGAAAGAAAGAATCCTGATTTATAATAGTTGTCCATTTCTTTGGTGTAAATGCATCCACCGTGGCAGATTTCAAGCTGCAAGCATGAAGCCACTGAACATGGGTGAGGAAGAGAAGCGCTCAGTCATCACCTCTCCTAGGTCAGTACAAGCCAGCTTCAGGGGCCAGGATGGGTCTTGGTGGGAGCAGGTGGGCCTTGAGGCAATCAGAAGCACCACCCCCCGGGCCTTCCCTGGTGGTCCAGTGGTGAAGAAGCTGCCTGCCCATGCAGGGGCCATGGGTTCGATCCCTGTTCCTGGAAGATCCCATGTGACACAGAGCACCCACTTGTGCTCCCACTGCTGAGCCAGGGCTCTCGATTCTGTGCGCCCCAACAAGCAACGCCACCTCAAGAAGAGACCCTATCCCCCAGGGAGAGAGTGCGCCAGCCACACCTAGAGAAAGCCTGGGTGCAGCCAAATATGAATAAATGAAAAACGCTGTAAAAGATAGGGGATTGACTTCCCAAGTATTAAACAAACATTTTTTATAGAGGACAGAAAGAAAAGGCTTCCTCTCCCTGGACATTGGCCCCTCACTTACCCGACCTCTGATGAAGCCTCCGATCCAAACCTGCGCTTGGTTGGTCCTTATGGCCAAGCGATAGATGAGACTGTTGACACTGAAGCTGTGGATGGAGACGAGATTACCTCTGTAGCACTTCCTGCATATTCTCTGCAGAGAGAACAGGGAGGAGAGAAAATTCACTGTTTTCATGTTAAATGCCTGAGTCTGCAGGACAGACCCCATATCCCTTTGCAAATCAGAAATCAGGTATCTACTGCTCCGCCTGAATCCCATCTCTTGTGCCTTTATTTGGGCTTCCCTGGTGGCTCAGCGGGTAAAGAATCCACCTGCAATGGGGGAGACCTGAGTTTGATCCCTGGGTTGGGAAGATCCCCTGCCAAAGGAACTGGCAACCCACTGCAGTATTCTTGCTTGGAAAATTCCATGGACAGAGGACCATAGTAGGCTACAGTCATGGGGTAACAAAGTGTCTGACACAACTGAGCAACTTTACTTTCTTTCATTCACTTTCTTTTCTGATGCATATGAGGCTAAGAGAACCACTAATCTAAGTAATAAGAAGCAGAGCATTGAATCCAACCCCGGCTCTCCATCTTACGTCCCCGAAGCAGCCTCGGTGCCATATACCTGAGCTCTTTTAAACCTCCTCCGAGAGAGCACAATCCTGTAGCGGCAGCTCTCACACTCAGGACTGCCCGGAAGTTGCACTGTCTCCTCTTCCTTGGGGCACTGCATGTCCTCGTCTAAGTCATCTGGGTCTAACTCTGAGTCCAACTCATCGTCATGGGCGTCCTCGGCCTCCTGTGCCCCCGACTCAAGCACCTCACCACTCAGGGTCAGCGCTCCTTCCTGCCCCCCTGAGCATTCCAGATCCTGGCTCAGGTCTGCCTGTGTCTCTGGACCACCCAGATGTGGGGCATCCTTCTCTGCAAGAAGAAATAACCCGCTTTCAGACAAGGTACCACCTCCCTCCAGGACCATGGACAGCTCTGATGGCTCCATCCTGTCCTCCTAGGGATGCCATCTAGAACCACAGACTGGAAGGATCGCTTGAGGGTTGGATGAGCCAGAATTCTTGCATCACACACACAATTGCATGAGACCCTGAAGCTGGCTGACACCATGTGTGGGTAATTTGGGAGTGAGACTTGTGAGAAGCCCTCGTCTTCGCTGTGGGTGTTTTTCCTGGCAAAGGAGCCCTGAGGGAAAGTTCAGGTCACAACTCTGGGTCCAGGAGAAATCTAACTAGAGATGGGCTGGGGCAACTGAAGAGGGGCTTTGGCCTTGGACCCAAAGGAGCAAAAAAGGAATGCAGGAAAGAAGAAAGAACAGATGAGAAGGGGAGGGGAGGACTCACCCAGGTAGAGAGCAGAAACTGTCCCCAGCAGGAGAAGGGGCAGGAGCAGGCAGCCTCTCATGTCCCTGCAGTCTTGTGACAGACACACAGCTCCACGTTCCCTCCTGGGACTTCCTCGTGTCTGCACGGCCCCTGGAACACAGTGGAGAGGCAGTGTCTGCTTAACTGATAGATTAAAGGGCAAGCGAGAGAGCTTCCTTGTCCCCCAGAGAACAGACCCCGAGCTGGAGGATCAGGGGATGAACATGGGGCCGGGAGCTGAAGGACAAGAGCCCCTTTCCCTGAGAGTGCCTCTCGGCTCCCTGGGACAGCACTCAGCTCAGACCGTCACCCCTAGAGGAACAGGCGTGCTCACCTTCAGCGCCAGAGTCAGACACACTGGGGAAGAAGGGGGAGGACAGGGCTCATCATGGTGCAGAGGACCACAATCCCTGGTGTTTCCCATATAGAGCCCGGACCTGTCCTCCCGGGGAAGCCGAGGGAGCACTTACCTCCTGAGAGTCTGAAGCCTCCACTCTCAGTGCCTCTGGCTGTTGGCGCACAGAAGCTGCCCTTATACTGGGCTTTGGGGAAGTGGGAAGAGGCCAGGAGGATTGCCCCAGGCTCGGGCGGTTGGAAAGTGGGCTGATAAGAGGTTGGCTCAGTCCTCCCACCCTTGGGCCCTGCACACTGCTGGGACATCAGGGACGTGCCTCCTGTTTGGACACAGATGCCCAAACACCCTAGTATTCTCCAGAAGCCCCCCATGACTACTGTCCAGACTGAATTCTTATTAGTGCCACTAAAGGGTCCAGGTCTAAACTGTCCTATTCAGTCCCAGGAGCAGCCTTCCCTGGGTCAGTGTTCCAGCAAATGCCTTGAGGATCCCAGGGAGCAGGGAGACTGGGGGGAGCAGGGGGCAGGCTAAGGGGAATCCCAGCCCTCCTGAGCACTTGTGTGGACCATGTGTGCAGGCTACATGTGCATTACCTTCCTGAATCCTCACCTTCCTGACCTCGGTCACACAAGAACGTGATTAGCCCGACTTCACAGGTGTCAAAAATGAGATTCAGAGAGGGCAGGTGCCTTGCCAACGTTGTGCAGGACGTGGGGGATTGGGATTACTAAGCCTCTAAGGCTCAAAACCATCTCTCCCTTTGTCTCTGTCTCGACCTCTCTTTCCCTTCTTCACACTCTTCATGTTTCTCCCTCTCCTCTCTGCCTATTTCTTTGTCATCTATAATGTGAAACATGTATGCTCTTTCCTTTATACTGTGGCTCTCAATCAAGGTTCTCAGCCTTTGAACAATTATGTTGGGAATCAAGCTATTTTTTGATGGGGGTTGGCAGAGTGGCTGTCCTATGTTTTGTAGAAAGTTTAGAAGCGTTAAGTCACTCTGATATGTCTCCACACATTTCCAAATGTCCTCTAGAAAGCAAAACTGCCTCTGCTGAGGATCACTGACCTAGTTCAGGCCTTGGTGTCCAGCATAGAGGTGGGTCTTCTCATAAGGAAGCAGCAGCTGGAGTGGAGACCTTCGTAGTGATTCATTCCAGTTCTCTGTGGGCCACGCTTCCCTTCCAATCCAGGAGCCCCCACGGGCGCCACCTGGGGCAGCAAGTGAGGCACGCAGCTCAGTGGCAGAGTTTAATGGGACACTAAAGAATTCAGTAGTCAAGATAAATAAACAATTCGTACAATCTTTCTTAAAAGTCAGAATCAATGCAAAAGTACCATGATGAACAAAATGTCAGACGTTCATCAATCAAGTTCCAGCCACATTCACTGCAATCCAGCCAGGGCCAGCAAGGGCTGAGGCTGATTTTGCCAGACATCACGATCCAGAGCCTGTGGACACATCAGAGTGTTGCCTCCACTCTGGGGTATCCTAGCTGGGCAGGATATTTTTGTACCTTGGATTCCAGCCCAGTGCTCAGGGCATGAGGGATGGATCATCCAGGCCTTCTTGCCTGGCCTCTGCTCTCCCCGGGGCCCTGCAAATGGAGAAGTGTCTGAGAGGTCATTTCTGGGCTGATTGCAGAGTAACGGTCTCAGCCATTATCTCCCGGGGCTAACGGACCCGAACCTCAGCTTATCTATCTAACTTGGGGGTTTGGGGGATTGGTCAATTCCAGAGAGGGAAAACCTGGTCCCTGGATTTCAAACTGGAGACTTCCCTTGGAGGAGGAGTGGAGGGCCACCCACCCCACCCCTCCATTATCCTCCCAGTCCCAGGCCCAGGTCAAGGACACCATTTCACTCAGCAGTTGGGACGACCAGTAACATCAGCTGGTGTTGGGAACCAGCACCATGATAGGCTTTCAGGGCTGTTTCATGTAAACGTCCTATTTCACACATTCGGAAACGGCCTCTCAGAGAGCTGAAATAAGTCGCCCAGGACCACAGTCAGAGACAGGCCTTCTGAATCCTTATCTGCCTGCCTGCCCTTGCCCTCTCTCCCTGGATGCCCATCCCTCTGGTTGGCCCCTCCCCTAGGCTGACCCTGGGCAAAGACATCCCTGTGACTTCAGGGACCCCCTCAGTCATCACGGTGATGCCTCTCCAGTGTGAAACTGGACACAGCTTTCTAGGCCTTGCCACGATGTAGGCGGAGTCTTAGTTCCCCAACCAAGGATCAAACCCACACTCCCTGCAGGGGAAGTTCAGAGTCAACCATGGGGCTGGAAGTCTGCACATAACATTTCTGAAGCTCCACCACCATCCCAACTCTGTGCTTCATTAAGGCTTTAGCATCCTTATCCTACTTACTTAATCCTTACATTCACCTGAGGGCATTAGACACTGCCATTTTAGTCGACAGATCCATCAGAGAGGTTAAGTAACTTGCCCAAGTCCACACAGCAAGTTCGAAGGCGCATGTCTGACCCTAGTGTCTGACTCTCATGTCCTTGCTGTCCTTGATTCGCTCAACTGTGTTACCCCGATTAGCTAATGGTGCCTACCTTTTCAGCATCCATGAAACCCCACCTACCCTGCTCACTGTTTGCATCTCTGTTCGAAGGGGTTTCAACTCTGCCCCTTGTGTGAAGTCTGTCCAGCTCCACATCATGCAGAAGGCAGTGTGCTCTGATGTAGAATGCAATCACCCCTCCAGAGTCAGCCACTCTGGCTCTCAATATTCCCATCCACAAACCAAGGCTGATGAAAGAACCTACCTCTACGGAGTTCCACTCCAGTAGAGCTCTGAGGACAGTATGTGGCATGTGGACTTGGGGGTAGCCTTTGTCAGGAAACAAGGACCCAACTGTCCCCCTAGTCAACCAGTAAACACCAAGAGTTGGTTGAGGTCCCGCTCTGTGGATTTCAGGATGATGTAGGGAACTCCAGGGATTCTGTTTTAAGTTACCAGCTAAGTTGCCCAGAGCTTAGTTAGCATCAATTTGCAAGGGGGAAGGACACGCAAGCCCATCTCTGGGGATATAAGGCCAGTCCTCTCATTGTATTTAAGATTTATCTTAAGGAGCTTTAAGATGCATCCTGTCCCCTGCACTGTAGCATAGACTGCATGGGGAACTGTCACAGAGGAAACACACCAGGTGATGGAGCCATTGTCACAATCCAGAATTTTTCCAGGAACACAAATGCATCTTTATTGACTTTAACCCCCAAAGGTAGAAGTCACACATCTGCCACAAACACACTGCCAGCAGAAGAGATTTGTGAGGAAAAAGATGAAGTCTCTCTTCACACAAAGCCTCAGAGGCCAGCACATATTTAGTGCTTAATAAATGAGGGACTTTGTTACTCTTTATTATTAATTCCAGAACAAAGAGAAGCAATGCCTCCCCAGAACACAAAGTCCCTAAAGAAAGTAGCGAAAACTCTGCACCCAGCACAGAGCCGAACCCGTAAGTTGTGTCGGAATAACTCCGTTATTGAAATCCAGACAACAGCAGTTACAACGGACCTCAGTTTGATTTCTTAATTTGTTCAACTGACTCTGCAAACTTGAGTAAGTAACCTCTCCTATCGGGGCCACAGTCAAAACATTAAGGTTCTTGATTTGCTTCTTAAGACCCTGGGGTGGGACTTCCCTGGTGACACAGTGGCTAAGACTCCAAGCTCCCAAATCAGGGGCCTGGGTTCCATCCCTGGTCAGCGAATTAGATCCCACTAGCTGCCATAAACAGAGCCTGCAAGACTCAGCTACTGAGCCCGTGAGCTCTAGAGACCAGGGGCCACATCTAGAGAAGACTTTGAGCTCCAAGGAAGACGCAGCGCAGCCAAATCAAATACATAAAAAATGATATAATGCTTAAGTGTGGTTTTTCCTTTGCCTGTAAGACCCTGGGACCTTCTGTACTTCTCTGAATTTGAGGAGTTCTGGGGAAAACACCTTCACGGCATTGATGCCTTACTTTCTGCTCAATGCCCCCACACCCCAGCAGAGGGAGCTTAGGACGCCCTCTGTCCTCACCTTGGACTGGATTCCATCAGCCCCAGCATGGTTGGAATTCTGTTTCCCAAGGTGAACACAAGGGTAGAGGACTTGGGGCTATCCAGTGCATAAGAATCCGCCTTGCAGTGCAAGGAACAGTGATTCAATCCCTGGTCTGGGAGGATCCCACATGCCTTGAGGCAATCCAGCCTGTGAGCTGCAACTAAAGAGTAGTCCTCACTTGTTGCAACTAGAGAAAGGCTGCGTTCAGCAACCAAGAGTAGCACAGCCATAAGCAAATGCCTTTAAAAAAACGGAAAAGAAAATAAAACATAGAAGACACTATCCTGCCTCCCCTCCATGTTGTATCACTTCTGATCATGTCCAGGAAGCAGCCAACACTTCAAGTCATGAAATCCTACTGCCTGAAAGCACATGCTCTGGAGATCCTTGCATCCCTCCATGGGTCACATTCAGATGCTCAGCCTGGGCACAAACCAGGTCACAACTTCTCTAACCTGGTTCTGTCAAAGGGACAATAGTTGCTGATCACACAAGGCCATCCTTGAAGGAGCCTGCCACAACTAGGTCTTTCCCAGGGGGCGCTAGTGGTAAAGAAACCACCTGCCATGCAGGAGACATAAGAGACATGGGTTCAGTCGCTGGGTTGGGACCATCCCCTGGAGGAGGCCATGTCAACCCAGTTCAGGATTCCTGCCTGGAGAATCCCATGGATGGAGGAGTCTGACCGGCTACAGTCCATGGGGTCACAGAGAGTTGGATATGAGGGATGTGCCTTAGCACATATGTATGCACTCACCATATCAGGGGAGTGCCTTACAGAGGCACAAGAAGCAGAAATAACTAGCAGATTCTTTTGTGTTCACTGGAGAAGGAAATGACAACCCACTCCAGTATTCTTGCCTGGAGAGTTCCATGGACTGAGGAACCTGGCAGGCTGCAATCCATGGGGTCAAAAATAGTCAAACACAACTGAGCGAATTTCACTTTGTGCTTATATTGCAATCATCCTTATGTTCCTGAAGCTGTGTCTGATCATATTTGAGATCTTACACAGAGTTGTACATAGTTTAATAGCAGTTTGACTTATGTTGAGTCCCCAGATATAGACCCTGAAACAGGATTTGAGCAAGTAGAATATTTGGGAGATGCTGGAACTCAGAGGAGGGGTCATACAGGGAAGAGAAGGCAGCCAGTACACTGTGTGTGATAAAGCCACCTTCCTCAGCGGATAGCTGCAAGTTACTCCTGCTGGGAAACTCTGGGAAGCGGTGCCCGGGACATGCCCCAGAATTATTCCACTCAGGAGCACAAGACTGCAATTCTACACACACCCACTCCTGGAAGCCGTGGACTGTTTCCAGGGACTTGCTAATATCCAGGCACATTAAGGCAATAGCTGTTTGTGGGAGAAAATGTCCTCAGACATGGAGATGCAAGTACAGTGCATTGAGAGTCCACCTTGAAGACTGGAGACGGGACCGGGGAAGTCCCACCAAACGTTTAGGATCAGGATACACGTGTGGAAGGCCCGCTTGGTCTCTGACGGTCTGTACGACCTGGGCAGGAGGACAAGCCTGGTTCCTCATCTGTAGGATGGGGTGGCGTCCTGCCCTCCTCTCCTTAGAGCCAGAGGGATGCGTGTGTCCCTGGGACGCAGAAAATGTGAGGAGGACCATCGCTTGGGTCTCAATCGCAGGTGACCAGCAAGTGTCCAGCATGGTCCAGCCCCTGTTTAAGGGTTGATGCCGGGCAGGCAGCAGGAGCAGCAGGCAGGGACAGGCCAGCGCTGCCCACCTGCTTCCCTTCGCCCCAGGCCCCAGCCCCCTCCTTCCCTCCCGCCTCCTCTGGGGTCACTGGACACCCTTCACTAGCCTGCCTCAGGGCCTGGAATTTGCGTCCCTGGAGGCCGGCCTTCCCTAGGGCAGCAGTTGGATGTGTGACCCTGGGCCCCCAAGGGAAAATGGGAGAGGGGGTGACTGTCAGCAAGCCTGGGGGGATGGTGCTAGTTTCCCAGAGCCAGACCTCCAGAGGACGGGCCTCCTGGGTCTCTAGACTCATCTCCACTGCGCTGTGGGGCGGGGAGGGAAAGACCCTCCTGGGGCTGAGTCGGGGAGCAAGAGGCTGAGAGCCCTTCCGGCTCTGTCTTCACAGGAGGCCCTGCAGTCGCTCACTGTGGCTCAGCCTCCTGCTCCACTCTTCCTACCGAGCTGGACCTTCCGGGCAGCCTCCAGCTGGCCCCTCCCATCCCCAGCAATAAAGTGTTTTCCTGAAACTGATTTCTTTTCCTTCCAGACATTGATCTTCTCTGCTTAGCCCCCCTCAAGTGATTTCTGCCTTGTAAAGATCATGCCTCCCGACCCTAATCTGTTCCATAAAAAGGATTGGAAGTTATCACTCTGAAGGAGACTGTAGTGTGGGGTCCATGGGCCTTCTTACAGACAGAGGAAGGGGCCCACATGCTGTTTCCATAGGACATACCATTACAGGGTGCGTGCCTTGCGGGTGCTACCAGTGGCGGATGTGATGGTGATGGAAGCACAGTTTGATGCTGTAAAGAGCAATATGGCACAGGAGCCTGGAATGTTAGGTCTTTAAATCAAGGCAAATTGGAAGGGGTCAAACAGGAGATGGCAAGAGTGAACATTGACATTTTAGGAATCAGCAAACTAAAATGGACTGGAATGGGTGAATTTAACTCGCATGACCATTATATCTACTACTGCGGGCAGGAATCCCTTAGACGAAATAGAATCGTCTTCATAGTCAACAAAAGAGTCCAAAATGCAGTACTTGGATGCAATCTCAAAAACTACAGAATGATCTCTGCTCGTTTCCAAGTCAAACCATTCAATATCACTGTAATCCAAGTCTACGCCCCAACCAATAACACTGAAGAAGCTGAAGTTGAACGGCTCTATGAAGATCCACAAGACCTTTTAGAACTAACACCCAAAAAAGATGTCCTTTTCATTACAGGGGACTGGAATGCAAAAGTAGGAAGTCAAGAAACACCTGGATTGACTGGCAAATTTGGCCTTGTAGTATCGAATGAAGCAGAGCAAAAGGCCAATAGGGTTTTGCCAAGAGAACGCACTGGTCATAGCAAACACCCTCTTTCAACAACACAAGAGAAGACTCTACAAATGGACATCACCAGATGGTCAACACTGAAATCAGACTGATTATATTCTTTGCAGCCAAGATGGAGAAGCTCTATACAGCCAGCAATATCAAGACCAGGAGCTGACTGTGGTTCAGATCATGAACTTCTTATCACCAAATTCAGACTTAAATGAAAGAAAGTAGGGAAAACCACTAGACCATTCAGGTATGACCTAAATCAAATTCCTTATTATTATATGGTGGAAGTGAGAAATAGAATCAAGGCATTGCATGTGATACACAGAGTGCCTGAAGAACTGTTGATGGAGGATTGTGACATTGTATAGGAGACAGGGATCAAGACCATCCCCAAGAAAAAGAAATGCAAAAGGACAGAATGGTTGTCTGAGGAGACCTTACAAATAACTGTGAAAAAAAGAGAAGCAAAAGGCAAAGGAGAAAAGGAAAGATGTACCTATCTGAATGCAGAGTTCCAAAGAATAGCAAGGATAGAGAAGACGGCTTTCCTCTGTGATCAGTGCAAAGAAATACAGGAAAAGAACAGAATGGGAAAGACTAGAGATCTCTTCAAGAAAATTGGAGATACCAAGGGAACATTTCATGCAAAGATGGGCACAATAAAGGACAGAAATTGTAACGACCTAACAGAAGAATAAGATATTAAGAGGTGGCAAGAATACACAGAACTGTACAAAAAAGATCTTCATGACCTAGATAATAACGATGGTATGATCACTCAGCTAGAGCCAGACATCCTGGAATGAGAAGTCAAGTGGACCTTAGGGAGCATCACTACAAACAAAGCTAGTGGAGGTGATGGAATTCCAGTTGAGCTCTTTCAAATCCTAAAAGATGATGCTGTGAAAGTGCCAGCAAGTTTGGAAAACTCAGCAGTGACCACACAACTGAAAAAGGTCAGTTTTCATTCCAATCCCAAAAAAAGGCAATGACAAAGAATGCTCAAACTACTGCACAAATGCACTCATCTCAGACACTAGGAAATTAATGCTCAAAATTCTCCAAGAACTATGACTGGATTTAGAAAAGGCAGAGGAACCAGAGATCAAATTGCCATCATCCACTGGATCATCACAAAAGCAAGAGAGTTCCAGAAAAACATCTACTTCTGCTTCACTGACTATGCCAAAGCCTTTGTGTGGATCACAACAAACTGTGAAAGATTTTTCAAGAGATGCGAATACCAGACCACCTGACCTGCCTCTTGACTCGTCTGTATGGAGGTCAGGGAGCAACAGTTAGAACTGGACATGGAACAACACTTCAGTTCAGTTCAGTCGCTCAGTCGTGTCCAACTCTTTGCGACCCCGTGGAGTGCAGCACGCCAGGACTCCCTGTCCATCACCAACACCTGGATCTTATTCAAACCCATGTCAGTTGAGTCAGTGATGCCATCCAAGCATCCCATCCTCTGTCATCCCCTTCTCTGCCTGCCCTCAATCTTTCCCAGGAAAGGCCGAATGAGAGCTTCCAGGATTTTCCAACCCAGGGGACTCCTCCAAAGTGTGCAATGAAGAAACCAGTCAGGAGATGCTGTGAGAACGAGGCTTTATGATGTGGGGAGGCTGGGGGCAAGGGGGTGAAGGGAGAGACAGGGCAGGCCAGGGAGCAAGGAGGCAGGGTTTCCCGTCTCTGGCTTAGTAGGAGCAGACGAAAGGCAGCTGCCGATTGCACTGAGCTCGTCGCCAGCGACCCCCTGGGGGCAGAGAGCACAGCGATGTCAGTTGCCCACCTGTGTGGCCTGTGTACCCCACCCCAGTCCCATGTGCCTCACAGCTCACCTCTTCCTACCAAGCTGAGGGCCGTATGTCTCCCCATGTCCCAGCTGGCCACCTTCACTGATCGCCTCCCTTGCAGAGGCAGAGTGCTAAGTGCTCCCTATGGACTGTGCTTTCACCCTCACAGTGACTCCACGAGGTCAGGGCTGTCATCACTCCCATTTCACAGATGGGAACACTGAGGCTCGGGGGACTGATAACCCACCCTGATCTCAGCAGACAAGTGGCAGGAGCCAGATGTGGACCTCGGCCATCTGACCCCAGCCCGCATGGCCTCCCCCGTTCTAAAGTCCCGCACGTCAGGCAGCCGTGCTATTGGGAGCTGGGGACTCATCTGTCAGCTGGCCCTAGTTCCCACGTCTTTCCCGTGTCCCTCGGCCACACCTCCCATTCCCGAGTGTCCCTCCCATCTGTCCCACACTCGCTCCTTGTCACCGTCCCGTCAGAGGAAGGGAAGGAGCCTCGCTGAGTCTGGAGGACAGAGAGAGCCCCCAGCCCCGTCCAGGACACCTCACTGGGGCTCTGAGGATCCCTGCTCCCCAGCCCTGCTCACACACAGGGCGGGGTTCTCTAGGAGGGGAGGCGTGTGTGTGCAGCTCACGGGGACGTGTGTGCAAGTCCACCTCCCTGCCTTGTCTGGGCCCCTGGCCCCTCACCTGTGGTACTCAGGGCTATGCAGTGGCCATTCCCAAACGTAGGTTGCCAACGGGCCCAGTTTGTAAAATTCCAAGAACTCCCATCAATCCAGCAATACTTCTTCCACAGACACTAGAGAAGAGAGAGGCTGGGTCAGAGAGAGGAGGTCCAGGAACACAGAGGCTGGGGCTCCTGAAAGTCCCCTGAGCATCTCTCTGGACACTGTCTATAATCTCCTCTCACTGTGTCACCTGGCTAGGACCCCACCACACAGACCCACCCCCCAGGGTTGTCAGGCAATGACATGGAAGAGCAAACATCACTCCCAGCTCCCACACAGAGGAGGCTTCCCAAACTTCACTGAGCAGACACACCTCCTAGGGATCTGCTGGAAATGTGGATTCTGATTCAGGAGGTCTGGGGTGGGGCCCGAGATCCTATATTTCAACAAGTGCCAGGTGATGTTGATACTGCTGGTCCTTGAACCACACGTGAGCAGCAAATGTAACAGAACTTATTCTGACACAGTCCCCAAGGTCACTCTGAGAGAAGGACCCACTTAGAGATGAGGACTCTGAACTAAGAGGCCGTCGTTCAGCCAGTAACGCGCAGAGCTGAGTCTGAACTCTACCTCCTGCCTCCAGTGATGGGCTGATAGACATGTCACAGCCAGCTTTGGTGGAAGATGAGAGGCAGAGGAAAGAAAGAATCCTGATTTATAATAGTTGTCCATTTCTCTGGTGTAAATGCATCCACTGTGGCAGATTTCAAGCTGCAAGCATGAAGCCACTGAACATGGGTGAGGAAGAGAAGCGCTCAGTCATCACCTCTCCTAGGTCAGTACAAGCCAGCTTCAGGGGCCAGGATGGGTCTTGGTGGGAGCAGGTGGGCCTTGAGGCAATCAGAAGCACCACCCCCCGGGCCTTCCCTGGTGGTCCAGTGGTGAAGAAGCTGCCTGCCCATGCAGGGGCCATGGGTTCGATCCCTGTTCCTGGAAGATCCCATGTGACACAGAGCACCCACTTGTGCTCCCACTGCTGAGCCAGGGCTCTTGATTCTGTGCACCCCAACAAGCAACGCCACCTCAAGAAGAAACCCTTTCCCCCAGGGAGAGAGTGCCCCAGCCACACCTAGAGAAAGCCTGGGTGCAGCCAAGTATGAATAAATGAAAAAGGCTGTAAAAGATAGGGGATTGACTTCCCAAGTATTAAACCAACATTTTTTATAAAGGACAGAAAGAAAAGGCTTCCTCTTCCTGGACATTGGCCCCTCACTTACCCAACCTCTGATGAAGCCTCCGATCCAAACCTGCACTTGGTTGGTCCTTATGGCCAAGCGATGGATGAGAGTGTTAACACTGAGGTTGTGGATGGAGGCGAGGTTACCTCGGTAGCACCTCCTGCAGACTGTCTGCAGAGAGAATAGGCGGGAGAGAAAATTCACTGATTTCTTGTTAAATGCCTGAGCCTCCAGGACAGACCCCACATCCCTTTGCAAATCAGAAATCAGGTATCTACTGCTCCCCCTGAATCCCATCTCTTGTGCCTTTATGTGGACTTTCCTGGTAGCTCAGCTGGTAAAGAATCCTCCTGCAATGCAGGAGACCTGGGTTTGATCCCTGGGTCGGGAAGATCCCCTTCCGAAGGAAGTGGCAACCCACTCCAGTGTTCTTGCCTGGAAAATTCCATGGATAGAGGACCCTGATAGCCTACTGTCATGGGGTCTCAGAGTCAGACACGACTGGGCAGCCGCACTTTCTTTCATTCGCTTTCATTTCTGATGCATATTAGGCTAAGAGAACCATTAATCTAAGTAATGAGAAACAGAACATTGAATCCAATCCTGTCTCTGCATCCCTGGTCCCCAAAGCAGCCTTGGTGCCATATACCTGAGCTCCGTTAAACGTCCTGGGGGTCACCACCATCCTGAAGCGGCAGCTCTCACACTCAGGACTGCCCAGAAGTCGCACTGTTTCCTCTTCCTTGGGGCACTGCACGTCCTTGTCTAAATCATCTGGGTATAACTCTGAGTCCAACTCATCGTCATGGGCGTCCTCAACCTCCTGTGCCCCTGACTCAAGCACCTCACCACTCAGGGCCAGCGTACCTTCCTGCCCCCCTGAGCCTTCCAGATCCTGGCTCAGGTCTGCCTTTGTCTCCAGACCACCCAGATGCAGGGCATCCTTCTCTGCAAAGAAGATATGGCTCACCGTTAGACAAGGTACCACCTCCCTCCAGGACCACGGACAGCTCTGATGGCTCCACTGTGTTCTCCTAGGGATTCCCTCTGGGACCAAAGACTGGGAAGATCCCTTGGGGGTTGGATGAGCCAGAATTCTTGCATCACACACACAATTGCATGAGACCCTGAAGCTGGCTGACACCATGTGCAGGTAACTTGGGAGTGAGACTTGTGAGAAGCCCTCGTCTTCGCAGTGGGTGTTTTTCCTGGCAAAGGAGCCCTGAGGGAAAGTTCAGGTCACAACTCTGGGTCCAGGAGAAATCTAACTAGAGATGGGCTGGGGCAACTGAAGAGGGGCTGTGGCCTTGGACCCATAGGAGCAAAAAAGGAATGCAGGAAAGAAGAAAGGAGAACAGATGAGAAGGGGAGGGGAGGACTCACCCAGGTAGAGAGCAGAAACTGTCCCCAGCAGGAGAAGGGGCAGGAGCAGGCAGCCTCTCATGTCCCTGCAGTCTTGTGACAGACACACAGCTCCACGTTCCCTCCTGGGACTTCCTCGTGTCTGCACGGCCCCTGGAACACAGTGGAGAGGCAGTGTCTGCTTAACTGATAGATTAAAGGGCAAGCGAGAGAGCTTCCTTGTCCCCCAGAGAACAGACCCCGAGCTGGAGGATCAGGGGATGAACATGAGGCCAGGAGCTGAAGGACAAGAGCCCCTTTCCCTGAGAGTGCCTCTCGGCTCCCTGGGACAGCACTCAGCTCAGACCGTCACCCCTAGAGGAACAGGCGTGCTCACCTTCAGCGCCAGAGTCAGACACACTGGGGAAGAAGGGGGAGGACAGGGCTCATCATGGTGCAGAGGACCACAATCCCTGGTGTTTCCCATATAGAGCCCGGACCTGTCCTCCCGGGGAAGCCGAGGGAGCACTTACCTCCTGAGAGTCTGAAGCCTCCACTCTCAGTGCCTCTGGCTGTTGGCGCACAGAAGCTGCCCTTATACTGGGCTTTGGGGAAGTGGGAAGAGGCCAGGAGGATTGCCCCAGGCTCGGGCGGTTGGAAAGTGGGCTGATAAGAGGTTGGCTCAGTCCTCCCACCCTTGGGCCCTGCACACTGCTGGGACGTCAGGGACCTGCCTCCTGTTTGGACACGGATGCCCAAACACCCTAGTATTCTCCAGAAGCCCCCCATGACTACTGTCCAGACTGAATTCTTATTAGTGCCACTAAAGGGTCCAGGTCTAAACTGTCCTATCCAGTCCCAGGAGCAGCCTTCCCTGGGTCAGTGTTCCAGCAAATGCCTTGAGGATCCCAGGGAGCAGGGAGACTGGGGGGAGCAGGGGGCAGGCTAAGGGGAATCCCAGCCCTCCTGAGCACTTGTGTGGACCATGTGTGCAGGCTACATGTGCATTACCTTCCTGAATCCTCACCTTCCTGACCTCGGTCCCGCGAGAGTGTGCAATTAACCTGACTAACTGATGTGAAGAATGAGATTCAGAGAGGGCAGGTGACTTGCCAAGGTTGTGCAGAACGTGGGGGATTGGGATTACCAAGCCTCTAAGGCTCAAAATCTTGTCTCTGTGTGTCTCTGTCTGTCTCTCCTCCTCTTTCCCTTCTTCACTCTCTTCATGTTTCTCCCTCTCCTCTCTGCCTATTTCTTTCTCATCTTTAAGATGAAAAATGTATGCTGTTTCCTTTACACTGTGGCTGTCAATCAAGGTTCTCAGCCTTTGCACAATGATTGTTGGGAGTCAAATCATTCTTTGATAGGGATTGGCGGAGTGGCTGTCCTATGTTTTGTAGAAAGTTTAGAAGTGTTAAGTCACTCTGATATGTCTCCACACATTTCCAAATGTCCTCTAGAAAGCAAAACTGCCTCTGCTGAGGTTCACTGACCTAGTTCAGACCTTGGTGTCCAGCATAGAAGCAAATCTTCTCATAAGGAAACAGCAGCTGGAGTGGAGACCTTCGTCCTGAGTCATTCCAGTTCTCTGTGGGCCACGCTTCCCTTCCAATCCAGGAGCCCCCACGGGCGCCACCTGGGGCAGCAAGTGAGGCACGCAGCTCAGTGGCAGAGTTTAATGGGACACTAAAGAATTCAGTAGTCAAGATAAATAAACATTTCGTACAATCTTTCTTAAAAGTCAGAATCAAAAAGAATCAAAAAAAACAAACAAAAAAAAAAAGTCAGAATCAATGCAAAAGTACCATGATAAACAAAATGTCAAGATATTCATCAATCACATCACATCAATCCAGCCACATTAATTGCAATCCAGAAGGGGCCAGCAGGGCTGAGGCTTGATTTTGCAGACATCACTGCCCAGAGCGCATGGACTGGTCAGGGTGGTGCCTCCACTCTGGGGTATCCTAGCTGGGCAGGATATTTTTGTACTTTGGATTCCAGCCTAGTGCTCAGGGCACCAGGGATGGGTCACCTAGGCCTTCTTGCCTGGCCTCTGCTCTCCCCGGGGCCCTGCAAATGGAGAAGTGTCTGAGAGGTCACTTCTGGGCTGATTGCAGACTAACAGTCTCAGCCGTTATCTCACGGGGCCAATGGACCAGACCCTCAGCTTATCTACCTGACTTGGCGGTTGGGGGGATTAGTCAATTCCAGAGAGGGAAAACCTGGTCCCTGGATTTCACACTGGAGACTTCTCTTGGAGGAGGAGTGGAGGGCCACCCACCCCACCCCTCCATTATTCTCCCAGTCCCGGGCCCAGGCCAAGGACACCATTTCACTCAGCAGTTGGGATGATCAGTAACATCGGCTGGTGTTGGGAATCAGCACCATGATAGGCTTTCAAGGCTGATTTATGTAAATGTCCTGTTTCACACATTCGAAAACGGCCTTTCAGAGAGCTGAAATAATCACCTAGGACCACACGACAAGTCAGAGACAGGCCTTCTGGCTCCTTATCTGCCTGCCTTCCCTTGGCCTACTCCCCTGGATGCCCATCCCTCTGGCCGGACACTCCCTTAGACTGACCATGGGCAAAGACATCCCTGTGACTTCAGGGACCCCCTCAGTCATCACAGTGATGTCTGTCTGGTGTGAAACTGGACACAGATTTTTAGGCCTTGCCACAATGCAGGTGAAGTCTTAGTTCCCCAAACATGGATCAAACCCACACTCCCTGCAGGGGAAGCTCGGAGTCTTAACCCTGGGGCCGAAGTCTGCACATAACATCTCTGAAGCTCCACCACCATCCCAACTCTGTGCTTCATTAAGGCTTTAGCATCCTTATCCTACTTACTTAATCCTTACATTCACCTGAGGGCATTAGACACTGCCATTTTAGTCGACAGATCCATCAGAGAGGTTAAGTAACTTGCCCAAGTCCACACAGCAAGTTCGAAGGCGCATGTCTGACCCTAGTGTCTGACTCTCATGTCCTTGCTGTCCTTGATTCGCTCAACTGTGTTACCCCAATTAGCTAATGGTGCCTACCTTTTCAGCATCCATGAAACCCCACCTACCCTGCTCACTGTTTGTATCTCTGTTCGAAGGGGTTTCAACTCTGCCCCTTCTGTGAAGTCTGTCCAGCCCCACATCATGCAGAAGGCAGTGTGCTCTGATGTAGAATGCAATCACCACTCCAGAGTCAGCCACTCTGGCTCTCAATATTCCCATCCACAAACCAAGGCTGATGAAAGGGCCTACCTCTACTGAGTTCCACTCCAGTAGAGCTCTGAGGACAGTACGTGGCATGTGGGTTTGGGGGTAGCCTTTGTCAGGAAGCAAGGACCCAACTGTCCCCTAGTCAACCAGTAAGCACTGAGAGTTGGTTGAGGTCCCGCTCTGGGGATTTCAGGATGATGTAGGGAACTCCAGGGATTCTAGTTTAAGACACCAGCTGAGTTGCCCAGAGTTTGGTTAGAATCATTTTGCAGGGGGAAGGACACGCAAGCCCATCTCTGGGGATATAAGGCCTGTCCTCTCATTGTATTTAAGATTTATCTTAAGGAGCTTTAAGATGCATCCTGTCCCCTGCACTGTATCATAGACTGCGCGGGAAATTGTCACGGAGGAAATGCACCATGTGATGGAGCCCACATCACTATCCAGAATCTTTCCAGGAGCTCAGATGCCTCCTTGTTGACTTTAACCCCCAAAGGTAGAAGTCACACATCTGCCACAAACACACCGCCAGTAGAAGAGATTTGTGAGGAAAAAGATGAAGTTTCCCTTAGCACAAAGTCTCAGAGGGCAGCACATATTTCATGCTTAATAAATGAGGGACTTTGTTACTCTTTATTATTAATTCCAGAACAAAGAGAAGCAATGGCTCCCCAGAACACAAAGTCCCCAAAGACAGTAGCAAAAACTCTGCACCCAGCTCAGAGCTGAACCCGTAAGTTGTGTCGGAAAACCTCTGTTATTGAAATCAAGACAACAGCAGTTACAACGGACCTCAGTTTGATTTCTTAATTTGTTCAACTGACTCTGCAAACTTAAGTAAGTAACCTCTCCTATCGGGGCCACAGTCAAAATATTAAGGTTCTTGATTTGCTTCTTAAGACCCTGGGGTGGGACTTCCCTGGTGACACAGTGACTAAGACTCCAAGCTCCCAAATCAGGGGCCTGGGTTCCATCCCTGGTCAGGGAATTAGATCTCACTTGCTGCCGTGAACAGAGCCTGCGAGGCTCAGGTACTGAGCCCGTGAGCTCTAGAGACCAGGGGCCATAGCTAGAGATGCCTGGAGCCCCACAGAAGATGCAACACAGCCAAATCAAACACATAAAAAATGAAATAATGTTTAAGTGAAGCTTTTCCTTTGCCTGTAAGACCCTGGGACCTTCTGTACTTCTCTGAATTTGAGGAGTTTTGGAGAAAAGGGCTTCACAGCATTGACACCTTACTTTCTCCTCACCACCCCCACCCACCAGCAGAGGGAGTTTAGGAGACCCTCCGTCCTCAACTGGGAGTGGACTCCATCCACCCGAGTGTGGTTGGAATCCTGTTTCCCAAGGTGAACACAAGGTTAGAGGTCGTGGGACTATCCAGTGCATAAGAATCTGCCTTGAAATGCAAGGGACAGTGATTCAGTCCCTGGTGTGGGAAGATCCCACGTGCCTTGAGGCAATCCAGCCTGTGAGCTGCAACTAGAGGGTAGGCCTCACTTGCTGCAACAAGAGAAAGCCTGAGTTCAGAAACGAAGACAAGCACAGCCGTAAGCAAATGCCTTTTAAAAAAAATGGAAAAGAGAAAAAAAAATAGTAGAAGGCACTGTCCTGCCTCCCCTCCATGTTGAATCACTTCTGATCATGTCCAGGAAGCAGCCAACACTTCAAGTCATGAAATCCTACTGCCTGAAAGCACATGCTCTGGAGATCCTTGCATCCCTCCATGGGTCACATTCAGATGCTCAGCCTGGGCACAAACCAGGTCACAACTTCTCTAACCTGGTTCTGTCAAAGGGACAATAGTTACTGATCACACAAGGCCATCCTTGAAGGAGCCTGCCACAGCTAGGGCTTTCCCAGGGGGCGCTAGTGGTAAAGAAACCACCTGCCATGCAGGAGACATAAGAGACATGGGTTCAGTCGCTGGGTTGGGACCATCCCCTGGAGGAGGCCATGTCAACCCAGTTCAGGATTCCTGCCTGGAGAATCCCATGGATGGAGGAGTCTGACCGGCTACAGTCCATGGGGTCACAGAGAGTTGGATATGAGGGATGTGCCTTAGCACGCATGTATGCACTCACCCTCTCAGGGGGTGCTTTACAGAGGCACAGAAAGCAGAAATAACTAGCAGATTCTTTTGTGTTCACTGGAGAAGGAAATGACAACCCACTCCAGTATTCTTGCCTGGAGAATTCCATGGACAGAGGAACCTGGCAGGCTGCAATCCATGGGATCGAAAATAGTCAAACACAACTGAGCGAATTTCACTTTGTGCTTATATTGCAATCATCCTCATGTTCCTGAAGCTGTGTCTGATCATATTTGAGATCTTACACAGAGTTGTACATAGTTTAATAGCAGTTTGACTTATGTTGAGTCCCCAGATATAGACCCTGAAACAGGATTTGAGCAAGTAGAATATTTGGGAGATGCTGGAACTCAGAGGAGGGGTCATACAGGGAAGAGAAGGCAGCCAGTACACTGTGTGTGATAAAGCCACCTTCCTCAGCGGATAGCTGCAAGTTACTCCTGCTGGGAAACTCTGGGAAGCGGTGCCCGGGACATGCCCCAGAATTATTCCACTCAGGAGCACAAGACTGCAATTCTACACACACCCACTCCTGGAAGCCGTGGACTGTTTCCAGGGACTTGCTAATATCCAGGCACATTAAGGCAATAGCTGTTTGTGGGAGAAAATGTCCTCAGACATGGAGATGCAAGTACAGTGCATTGAGAGTCCACCTTGAAGACTGGAGACGGGACCGGGGAAGTCCCACCAAACATTTAGGATCAGGATACATGTGTGGAAGTCCCGCTTGGTCTCTGACGGTCTGTACGACCTGGGCAGGAGGACAAGCCTGGTTCCTCATCTGTAGGACGGGGTGGCGTCCTGCCCTCCTCTCCTTAGAGCCAGAGGGATGCGTGTGTCCCTGGGACGCAGAAAATGTGAGGAGGACCATCGCTTGGGTCTCAATCGCAGGTGACCAGCAAGTGTCCAGCATGGTCCAGCCCCTGTTTAAGGGTTGATGCCGGGCAGGCAGCAGGAGCAGCAGGCAGGGACAGGCCAGCGCTGCCCACCTGCTTCCCTTCGCCCCAGGCCCCTGTCCCCTCCTTCCCTCCCATTTCCTCTGGGGTCACTGGACACCCTTCACTAGCCTGCCTCAGGGCCTGGAATTTGCGTCCCTGGAGGCCGGCCTTCCCTAGGGCAGCAGTTGGATGTGTGACCCTGGGCCCCCAAGGGAAAATGGGAGAGGGGGTGACTGTCAGCAAGCCTGGGGGGATGGTGCTAGTTTCCCAGAGCCAGACCTCCAGAGGACGGGCCTCCTGGGTCTCTAGACTCATCTCCACTGCGCTGTGGGGCGGGGAGGGAAAGACCCTCCTGGGGCTGAGTCAGGGAACAAGAGGCTGAGAGCCCTTCCGGCTCTGTCTTCACAGGAGGCCCTGCAGTCGCTCACTGTGGCTCAGCCTCCTGCTCCACTCTTCCTACCGAGCTGGACCTTCCGGGCAGCCTCCAGCTGGCCCCTCCCACCCCCAGCAATAAAGTGTTTTCCTGAAACTGATTTCTTTTCCTTCCAGACATTGATCTTCTCTGCTTAGCCCCCTCAAGAGATTTCTGCCTTGTAAAGATCATGCCTCCCGACCCTAATCTGTTCCATAAAAAGGACTGGAAGTTATCACTCTGAAGGAGACTGTAGTGTGGGGTCCATGGGCCTTCTTACAGACAGAGGAAGGGGCCCACATGCTGTTTCCATAGGACATACCATTACAGGGTGCGTGCCTTGCGGGTGCTACCAGTGGCGGATGTGATGGTGATGGAAGCACAGTTCGATGCTGTAAAGAGCAATATGACACAGGGGCCTGGAATGTTAGGTCCATGAATCAAGGAAAATTGGAAGGGGTCAAACAGGAGATGGCAAGAGTGAACATTGACATTTTAGGAATCAGCAAACTAAAATGGACTGGAATGGGTGAATTTAACTCGCATGACCATTATATCTACTACTGCGGGCAGGAATCCCTTAGACGAAATAGAATCGTCTTCATAGTCAACAAAAGAGTCCAAAATGCAGTCCTTGGATGCAATCTCAAAAACTACAGAATGATCTCTGCTCGTTTCCAAGTCAAACCATTCAATATCACTGTAATCCAAGTCTACGCCCCAACCAATAACACTGAAGAAGCTGAAGTTGAACGGCTCTATGAAGATCCACAAGACCTTTTAGAACTAACACCCAAAAAAGATGTCCTTTTCATTACAGGGGACTGGAATGCAAAAGTAGGAAGTCAAGAAACACCTGGATTGACTGGCAAATTTGGCCTTGTAGTATCGAATGAAGCAGAGCAAAAGGCCAATAGGGTTTTGCCAAGAGAATGCACTGGTCATAGCAAACACCCTCTTTCAAAAACACAAGAGAAGACTCTACAAATGGACATCACCAGATGGTCAACACTGAAATCAGACTGATTAAGTTCTTTTCAGCCAAAAATGGAGACGCTCTATACAGTCAGCAAAAACAAGTCCATGAGCTGACTGTGGTTTAGCTTATGAAATCCTTATCACCAAATTCAGACTTAAAGAAAGTAGGGAAAACCACTAGACCATTCAGGTATGACCTAAATCAAATCCCTTATGATTACACAGTGGAAGTTGCAAATAGATTCAAGGGATTGTATCTGCTAGACAGAGTCCCTGAAAAACTATGGATGGAGGTTCGTGACTTTGTACAGGAGACAGGGAGCAAGACCATCCCTAAGAAAAAGAAAGGCAAAATGGTGTCCGAGGAGGCCTTACAAATAGCTATGAAAAGAAGAGAAGCAAAAAGCAAAGAGAAAAGGAATGATACACCCATTTGAATGCAGAGTTCCAAAGAATAGCAAGGAGAGATAAGAAAGTCTTCCTCTATGATCAATGCAAAGAAATAGAGGAAAATAATAGAATAGCAAAGATTAGAGATCTCTTCAAGAAAATGAGAGATACCGAGGGAACATTTTATGCAAACATGGGCTCAATAAAGGACAGAAAAGTTATGGACCTAACACAAGCAGAAGATGTTAAGAAGAGGTGGCAAGAACACACAGAAGAACTGTACAAAAAGATCATCATGACCCAGATAATCAAGATGGTGTGATCACTCACCTTGAGCCATACATTCTGGAATTGAAGTCAAGTGGGCCTTAGGAAGCATCACTATGAACAAAGCTAGTGGAGGTGACGGAATTCCTGCTGAGCTCTGTCAAATCCTAAAAGACGATGCTGTGAAAGTGCCTCACTCAATATGCCAGAAAATTTGGAAAACTCAGCTGTGGCCCCAGGACTGGAAAAGGTCAGTTTCCATTCCAATCCCAAAGAAAGGCAATGACAAAAAATGCTCACACTATCGCACAATTACACTCATCTCACACACTAGTAAAGTAATTCTCAAAATTCTCCAAGTCAGGCTTCAACAGTACATGAACCGTGAACTTCCAGATGCTCAAGCGGGATTCAGAAAAGGCAGAGGAACCAGAGATCAAATTACCAATTTCCGTTGGACTATTGCAAAAGCAAGAGAGTTCCAGAAAAACATCTATTTCTGCTTTACTGACTACACCAAAGCCTTTTACTATGTGGATCACAAAAAACTGTGGAAAATTCTTCAAGAGATAGGAATACCAGGCCACCTGACCTGCCTCTTGAGAAATCTGTACGCAGATCAGGAAGCAACAGTTAGAACTGGACGTGGAACAACAGACTGGTTCCAAATAGGAAAAGGAGTACGTCAAGGCTATATATTGTCACCCTACTTATTTAACTCATATACAGAGTACATCATAAGAAATGCTGGACTGGATGAAACACAAGCTGGAATCAGGACTGCCCGGAGGAATATCAATAACCTCAGATATGCAGATGCGAAGAACTGACTCATTTGAAAAGACCCTGATGCTGGGAAAGATTGAAGGCGGGAGGAGAAGGGGACGACAGAGGATAAGATGGTTGTATGGCATGACCGACTCAATGGACATGAGTTTGAGTAAACTCCAGGAGTTGGTGATGGACAGGGAGGCCTGGTGTGCTGCAGTCTCTGGGGCCACAAAGAGTCAGACACAACTGAGCAAGTGAACTGAACTGAACAGATGCAGATGACACCACTCTGAAAAGCAGAAATTGAAGAAGAACTAAAGAGCCTCTTGATGAAAGTGAAAGAGGAGAGTGAAAAAGTTGGCTTAAAGCTCAACATTCAGAAAACTAAGATCATGGCATCTGATCCCATCACTTCACGGCAAATAGATGGAGAAACAGTGACAGACTTTATTTTGGGGATCACTGCAGATGGTTATTGCAACCATGAAATTAAAAGATGCTTACTCTTTGAAAGAAAGTTATGATCAACCTAAATGGCTTATTAAAAAGCAGAGACATTACCTTGCCAACCAAGGTCTGTCTAGTCAAGGCTATGGTTTTTCCAATAGTCATGTATGGATGTGAGAGTTGGACTATAAAGAAAGCTGAGCACAGAAGAATTGATACTTTCGAACTGTGGTGTGGGAGAAGACTCTTGAGAGTCCCTTGGACTGCAAGGAGATTCAACCAGTCCATCCTAAAGGATATTCGTCCTGAATGTTCATTGGAAGGATTGATTTTGAAGCTGAAACTCCAGTACTTTGGCCACCTGATGGGAAGAATATACTCACCTGAAAAGACCCTGATGCTGGGAAAGATTGAAGGCAGGAGGAGAAGGGGATGACAGAGGATGAGATGGTTGGATGGCATCACTGACTCAATGGACATGAGTTTGAGCAAGCTCTGGGAGTTGGTGATGGGCAGGAAGGCCTAGTGCGCTGCAGTCCATGGGATCGCAAAAAGTCAGACACGACTGAGCGACTGAACTGACTGAATGGAGTCACAACCCCCATCCCACACAGACCCCAGGAGAACCCAGGCTCCCACCTGAGGGTCTGATGGTTAAGAGCATGAACTTAGGCTCAGGTAGTTGAAGGGCTGATACTCGTTCCATCATCTACTAACTTTCTTCGTTTGAGATTTGGATGCACCTCACACATACCTCATGGGGATGTTATGAGGATTGAAGGACATAATGCACAGAAAATGCTTAGCCCAGAACACTCAGCGATCTCACGGCAAAAGATGTGGTCATCGTTTGCATCTTGCAGAAAGGACAGCGCTGAGAATGTCGCAGTGGGGCAAGACTGCAGACACGCAGCTGCCCTGAGGAGTCTCTGCAAGTCCAGCTCTAGAGTCCCTGCCTCTTTACATGCAGAGATCCTGAATCCGGGGGTGGCCAGGGAGGAAGGTGGCTCTGTGACTCCGATCCCACAGACAATGGAAAGGAGTCAAGTGGAGAAAGAAAAGCTGAAGGCTGAGAAGATTTCCTCTGATGAAAAACTACATCTGCCCCAAGTTGCAGAGCCGGAAGTAGGGGACCAAGGACCGAGGACCGGCTGTAAGGATGACAGCGACTCTCTAGGGAAGGAGAGAGCTGGGAGCTGTCTGAGAAGCAGCGGGGACCCTTGGACTCACCCACAGACGGCTGCGAGAACGTTAAAGAGGGCCCGACACCTGAGGCGCAGACCACACCGGGGCTGAAGGAGCGGGCGACCCCGGGAGAGACCACTTTCTCCTCCACCACGTGGGGACCCCAGGAGGCACCCAGGGCTCCATCCCGTCCGCCAGTCCACCTCGCCGGCTCCACCTGGAGAGCCACCACTTCCGGCCACACCCCGCATGCCTCGCTGAATCCGAATAAAGAGCTGCCAGTTCCCCAACCTGTGAAGAAGGACCGTCTTCCACCAGACCCTGGGCGGGCTGGAGGGGGTGCCTTCGGGAGCGGGTCCACCGCCCGGCCCCCACTCTGCCCCCAGGGGCCGCTGCGGCCAAACCCCCCAGCGCCCCCGCTCCCGCCCCGCTGGAGGAGTCCTGCTCCAGCTGTTACTTCTCAAAGTCCCCCCGCCCTGCACACAAGGCCAGAACGAGGACTTTCAGGATTTTCCAACCCAGGGGACTCCTCCAAAGTGCTCAGCGAAGAAACCAGTCAGGAGATGCTGTGAGAACGTGACTTTATGACCCGGGGAGGCTGGGGGGCCAGGGGACTGACAGAGAGACCAGGCAGGCAGGAGGGCCGGGAGGAGGGTTTCCAATCTCTGGCTTAGTAGGAGCAGATGAAGGGCAGCCGCCTTTTGCACGGAGCTCGTCGCCAGCGACCCCCTGGGGGCAGAGAGCACAATAATGTCAGTTGCCCACCTGTGTGGCCTGTGTACCCCACCCCAGTCCCATGTGCCTCACAGCTCACCTCTTCCTACCAAGCTGAGGGCCGTATGTCTCCCCATGTCCCAGCTGGCCACCTTCACTGATCGCCTCCCTTGCAGAGGCAGAGCGCTAAGTGCTCCCTATGGACTGTGCTTTCACCCTCACAGTGACTCCACGAGGTCAGGGCTGTCATCACTCCCATTTCACAGATGGGAACACTGAGGCTCGGGGGACTGATAACCCACCCTGATCTCAGCAGACAAGTGGCAGGAGCCAGATGTGGACCTCGGCCATCTGACCCCAGCCCGCATGGCCTCCCCCGTTCTAAAGTCCCGCACGTCGGGCAGCCGTGCTGTTGGGAGCTGGGGACTCATCTGTCAGCTGGCCCTAGTTCCCACGTCTTTCCCGTGCCCCTCGGCCACACCTCCCATTCCCGAGTGTCCCTCCCGTCTGTCCTACACTCGCTCCTTGTCACCGTCCCGTCAGAGGAAGGGAAGGAGCCTCGCTGAGTCTGGAGGACAGAGAGAGCCCCCAGCCCCGTCCAGGACACCTCGCTGGGGCTCTGAGGATCCCTGCTCCCCAGTCCTGCTCACACACAGGGCGGGGTTCTCTAGGAGGGGAGGCGTGTGTGTGCAGCTCACGGGGACGTGTGTGCAAGTCCACCTCCCTGCCTTGTCTGGGCCCCTGGCCCCTCACCTGTGGTACTCAGGGCTATGCAGTGGCCATTCCCAAACGTAGGTTGCCAACGGGCCCAGTTTGTAAAATTCCAAGAACTCCCATCAATCCAGCAATACTTCTTCCACAGACACTAGAGAAGAGAGAGGCTGGGTCAGAGGGCGGAGGTCCAGGAACACAGAGGCTGGGGCTCCTGAAAGTCCCCTGAGCATCTCTCTGGACACTGTCTATAATCTCCTCTCACTGTGTCACCTGGCTAGGACCCCACCACACAGACCCACCCCCCAGGGTTGTCAGGCAATGACATGGAAGAGCAAACATCACTCCCAGCTCCCACACAGAGGAGGCTTCCCAAACTTCACTGAGCAGACACACCTCCTAGGGATCTGCTGGAAATGTGGATTCTGATTCAGGAGGTCTGGGGTGGGGCCCGAGATCCTATATTTCAACAAGTGCCAGGTGATGTTGATACTGCTGGTCCTTGAACCACATGTGAGCAGCAAATGTAACAGAACTTATTCTGACACAGTCCCCAAGGTCACTCTGAGAGAAGGACCCACTTAGAGATGAGGACTCTGAACTAAGAGGCCGTCATTCAGCCAGTAACGCGCAGAGCTGGGTCTGAACTCTACCTCCTGCCTCCAGTGATGGGCTGATAGACATGTCACGGCCAGCTTTGGTGGAAGTTATGAGGCAGAGGGAAGAAAGAAATGTGATTTATAATAATTGTCCATTTCTCTGGTGTAAATGCATCCACTGTGGCAGATTTCAAGCTGCAAGCATGAAGCCACTGGACATGGGTGAGGAAGAGAAGCGCTCAGTCATCACCTCTCCTAGGTCAGTACAAGCCAGCTTCAGGTGCCGGGATGAGGCTAGATGGGAGCAGCTGGGCCTTGAGGCAATCAGACGCACCCTCCCCCCCGGGCCTTCCCTGGTGGTCCAGTGGTGAAGAAGCTGCCTGCCCATGCAGGGGCCATGGGTTCGGTCCCTGGTCCTGGAAGATCCCGCATGCCACAGAGCACCTAAGCCTGAGCGCCAAAACTACCGACCCAGGGCTCTAGAGCCTCTGAGAGCAACTGTGCGGCCTGTGCACCCTAGAGCCCATCCTCTGTAACAAGAGAAGCCTCCCGGTGAGAAGCCCAAGCATCACAGCTAGGGATCAGCCCCTGCTAGCTGCAGCTAGAGAAAGTCGGCAGCGTAGTGACAAAGACCCATCACAGCCATAAATAAATAAGATCTTTTTTAAGACAGTGAATTGATTTTACAGTATTAAACCAACTTGAAAAGAAAAAAAGAGAAAGGCCTTCTGATACTAGGAAATTGTCCCCTCATTTACCCAGAGCTTGATGATGACGCCAAGCCAGAGCTTTGCTTGGTTGATCCTTCTGGCCCAGCATGAAATCCAGTTATCGAACAGGCGGTTGTGGGTGGAGACAAGGTTTCCTCGGTAGCACTTCCTGCAGATACTCTGCACAGAGAATAGCGGGGTAGAAAATTCACTGTTTCCTGCAAGTCCCTGAGTCTGCAGAAAGCCTTCTTAAGGAGCAGTGCAAAGGGATCCAGGAAAATGATATAATGGGAAAGAGTGGAGAACTCCTCAAGATAATTGGAGGTATCAGGAGAATATTTCCTGAAAGGATGGTTACCATAAAGGACAGAAACAGTAAGGCTCTAAGAGAAGCAGAAGAGATAGCAAGAGTGCACAAAAGAACTATACAAAAAAAACATCCTAATGACCCAGATAACCACGAGGGTGTGGTCACTCACCTGCAGCCAGATATCCTCAGTGTGAAGTCAAGGGGGCCTTGGGAAGCATCACTACAAAGGAAGCTGGTGGAGGTGATGCAATTCCAGCTGAGCTATTTCAGATCCTAAAAGATGATGCTGTGAAAGTGCTGCACAGAATATGTGGCAGCAAATTTGAAGAAACTTCAGTAGTGACCACAGGACTGGACAAGGTCAGTTTTCACTTCAGTTCAAAAGAATAGCAGTGACAAAGAATGTCCACACTGCCATACAATTGTCCTCATTTCACATGCCAGCAAGATGAAGCTCAAAATCCTTCAAGTTGGGCTTCAAGAGTACATGACCGGAGAACATCTAGAGGTACAGGCCGGGTTTAGAAAAGGCAGAGAAACCAGAGATCAAATCACCAATATCTGTTGGATCCAGAAAACATCCATTTCTGCTTCATTAACTAAGCTAATGACTTTGACTGTGTGAATCACAACAAAGGACTGTGGAAAAATTCTTAAACAGACAGGAACACCAGACCACCTTACCTGCCTCCTGAGAAGCCTGTATGCAGGTCAAGAAGCAACACTTAGAACAGAACATGGAACAACTGACTGGTCCCGAATTGGGAAAGAAGTATGACAAAGCTGTTTATAGTCACCCTGCTTATTTAACTTATATGCAGAGTACATCATGTGAAATTCTGGTCTGGATGAATCACAACCTGAAATCAAGAATACCAGGAGAAATATCACAACCTCAGATATGCAGATGATATCATTCTAATGGCATAAAGTGGAGAGGAACTAAACAGCCTCTTGATGAGGATGAAAGAGGAGAGTCAAAAAGCTGGCTTAAAACTCAACATTCTAAAAACTAAGATCATAGCATCAGGTCCTATCACTCCATGGGAAACAGAAGAGAATAAAGTATAAACAGTGACAGATTTTCTTTCCTTGGGCTCCAAAATCACTGTGGAGGTGACTGCAGCCTTGAAATTAAAAGACAGTTGTTCCTTGGAAGGAAAGCTATGACAAACCTAGAGCATATTACAAAGCAGAAACATCACTTTGCCAACAAAGGTCCATTTAGTCAAAGGTATGATTTTTCCAGTAGTCCTGTGTGGATGTGAGAGTTAGACCATAAAGAAGTCTGAGCACCAAAGAATTGATGCTTTCAAATTGTGCTGGAGAAGAGTCTTGAGAGTCCTTTGGACTGCAAGGAGATCAAACCAGTCAACCCTAAAGGTATTCAAACTTGAATATTCATTGGAAGAACTGATGCTGAAGCTGAAGCTCCAATACTTTGGCCACCTGGTACAAAGTGCTGACTCATTGGAAAAGACCCTGATGCTGGGAAAGATTGAGGGCAAAAGGAGAAGGAGTCTGCAGAGGATGAGGTGGTTAGACAGCCTCAATGACTGTCTGAATCTGAGCAAACATCGCGAGATAGAGAAGGACAGGGGAACCTGGCGTGCTGAAGTTCATGGGGACAAAAGGAGTTGGACGTGACTTGGAGACTGAAGAAGAATGGACTGTTCTAAATACTTTTCATGTGTTAGTTAACCCTCACTAGAACTCCGACGTGGGAACCATACATTGCCATTTTGCAAGTGAAGACACAGGAGCCCGGGAAGGTGAAGTGACTTGTCCAGATGAAACAGCTGATGAAGGCAGAGCCAGGATTTAGCACAGGTACACCTCACCCCAAAGCTTTTTATCTAAACCAGTGGTTCTCAAAGTGCAGTCCCCAGACCAACAATAACATCAACTGAGAATGGGTTATAAATATAAACCCTTACACCCCAGATTTGCTAAACTTGAAATTGAGGGGATGCACCCCAGAGACCTGTGTTTTAACCAGATGTCTGATGCATCCTGGGACTTCCCTGGTGGCTCAGATGGTAAAAAGTCTGTTTGCAATGTGGCAGACCCAGGTTTGATCCCTGGGTCAGGGAGGAGCCCCTGGAGAAGGAAATGGCAACCCACTCCAGTATTCTTGCCTGCAGAATTCCATGGACAGAGGAGCCTGGTGGGCTATACTCCATACGGTCGCAAGGAGCCAGACACAGTTGAGTAACTAACACATTCTGATGCATATTATGCTTGGAGAATCACTCGTCTAAATAATAGGGAAGAGAAGGTTGAATCCACTCTGCCTCCCCCACACCCAGACCAACATAGCAGCCTCCTTGCCACCTACCTGAGCTTTCCTAAATGTGTTCCGTGTTTGTACCATCAGGTAGTGGCAGCTGTTGCATCCAGGGGTCCCTGGAAGTTGAACTGCCTCCTCTTCCTTGGAATTCGTGGACATAGATGCCCTAACACCCTAGTATGCTCCAGAAGCCCCCCGTGACTACTGTCCAGACTGAATTTTTATTAGTGCCCCTAAAGGGTCCAGGTCTGAGCAGTCCTCTTCAGTCCCAGGAGCAGCCTTCCCTGGGTCAGTGTTCCAGCAAATGCCGTGAGGATCCCAGGGAGCAGGGAGACCGGGGGAGGAGGTGGGAGGCTCGGCCCTCCTGAGCGCTTGTGTGGACCGCAAGTGCAGACTGCATGTGCATCCCATCCTGAATCCTCATCTTCCTAACCTCGGTCCCATGAGAACGTGCCATTAGCCCGACTTCACAAATGTGAAGAATGAGACTCAGAGAGGGCAGGCGACTTGCCAAGGTTGTGCAGGACGTGGGGGAACTGGGATTGCCAAGCCTCTGAGGCTCAAAACCCTCTCCCTGTGTCTGTCCCTCTCCTTCTTTCCCTTCTTCACTCTCTTCCTGTTTCTCCCTCTCCCCTCTCTCCATCTCCTTCTCTTAATGTGTGAAAATTTTATGCTCTTTCCTTCATCCCATGGCTCCAGATCAAGATCCTCAACCTTTGTATCTTTACTATTGGGAGTCAAATCATTCTGTTTGGAGGCTGGGGGCATGACCGGTCCTGTGCCTCATAGAAAGTTTAACAGCACCTTTGGATCTCTGCTCACTGGAAGCCAATCATGCCTCCCCAGCCATGCACAGGACATGTCCCCACACATTTCCACATGTCCTGTGGGGGGTAAAGTTACCCCTCTCAGGTTCACTGATCTAGAACAGGCCATTTCGTCCAGGCTTGAGCCCCATCTACTGGCAAGGAGACAGCAGGTGGAATGGAGACCTTCCTACAAGGTCATTCGGATGCTAGGTGGGCCGCCCTCCCGCCCACCCGGACTCCCCATCTCCCACCGGCTCTCTGTCACCACCGAGCTGAGCACTAAGGCAGCAAGTAAGACGCCGACCTCAGCTGCAAAATTTAAGGGGACACAAAAGTATGCAGTAGTCAAGATAAATAAATATTTCATGCAATTTTCCTTAAATATCAGAATGAATGCCAAAGTACCATGGTGAACAAAATGTGTAAATACTAATTGACTTCCAGCCACATTCACTGCGATCCAAGGAGAGGCCAGCAAGGGCTAAGGCTTGATTCTGCATAACGTCACGGCCCCGAGCCCGTGGACTGGTCAGGGCGGGGCCTCCACTCTGGGACACCCTTGCGGGACAGTGCATCTTTTTTCCTGGTCTCCTGCCCAGCCGTCCAGTGCTCAGAGCACCAGGGACAGGGCGCCCAGAGGCTGACCGGCCTGGATGCCTGCCCCTGCTCTGCTCTCCCCGGGGCCCTGCAAATGGAGAAGTGTCTGAGAGGTCACTTCTGGGCTGATTGCAGAGTAACAGTCTCAGCTGTTATCTACCGGGGCCAACAGACCCGACTCAGCTTATATACCTGACTTGGGGGTTGAGGGAAATAGTCAGTTCCAGAGAGGGAAAACCTGGCCCCCAGATTTCAAACTGGAGACTTCCCTTGGATGAGGAGTGGAGGGCCACCCTCCCCCATTATTCTCCCGGTCCTGGGCCCAGGCCAAGGACACCATTTCACTCAGCAGTTGGGATGACCAGTAACATCGGCTGGTGTTGGGAACCAGCACCACGATAAGCTTTTCAAGCGCTGTTTCATGTAAACGTCCTGTTTCACACATTGGCAAACGGCCTCTCAGAGAGCTGAAATAAGTCGCCCAGGACCACACAACAAGTCAGAGACAGACCTTCTGTCTCCTTATCCGCCTGCCTGCCCTTGCCCTCTCTCCCTGGATGCCCATCCCTCTGGCCGGCCCCTCCCCTAGGCTGACCCTGGGCAAAGACATCCCTGTGACTTCAGGGACCCCCTTGGTCATCACGGTGATGCCTGTCTGGTGTGAAACTGGACACAGCTTTCTAGGCCTTGCCACGAGGCAGGTGGAGTCTTAGTTCCCCAACCAAGGATCAAACCCACACTCCCTGCAGGGGAAGCTCAGAGTCTTAACCATGGGGCTGGAAGTCTGCACGTAACATCACCACCCCATCCAACTCTGTGCTTCATTAAGGCTTTAGCATCCTTATCTTACTTACTTAATCCTTACATTCACCTGAGGGCATTAGGCTCTGCCATTCTGGTTGACAGATTCATCAGAGAGGTTAAGTAACTTGCCCAAGTCCACACAGCTAGTTCGAATCTTAGCTCCTTGACCAGGGATTGAATCTGCGTCCTTGCACTGGAAGGCGGAGTCTTAACCCCTGGACCACAAGGGAACTCCCAATGTGACTCTTAAAGGAAGACCTGACCTTTGTCTGTAAACCGGAACAGGCACGGATGCTGTATTGCGAAGCGACAAGAGAACGGGAAACTGCAGAACAAGCTCCTGGTATGAGAATCCTGCTCCCAAAAGGCGCGTGTGGGGTCCGGCTCCTTGCCCATCAAAAGCCAATGAACAGGCCAGGCTGGTGGAAAGGAGAAGCTGCTTTATTTCAGGTGCCGGCAGCTGTTGGGGGAGGGTGGCGTGTGTCCAAAGGCTGACTCCCCCCCACCCCTGACGAGCAGGGCATGAGAGCCTTTATAGACATGGGGAGTGGAGGGGGCCACACGCAGAAACGGCACAGTCAGCTCTGAGAGTCATCTTCAGGTTGGTCATCGCTGGTCTGACCAGCATCGTCTTGGTTGTATTAGCTACAGTTAATCTTCCGTTCCGGGGTGCACTTGTTCCCACTTCTTTGAGGCCAGTTCTCGGAATTGTGGGCGCTTCTGTCCTGGGTACAGTCCGGTCATTAGTGTAGCTAACTTCTCCACCCGGTGTTTCAGTATCGATAAGAGAACTCACAGGGTGTGGCTCAGAATGTGATCTGCAGCCCTTGAGAAAGAACTGAAGTCTTTGACTATGCTTAATGAGTACTTTATTATTACTTATTCTCCTTACACTCTTTTCCTTTGTCTCAGCATTCCTCACTTTTCTGATTGAACTTTTATTTTTTGACTAAAGGTTTCCACATGCAAAAGGCAGGCAGATGATGGAGGGGAGAGGGGGGGAGCAAGGACCATATGGTCCTGCTCCGTCTCAACACTTTTACAAAGGAAAAAGCCGTATGCGAGTGTCCATCTGTGAGCTTCCTTTATATAGCCGCGGACTGTGGAGCTGCCACGCTAAACAGATCCACGCTGGCCTGTTGACCTTGGTGGCCTCCAGGAGCAGAAGGAAGGGAGGGCAGGAAGGGGAAGATGGTTGTCTTCCTGCTTTTTCCAGCTGTGCGTGTTTCAGTGGTTGTGATCTGTGTGTGTTCCCTCTGAAATTTTGCAAGACGCCTTATTAATGATTTTGTAAAATACACAAACCCCACTCTGGGACATTTTGATTGGCTGGTAGATCCAGAGTGGAGGGCATGTGTGCCTTTTCAAAGAGCTTCCCAGCTGACCCTTCTGGTGGGAGATGTATCAGAATCACAGTCCAGTCTGAGCACAGAAGTGTTCACCTCTGCCTGGCCCCACGTCCTTGAGAATGTAACCACTCACTTAGGATGTCCCTGGTGGTACAGTGCATAAGAATCCACTTGCCAGGAGACATCGCCGTGCCAGGAGCCTGCGCCCTGCGACGAGAGGCCTCCACAGGGAGAAGTGCACGCACCGCAAGGAGGACGAGTCTCCGCTCCCCGTAGTCAGAGAGAGCCCGCGCTCAGCAGCAAAGACCCAGTGCAACCAAAAAACACAACAATACAAAGCAGTGAAGTTAAAAATAATAAAAGTGGTTTTTTTAAAAAAAAGAACTTAATGACTCAGTTGGTCCACCTACCAGCCTTCATTACGGTAACATAACACTGCTCATTTTAAGCCACCTGCTGCATTGCATACTTACCTCATTTACAACAACCTAGTGAGCTAGGTGGCTGATATCTCCCTTGTCCAGGTGAGGAAACCAAGGCTCAGGGTGGCCCCTGGCCCACTCTGCACAATCCCTCCCCACATCAGGTCACCTTCCTCTACATACACTCTTGTAACTCCATGCGCTTGAACTTCAGAGTGCCTGTTGGAGTTAGTCATTTTCCCTTTTTTGAGAGATTGTCTGGTTAGTGGGTTAACATCTATCTCCCTTCTAGGCTATAAGCTCCAGAATAGCAGAGACCACATCTGTTTACTTCCTGGTGCCTAGTACAGTGCATGCACATAGTAGGTCCTCAGTAAAGATTGTTCCGTGAATGGATGGTTAAGTACATTGTTCAGGCAAATAGCAGGGTTGGAATTCAAATTCAGTTCTCCTTGGCACAAAATTTTTCTTCCCTTTCACGTGCCTGATGTATGTCCAAAATCATGCCATCCATCTAGGTGGAAACAAAATCACAGCGAAGTATAATCCTTGCCCTCAAGTTGTTTACAGTCTGGCTGGTAAGAGGAAACACATCCAGGTTAAACAAGAGGAGAAAGATTAAGACCCAAGCTAAGAAGCACTCTCCACTGATGCTGAAGAAATTCCACAGTGAGAGGGAGGGGAGGCCTCCAGGGAAATAAGGAGCTGATGCTCATCTGGATGCATTAGCAGTGAACAGAAGGGAGGGGAACAGGTGATTCAGGCAGAAAGGACATGAGCAAAAGGTGCGGGCGGGGCGACCTTGGCACACATGCAGGACAGGGCCCTTTCCCTCACTGCTGTTGTTCAGTCGCTCACTCATGTCCGACTCTGTGACCCCATGGACTGCAGCACAGCAGGCCTCCCTGTCCATCACCAACTCCTGGAGCTTGCTCAAACTTATATCCATGGAGTCGGTGATGCCATCCAACCATCTCATCCTCTGTTGTCCCCTTCTCCTCCTGCCTTCAATCTTTTCCAGCATCAGGGTCATTTCTAATGAGTCGGCTCTTTGCACCAGGTGGCCAAAGTATTGGAGCTTCAGTTTCAGCATCATTCATTCTAAGGAATATCCAGGGTTGATTTCCTTTAGGATTGACTGGTTTGATTTCCTTGCAGTCCAAGAGACTCTCGGGAGTCTTCTTCAGCACCATAATTCAAATGAAAGTCAATAGTGTACACATTGGAAGGGGTGGGAAAATCAGGGCCCTGTACCTCCCATCCTGAGTCAAGGATGGAGGCATCCTTCCTCTGTATCCACTGACTAAGGAGACAGATGCAGGAATCAGAGGATGACTCAGCAAGAGCCAAGACAGGGGACTTCCCTTGTGGCCCAGTGGATAAAGCTCCACGCTCCCAATGCAGGGGGCCTGGGTTCGATCCCTGATTGGGGAAATAAGATCCCACATACCACAACTTAGCCTACCAGCTGCAACTACAGAGTCCACATGCCCCAGAGAGCCCACGCGCTACAACTAGAGAGAAGGCCCCACATGACAACTAGAGACGCCTGCTCACTGCAACAAAGACCCAACCCAACACTCCCCTCAGTTCGGTTCAGTCACTCACTCGTGTCTGACTCTTTGCAACCCCATGGACTGCAGCACACCAGCTTTCCTTGTCCTTCACCATCTCCCGGAGCTTGCTCAAACTCATGTCTATTGAGTCAGTGATTCCATCCAACCATCTCATCCTCTGTTGTCCTCTTCTCCTCCTGCCTTCAATCTTTCCAAGCATCAGGGTCTTTTCAATGAGTCAACTCTTCACATGAGGTGGCCAAAGTATTGGAGCTTCAACTTCAGCATCAGTCCTTCCAGTGAACACCCAGGACTGATCTCCTTTAGGATGGACTGGTTGGATCTCCTTGCTGTCCAAGGGACTCTCAAGAGTCTTCTCCAACACCACAGTTCAAAAGCATCAATTCTTCGGCACTCAGCTTTCTTTATAGTCCAACTCTCACATGCATACATGACTACTGGAAGAACCGTAGATTTGACTACACAGATCTTTGTTAGCAAAGTTATGTCTCTGCTTTTTAATATACTGTCTAGGTTGGTCATAACTTTTCTTCCAAGGAGTAAGCGTCTTTTAATTTCATGGCTGCAGTCACCATCTGTAGTGATTTTGGAGCCCAAGAAAACAAAGTCTGTCACTGTTTCCACTGTTCCCCCATCTATTTGCCATGAAGTGATGGGACCGGATGCCATGGTCTTAGTTTTCTGAATGTTGAGCTTTAAGCCAACTTTTTCACTCTCTTCTTTCACTTTAATCAAGAGGCTCTTTAGTTCTTCTTCGCTTCCTGCCATAAGGGTGGTGTCATCTGCATATCTAAGGTTACTGATATTTCTGCTGGCAATCTTTATCCAGCTTGTGCTTCATCCAGCCTAGCATTTCTCATGATGTACTCTGCATGTAAGTTAAATAAGCAGGGTGACAACATACAGCCTTGACATACTCCTTTCTGGATTTGGAACCAGTCTGTTGTTCCATGTCTAGTTCTAACTGCTGCTTCCTGACCTGCATACAGGTTTCTCAAGGCGGGTCAGGTGGTCTGGTATTCCGATCTCTTTCAGATTTTCCCACAGTTTATTGTGATCCACACAGTCAAAGGCTTTGGTATATTCAATAAAGCAGATGTTTTTTTGGAACTCTCTTGCTTTTTCGATGACCCAACAGATGTTGGCAATTTGATCTCTGGTTCCTCTGCCTTTTCTAAATCCAGCTTGAATATCAGGAAGTTCACAGTTCATGTCCTGTTGAAGCCTGGCTTGGAGAATTTTGAGCATTACTTTGCTAGCGTGTGAGATGAGTGCAATTATGTGGTAGTTTGAGCATTCTTTGGCATTGCTTTTCTTTGGGATTGGAATGAAAACTAACTTTTTCCAGTCCTGTGGCCACTGTTGAGTTTTCCAAATTTGCTGGCATATTGAGTGCAGCACTTTCACAGCATCATCTTTTAGGATTTGAAATAGTTCAACTGGAATTCCATCACATCCACTAGTTTTGTTTACAGTGATGCTTCCGAAGGCCCACTTGACTTCACATTCCAGGATGGCTGGGTCTAGGTGAACGATCACACCATTGTGGTTATCTGGGTCATGAAGATTCTTTTTGCAGGCAAAACAGGAGCTCTGAGCTGTGTCTGCTCACCCCCATCTCAGACCCCCTGCAGGAGCACTTTGCACATGTCTGGAGGGAGCTATTACCATCAGATGAGGACAGGATGGAGCAGACTCTTAGAGCCTAGTCGGTGGCTTGGCACCTGTGCCCCGAGATTACACAATCCACAGTCTAAAATCCACAGCTGAGCGACCATAAAGAATCCATTTCCTCAAGATCCAGTGGAGGTACAGAGCAGTGGCTGAGAGTGTGGGTTCTGGAGTCAGACAGTCCGTGTTTGAATTGCGACTCTGCCAGTTAAAAGTTGTATGACCCTGGACATGTTTCTTAACCTCTCTGTGCCTCATTTTCTTTGTTCACAAACTGGGGATAACAGCACCTACCTTGCTGAGAATAAATGAGACCCTGCGTGTGTAGCAGACACGCTGGGAGCTGCCCAGCCTCCTCCCTGTCGTTCTAGGATCCCGCTTCCTATGGATCTTGGGCTGGTAGGGGTGGTGGGGAGGAGCTGGGGCATCTTTTTTTAATATTTATTTTTATTTATTGACTTACTTGACTGTGGTGGTCCTTTCTTTAAAATATTTCAAAAATTCATTTACTTTCGACTGTGCTGGGTCTTCATTGCTTTGGGGGGCTTTTCTCCAGTTGTGGCGAGTGGGGCTGTTCTCTGCCTGTGGTGCGTGGCTCAGCATGCCTGGATTTCATGGGAGCAAAGAGCCAGAGGTCTTGGGCCTAGTGCCTTTGAGTCTCAGACCTGCACTCTTACCCCAAGAAATCCCAGGCCAATGTTGCGAGGTCCCGAGTCTTAGGAAGCCCCCTTTCTAGCCCCAAAGTTACTACAGAGCTTGGATGGCCCTGAAGAGCCTCAGTCATCCATTTCTATATCAGCACAGCCATGGGGGATCCTAGCAGAACCCCTCCTCTCCCCTCCCTTGCGCTTCATCCTTCCTGATCTCATTCTCGGAGACTCATCCCAACTTGGGGCTCATGGGAGAACTTGCTGTAGTCCTAGGATAGCCTGTCCAAGGGCAGGCCTGGTTCTCAGGGGTCTTCCCTGCCACCAGTGTGCACATGGGTCTATGGGGCATGGAGCAGAGGTCAGCTTGGGCACGGTGGCCAATACCAAGGCAGTCTGGCTTATGTCGCTCCCGCGATCGCATAACAGCTTGAAGATAGAAAGCCCTGCAGTTGCGCACACCCAGCTCACTCTGCTCAGCTCACCTTCCTACTTCCAGCCTCCCACAGCCTGCCCCAGGGTGTATCAACCTGGAAACTACCAGTGAGTTCAAGGGGCCGTGAACTCTGCAATCAGAGACAATACATGGTGTGATGTTCCACACCTTCCATGAGATTGTTTTCAGTTCAGTTCAGTTCAGTCGCTCAGTCGTGTCCGACTCTTTGTGACCCCATGAATCGCAGCACACCAGGCCTCCCTGTCCATCACCAACTCCCGGAGTTGACAAACTCATGCCCATCAAGTCGGTGATGCCATCCAGCCATTTCATCCTCTATCGTCCCCTTCTCCTCCTGCCCCCAATCCCTATTGTTTTATGTCCTCCCAAAAGGCAAAGGAAGTGCTAACTTTACTGGATGGTTTGTCCTTAAATTACTAGGAATCACCACCAAACTTCTGCACCAAAGAAAATGTCCTCCTTGGCTCTTGTGATTGAAATTCTAAGATGTCCCCCAAGATCCTTCTCCCACCCCCGGGCACACATGCTTAATAATCCCTGGGGCTGTATAGGACGAATTTTTCTCCTGTGGTGTTGTGTTTTATGGACCTTATAAAAGGGAGAACAACCAGGAGGAGTTTAAAGGGAGTAGGCTCTTTCTAAGGTCAGAGATTAAAAACTCGATTGGAATTCACCCGGAGGGAGGTTCTCGGTTGCTGGCTTTCAGGATGGAAGGGAGGGCAAGGAATGTGAAGCAGTCCCACCTCAGAGCCAGCCAGGAACAGAATTCTGCTACGACTGCAAGAGCTTGGAGGAGGACCCTGAACTCTAGATAAGAACACAGCTCAGCCAACACCTTGATTCCAGCCTCGGGAGACCCAGGAGCTGAAAATGTGTAGCCACGCTGTTGTGGTTCAGTCAGTCCGTCTAGTCACTCAGTCGGGTCCGACTCTGCGACCCCATGGACTGCAGCACGCCAGGCCTCCCTGTCCATCACCAACTCCCGGAGTTTACCCAAACTCATGTTCATCGAGTCGGTGATGCCATCCAGCCATCTCATCCCCTGCCATCCCCTTCTCCTCCTGCCCGCAATCCTTCCCAGCATCAGGATCTTTTCCAATGAGTCAGTTCTTTGCATCAGCTGGCCAAAGTATTGGAGTTTCAGCTTCAACATCAGTCTTTCAATGAATATTCAGGACTGATGTCCAAATGGTTGGTTGGATCCAACCAGTCCATGCTATTGAAGGGGAGGAAGCCAATTTTGACTTTATGTTGGAACTGTTTCTTTTACTTGCTTTTCCTTGCTTTTGTTATTATAATCATACAGAATGGGTTGCCTGACAGAATCCTGCCCCTCTGCCTGACTTTTAAAGAACCTTTGTTCAGACCGACCCACCTGTGGAAGGCAGAAAGGAAGAAATTAACACATCCCCTGCTGAGGCTTGCCATTGTAGGAGATGTTTGCAAGTTTCAGGGCCTTTTTACTTTGCATCCTCACCTCCCCTCATCTCTATAAAAGAACTTGGCGTCCAGACCCCAATAAGATGGTTGCTTTGAGGCGATAGCTTGCCATCTTCTTGGTCTGCCGGCTGCCCATCTCTTCCTTGCCTCAACACTTCATCTCTCAGATTCACTGGCCTGTTGTGTGGTGAGCAGAGCAAGCTTGGACTAGGTAACAATGCCACGCCCACACCTCTGACCTACAGAACTGTGAGCTAATATATGTTGTCTGAAGTCACTAAATTTCTGCCAGTTTGTTATATGGCATAAAAGTCACATACAACCCTCAAGGTCCATTTCCTTCTCAGGACGAAATTTACGGTTGGTGTCATTGATGGTGGGGGTGTTGATAGGCACAGGCAAGCACCCCAAACAAATCGGCTGGGGGACCTCCCAAAGAACCCAGGGAGAAGTCAGGAAATATGAACAGGAAAGAGGAGAGGTTTTATTCCAGGCAGAGATCCCACCTCCCTTCCCCTCAGACCATAAGAAGCTGGTTAGCCTCCTCTAGCTCAAAGTCCCACCCTCAGAGAACCAACGAAGGGCAAGAACCAGAACTTCAGGGCTGATCAACTGCCTGCTGCCTGGGCTCAACCAACATCCCGCTGGGGCAGGTAAGAGATGGCAGAAGGGCTAACATCACCCCAGGAGTGAGCAGCCCAGGAGATAGGGATCTGGGCCGTTGCCCTACGAAATCAACCTTGATTCACAGTTCCTTTGACACTTCCCTATTTGAAAGCTACAACAACTGATGAATGCTAGGGTTCAAAGGATCTTTAGACATGACCCAGTTCAGTCTCCATGCCTAAGACATGAAAAGTGCTCTGGACTGGACTCAAGTTCAGTGCTCTTCCTGCCCCCAAGGTGAGATAACGCCCACTTCCCCTGCGGGCATCTCCTCTCCCGGGATGGTGCACACACAGCAAGGCTAGAAGGAATGTCTTTGCAGTCAGCGCCCATCCCCCTATCCCAGCTTCCACCTCAATACCTCCCCAGGCCATCTGTCTCTCTCCATCTCTGCGGCCACCTCCCTAGCCCAGGCCACGACGCTGGATAATGTACATTTGAGCCCATCATGCCCATGTTTCCCATTCAACGTGCTGCCTTTGCACTAGCAATTAATTCAAACTCATGACCACTGCCGGCAAGGCCCCCCATCCGCCGACTTGTCCAACCACCCTGGTGTGTGTGACCCTTGTCATACTGATTTCTGCTCCTTTGGCCAAGCTGAAGCTTTGATACCGGCTCCTTCTCATCCAGCAGGCTCAGCTCAGAGGTTGCCTTCTCAGAGAAGCATTCTCTGAGAACTCTTTCTAAAGAAGCCCACACAACACATTCCCCATATCTAGTTACTTTGATCCACATTATTCATTTATTTCCACCAAAGAGATATGAAGAACCAAATGGCAACCCACTCCAGCATTCTTGCCTGCAGAATCCCATGGACAGAGGAGCCTGGGGGTCTACAGTCCATGGGGTCGCAAAGAGTCAGACAGGACTGAGCAACTAACACTTCAACACTCAAAGAGATACACTCTTGTTCTTTTGCTGGTTTTTTATTTATTATCTGTCTCTCTGGAGAAGAAAGTTCCAAGGGATCGGGGACCTTGTCTTTCTTAGTCACTGCCTGGAACTCTACCCAGGTCATAGAAGGAGCTTTTCAATTAGTTGATTTACCATTTACTTCCTGGAGAAAGTCCAGCTGAGTGAAGATCAGAGTATAAGTCCATTAATTTGAATACCACAGGTGTCTTTCCGAGCCCCAGCTGCCATGAGCACTATGGCGGGCCAGGTTCTTCTGAGCACTGAGTCATACATTCATACATTCAATAGACAGTCAGGGTCTCTAATCTCAGGGAGCCCTAAGGTAGCCAATAAAGCAAGACAGACAAAACGAACCTCTTGGTAAAACAAGGCCCTGTATCGAGTGGACACAGAAGGATAAAACTTGCACGTGCTGTAAGATACCGATTTCTGTGCTACTGAAACAGACCAGGGCCCTGTGGTCCTTGGCCCCCAGGTCCTCAGCCTGCCTTTGTCTCTGGAAAAAGACTTGAGCCACAGAGTAAGTTCAGTGACAGAAGTGAGAAAACGCAGAAACAAAGGAAATCAAATAATAATACTGCATTCATTAAGCATCGTCAAGGACCTTTAATTCCTTCTCAAGGGCTGTGGATAGCATTCTGAGCCGTGTCCTGGGAGCTGTTTTATAGAGACCGAGGTGGGGAGGGTGACCACATGATGACCGACTGCAGCCGGGAAAACTCTGCCGCAATTCTGAGAACTGACCTCAAGAGATGGAGATGAACCGTACCCAAAACAACCCAGATGATGCGGGTCAGACCACCGAGGACCAATTTCAAGGCGACTGTCAGGGCTGGCTGTGCTGGTTCTGCATGTAGCCCCCTCCCTGTATCTGTAAAAGCTCTTGCCCCCCTGACTGTTGAGGGGCTGGGGTGTCAGCCTCTGGGCCGATGTCTGCCCTACGCCTCTAGTTGCTGGCATCTGAAATAAAGCAAACTTTCCTTCCCACCAACTTGGCCTGTTTATTGGTGTTTGAGCAGTAAGCAGCCGGATCCCACTTTCAGTAACGCTGCCAGAGTCGCATTGAGGGCAAGGGCAGGCAGAGAGGGCTCCTTTGAAAAGGTGCTCCTTGGCCTGGGCTCTGAAAGACGGACAGGCCGGATAGGTGAGGCAGGAGAGGAGAAACACTTCCAGGCGCCAAACCACAGCACTGCTGGGATTTGAGCCAGCATGTGGGCGATTTGCTGTTTCCTGGAGGTGAGGTCAAAGGATGAGGTGACTTTTCTTTGTACCAAAACCGAGCCCCTCCAATGAGCAGTGTAGACTTAGCGAAAGTCGCTCAGTCGTGTCTGACCCTTTGTGACCCCATGAACTGTATAGTCCATGGAATTCTCCAGGCCAGAGTACTGGAGTGGGTAGGCTTTCCCTCCTCCAGGGGATCTTCCCGACTCAGGGATCAAACCCAGGTCTCCTGCATTGCAGGCGGATTCTTTACCAACTGAGCTATCAGGGAAGCCCATAGTGTAGACTTAACTGGCCAGCAACTCAACTCCCTGTATTACCAGGCTACTCTGGTTTCTGCCCAACCTGCGATGCTCCACAGAAAGTACTCCTGCCAAGGTCCCCACTGGCTGCCTGATTGCCAAACCCAACAGACACTCTTCAGTTCTTGTCCTACCTGACCTCTGTGACGCCTGATATCTCTTTACTTCCTCCTTCTTAAAAACAGCGTGTTTTCTTAACCTTTCTAGCCACTCCTTCCCAGCTTCTGTTGAGGGGCTCCACTTCCTCTTCCAGAAAGTTAAATATTGGCCATCCCCTGGCTTCTTGGTGCCCTTCTTTCCTAACTCCATGCCTGCCCTGTGGCTTAGCCCATCCACCACCCTGTCTCAGGCTGCAAGATATATACTAATCACTCCTAAATCTTTATCTCCAGCCCCGGAACTGCCACTCCCTGGGTCTGGTCCACAACTACAGACTCACCTATCCAGTCACCCAATAAACTTTCCAACTTGGGTGTCCTACATGTGTTATGAATTCAACACATGCACGCACACACCCCTACACAAACCTGCTCCTCCTCGTGTGGTCCCTTCCTCTGGAGAAGCCATCACCTTGTACCCACCCCCCCAAAGCCAAGACCCCGGGGCCGTACTCCACCCACCCTCTCCATCACTCGCACATCCACAGTCCCAGCACCTTCACCATCTCCTCTCCCCAACCAGTCCCACCACCTCCACCCCTCTTCGAAACAACCACTGGCCATCCTTCACTTGGACCACCTCCCCATCTCATCTTCTAACCAACCACTGACCATCTTTCACCTGGACCACCTCCCCATCTCATCTTCTAGCCAACCACTGACCATCTTTCACCCAGACCACCTCCCCATCTCATCTTCTTTTTTTTTTTTCCATTTATTTTTATTAGTTGGAGGCTAATTACTTTACAATATTGCAGTGGTTTTAAAAATATGGAACGCTTCATGAATTTGCGTGTCATCCTTGCACAGGGGCCATGCTAATCTTCTCTGTATCGTTCCAATTGTAGTATATGTGCTGCTGAAGCGAGCAGCCCATCTCATCTTCTAACCAACCGCTGACCATCTTTTACCAGGACCACCTCCCCATCTCATCTTCTAACCAACAGCCGGCCGTCAAGTACTTCTGAAAAATACTCTTTCTGATCTGGCCCCTCCTGACCTCAAGCTGAGCACTTCTGACACTTGGGACCAGGATTCTTCTTCGTTGTGAGGGGCTGTCCTGTGCCTAGTTGGGGTCTGGCAGCATTGCCCTCACCCTCTGTTACCAGTGGTACCTTCCCCCCGAGTTGGGGGGTCCAGGTGACAGGCGGCCAGCGGTTGGTTAGAAGATGAGATGGGGAGGGGGGAGGTGGTCCGGACACGACTGAGTGACGAACACTTTCACTTTCAATGACAGCTTGCACAAGCCAGATCTACACGTATAGTGAACATATCTACATATATAGAGGCCCCGGGACCTCTTCCAAGTTTAAGAAGGAAGGTTATCGCCTAAGGAGTTGTGATCCTTTGTGAGATTAAGAAGGAATGTTGTCTCCTCAGGTGGTCTGATTAATGCCTACACACAACACACATCTTCACTAGCGGGGTGGGGGAACGCCAAACACAAGGAGAAAATTTTTACGTTTTTTATGCTTCAGTCTTTCTTGTCATAAAATATACAATGATTTCATCCATTTCCCCAACACAACACCCCCAACCTGCTCCAAAGCCTCCTGGTTCAAGTCATCCTGCAGTTTCCGCAAGCAAGTCCTTGCCAATGGCAAACGGAGATCTTAGGGTGGTGGAAGCGAAAGAGGCCCCCTGCCTTCAAACAGTCATTCATTCCTTCCCTCCCTTTTTCCTTTCCCTCCCTTCCTTCCTTCCATCTCTCTGTCTCTCTCTCCTCCTGTGTCTCTTTTATCTAGTATTTCTTGAACCTCTATTGTGTACCTCCTTGGAAGAAAAGCTACAACAAACCTAGACACCATATTAAAAAGCAGAGACATCATTTTGCCAGCAAACGTCTATCTATTCAAAGCTATGTTTTTTCCAGTAGTCATGTATGGATGTGAGGGTTGGACCATAAAGAAAGCTGAGCACTGAACTGATGCCTTCGAACTGTGGTGTTGGAGAAGTTTCTTGAGAATCCCCTGGACTGCAAGGAGATCCAACCAATCCATCCTAGAGGAGATCAGACCTGAGTGTTCATTGGAAGGACTGATGCTGAAGCTCCAAACTTTGGCCACCTGATACAAAGAGCCGACTCATTGGAAAAGCCCCTGATGCTGGGAAGGATTGAAGACAGGAGGAGAAGGGGACGACAGAGGATGAGATGGCTGATGGCATCAAACTGACTTGATGGACATGAGTCTGAGCAAGCTCCAGGAGATGGTGAAGGACAGGGAAGCCTGGCATGCTGCAGTCCATGTAAGTGCAAAGAGTCAGACACGACTGAGCGACTGAACGACAACAATTCTGTGCCAGGTAGTGAAATTCACTCGGTTGTGTCCGACTTTGCGACATCATGGACTGTACAGTGCCAGGGTCCAGCCTCGGCAGGATCCAGGGGGTACCCTCAGAATGAACGGCGTCAGCAAAAGAGAGAGAGAGACACGTGAGACCAGCCTTGATAGGGCCAAGTCTGCGAGGGAGAGAGAGAGCAGACGGGGGGTGCAGCAGGGTCTGGCCATGCTTTATTTTTTACCGTGGCTTTTATACCCTAAGTTAGTACATTTCTAAGGGGAAGATAGTTTAACATTACATCAGCTTGTCCTTCATGAAACCAGGGTGCTTTCTGCATACTTCTTTGTTCATGAGGGTCTTGTACATTATCTTCTGGCCTTGGGGCCTATTAACATTTTATGCAGGTCAGGTGAACGTAAACCTATTTTCTGTTTCTCTGGTGACCTTAACTGAAAGGTAGCAGTCTCATAGGGCAACAGTGCAGAGTAGAAGTATAACCTTGTTAACACAAAAATTAATCCTTCTGCAGAAGTTGTCAGTTGCGTTTATCTAAGAAGTTTACCCCACACAGACTCTGCGGCTTCGGTGAGGCAGCTTCTGCCTAGCACTCCTGGCTGACAATTAACAACCATCTCATTGTTACCATGCTAGGGCTAAGCTCTTATTTCTCTAGATCTTTAACTATATTAACAATGGTTTCTAGAATACAACCTTAGCACATTAAAAGCAAAAACACAGCAAGCAAACGTCAACCCAATAACCACCTTTAGAATAATTTTTCTTATGTTTTCTAATAGGACTTCCTCACTCCCCAAAGAGCTCTATGTCTACTAGGGCCTTTATATGATCAGGTTCTTTATGCTGTTTTATGATTAGGGTATTAATATAAGCAATCATGCATATTAGTACCAAGGGCATAAACGCATTTGCCAAACAAACTAAAATACCAGAAAAGGAGTTTAAATTAAAACACTCCTTTCACCCTGGATAATCTCATAAAATACCACCACCCGGGAAACTTACTGATTAAAGTTCTAAATTGATTCTTATTTGGGAAGAGATCAGGGAAGGCCTTCTGCCTGTGTCACAGAAATTAGGGAGTAGTCTATTGAAGCAGAAAGACAGATATCATCTTTAAGGTGAGCGCCGGGGGCAGCTTTTCAAAATCCCTGAAAACCTGATCTGCCTTGCCCGTCAGGTTTTCTCCTCATGACCTTGTCATGGGTGGGATCTCGTGAGCTGGCTCCCAGCAGTACAGTCCATGGAATTCTCCAGGCCGTAATACTGGAGTGGCAGCCTTTCCCTTCTCCAGGGGATCTTCCCAACCCAGGGATCAAACTCAGGTCTCCCGCATTGCAGGAGGGTTCTTTACTGGCTGAACCGGAAGGGAAGTCCTCTGTGCCAGGTGGGGAGGGGGCAAAGCCCGAGGATACAGGGGTAATAAAAGACACAGGCATTGGACCTCCCTGGTTGGTCACTGGTTAAGAATCTGCCTGCTGATGCAGGGGACACAGTAGTGACCCCTGGTCTGGGAAGACCCCACAGGGCATAGAGTAAAAGCCTGTGGGCCGTAACTACTGAGCCCGAGCTCCAGAGCCTGTGAGCTGCAACCACTGAGCCCACGCACCTCAGCTACTGAAGCACAGTGAGGAAGACCCAGCACAGCCAAAAACAGATGCATTTATTAAAAATTACTTTAAAAAGATAACTTTGTCATTAGGGAAAAAAAGATACAATTACTGCCTACCTGGAGTTCCCAGACTAATGGAAGTCTTGCATTATTGTTTTTCTTTTAATCTGTACATTAAACTGCAACTGCAACAAGCTCTATGCTAGACAAGTGCCTGGTGCAATGAAAATCCATACAGGGTAACAGGCTGGAAAGGAAAGAAGGGAGATAGGAGCTGAAAGCTGGAGAAACTGTAGGACTTAACCATGGGTTGGGTGCGATGCATTCCAAGCAAGGAGAGTAAAATTGTTTCACTTTTAAAGCACGCACATTAATGGAAAATAATTTCAAAAATAATATATGTGTGTAAGAATCACTGAATCACCTTGCTATGCATTTGAAACATTGTAAATAAACTATACTTCAATAAAATATATAAAGAGAAAAAAACAAAGCATTCACTTGACCTTTAACGCCATATTGTGTGTATATTAACAATAAAAATTACTCCAGATCTGCTTTGAGCCAGGGCCAAGTGCTTTTCACGTGGAGCCTCTTTATCCTCAGCAGCAGGGAGAAGCTGTGACCCGTTCAAGAACACACAGCCTGAGGACATGAGAACAAGTGCAGGGGTGGCTGTCTGCGCTCCTGCCTGGACCCCAGCCGTCCCTGACCCCTGGCCCGGAAGGAATCCACAACCCAGTCCCTGGTGATTGGCAGTTCTGTGCCCACAGACTTCCTGCAAGGACTCCTGCAGAAGCAAAGAGTAGGGCAAAAGATGGATGTGAAGGTCGACATTCTTCACTGGCTTGAGATTTGGGATAATTAGAAAGTCTTTCTTTTTTTGTCTTGAAGCTTTCCCATTCTACACCATGCAGGAGGATAGAAATGAGCTTGGGCAAATGCTTGCAGGCTGGTTTCTGCCCTGAGCCAACGCAGTGACGTTCCAGGCTCCCCCAGGCCTAGAGGTCTCACTCTGTCCGCCCCCCGGGGAATCACAGATGCTACCGATAGCACGCGGGTGCTTGCCTGCCAGAAGCCAGGCAGTTTATGTCATGTTCTAAGTGCCTTGAAGTCATTACTTCACTTCATCCTCCCAACCCCAAGATACAATTCTATTGTTATTCTCAGTTTACAGATGGAGAAACCGAGGCACCCCGAACCAAGTCCGGAGCTCAGGTGAGAGAGAGCCAGAAGCTGGTCTTGGAGACTCCGGCTGCCTCCATGTTTTATTCCCCGAAGTCCGCTCTAGTCTTTCCAACCAGCCCTGTGCCGTTTATTGTCTCCATCACAGGCGAGGAACCTGAGGCTCCGGGGATGAAGGGATGCTTTGAGGTCACACAGCTGGTCCGTGTCTGGGACTCCCAGAGCCTTTCTGCGGCACCAACGGCTTGAGTCTACCCTCAGGCTTGGGAGGTGACCCTGGGCTCGGGAAAGGGAACGCAGATGGCCCTGAGCGTGGTCCCGGAGAGTCAGCCCCGCGGTGGGCAGCAACGGGCCAGGAGTGGTCAGACGTGGCCCATCTGGAACTCCTTACCACCAACAGAGGGCCGGAGTCTGGATGGGGGCCTGTGGGCTTGGCGCCGGAACGCGAGCGTTCTTCCCACAGAGCGTTCAAGGAGGGACTCGGGCTGTGCCTGAGTCACACGCGATGCATTCGGGGATCATCTAGGCCGAGGGATCGGCGGAGAGAGGAGCTCCGGGCCATGCCTGCAGGGACCCCAGGTTTCGAATTAGCAGAGGATCAAACGCCCTGTGAAGCAGACAGCCAGCGCCTTCAGGCCGGAGAACAGTCAGTCCTAGATCAAGTGAAAGCCGCTCAGCCTGTCTGACTCTTTGCAACCCCATGGATTATATAGTCCATGAGATTCTCCAGGCCAGAATACTGCAGTGAGGAGCCGTTCCCTTCTCCAGGGGATCTTCCCAACCCAGGGATCAAACCCGAGTCTCCCGCATTGCAGACAGATTCTTTACCAGCTAAGCAACCAGGGGAGCCCAAGGGAAGAGGATTAAGAGCCGTGATGGGGTTCCCCCAGAAACTCCCGCAGGGGCTCCTCTGGCTGCTTTTGTTCACAGCCCTGACCTGCTGCCCCCCGCCCCTCTCCCGAGTCTCCGCCATCTGGGACGCCCGCCCAGGCAGCGCCGGGGGACAGGAGAGACAGAGGCACATCGCCCCAGACGCAGGGCAGAGCGGGAGGTCACTGTGCCACGGCCATCAGACGGGGGTGTAGGTGGCCGTTTACAGTCAGGATTGTGACAGCGGCGTGGTGCCGTGAAGGAGGGCTTGGGAGACGGTTTCCGTCATCACACACGCAGCTGCATCACGGGGAGCACCCAGGCCCCGTCCTCACCGCAGGCACTTCTGGTGCTGAAATGGACGGCGATAGCTCCCTATCACGCAGCTCTTCACTGTCTGACCTGCTTCACAGCAGCCGTGCCTTTCTTACGTGAGAACGAATGCCAAGAGTGGAAAGGAAAGGCCGAGGCGCGCGAGGCGTGAGCCGCTTCGGTCTGTGCATCTTTCGCAGAACTTGCAGCAGCGCTGGGTGGGCTCAGGGCAGCCGGAGGTTCTCAACCTCTGCGGTCCACAGAAGCCACCACGAGGAGTGTCCGGGGAAGAATATACCACGTTCAGTGGACAGCACGTGGAGGTGACTAGCTGTGAAGACTGTGTTCTTTGGGTCTGGATTTCCAGCACCTTTCTTGATAGTGAGACACCAACTGCTTAACAAATAATCCATGAGACAGATAGGAAGAGGAGCATATGGAGAGGTGCAACCTCTAAGAAAAAAGGGATCAAACTCATCCTAGATAATGTTTGCAAATAAACTTACAGCATTAAAAAACAGGAAGAACGTAAAGAAAAGGTCACACCTAAAAGGAATGTGACCTTAGGAGGCAGACAGATGTGGGCTGTTTTATTTATTTTTTTAGTATCTGTTTTATCTACTTGGCTGCACCAGGTCTCAGTAGCGGCATGCGGGGTCTTTGTTGCAGCATGTGGGACTCCCGTTCCCTGGTCAGGGGTCGAAGCCCAGCCCCCTGCACCGGGAGCACAGTCTCAGCCACTGGAGCACCGAGGGCGTCCCGGGACGTGGGCTGCAGCAGCAGCTCCACCAGGCACTAGTTGGATGGTCCTGGTGAAGCTTGCCGTCAGAGCCTCACTGTCCTCATCCGCAAGTTGGTGGTGAAAGCAGACGGTCACACACAGCCCCTGACTCACACTGTCCCCGTCCTGGGGGCAGCAAGCACCCTCCTCTTCCTCCGGGTGGACTGTCCCCCCAAGAGAGGACCCCGCCTGGCACCGCCCGCAGCAGCCCCTGAATGCTGAGGCTGGCAGCAGAGAGCAGGGCGCCACTGCCCAGCTGCGGCTGAGCGGAACCAGCCCTCGTGAACCCCCCGGCGAGCCCGCTTCCTTGTTGGGAAGGGCGGTTGATCGCATCGGACAGGGAACTCACAGAAGGGTGTCCAGGATGATAAAAACGCTCTAAACTTGACAGTGGTGACGGTGGTACAACTCTGAATACACCAGAAACCAACGCGCTGTGCACTTTAAATGAGTGAATTGCACGGTGTATGCATTCTATCCCGATAAAGCTGTTACTAAAAAAAGTAAGGTGCCTGGATCTCTCAGGAAGTGCAGAGAACACCTATATCCAGAGAGTCAGGGGTGATTTCTGGGGAAGATGAGTCAGTGAGAAGCAGCTCACGGGCCCAGCCCTAAGAGTTCTCATTTCCCTTCTGTGAAAGCCTCTCAGTAGTGTCCGGCTCTTTGCGACCCCATGGACTGTAGAGTCCATGGGATTCTCCAGGCCAGAATACTGATGTGGGTAGCCTTTCCCGTCTCCAGGGGATCTTCCCAACCCAGGGATCAAACCCAGGTCTCCCGCATTGCAGGAGGATTCTTTACCAGCTGAGCCCCCAGGGAAGCCTCTAAGGATGTGCCTGTTCTGGACATTTCATGTCTGAATGAGTCATACTACATTCGTGGTCTCTCTTCCCTCACTTTGCATGTTTTCAAGGTTCACGCATGTGGTTGCAGGTATCAATACCTCACTCCTTCGTATCACCAAGCAATAGTCCACCATGTGGTCATTCCATTTCATCAATTCATTCACCAGTTGCTGGACACGAGGCAACCTTGTTAAAATTTAATTCATTAGCTCTAATGCCAGCTTTGATCTGTTAGGTCCACACCGGGTCTAGGCACCTGACCTAACTTCTAACCCGGTCCAGAAAGGCAGGTTTATTTCCCCAAACACTGATAAAATAACTGAGAGGTGGAGAAGCGGTCCATCCAAGGTCACAGTGGTGACCGAGCTGGGATGCCAAGAGGGCTGGCTTGGCTCCCAGTCCACTGTGGCCCAGCCCACCACACCCCACGTGCCTGGCTCTGTGCCTCGTTAAAGCTGAAGCCAGAACAAGACTCCACTCAGTGATCAGTCTTCCAACAGGCAGTAACTGGCACCACATACCTGGCAAGCAGGCGCGAGTCCCTGAGCCGGGGGTGAGACCCAGAGGCTGCCTCCCGGGCCTTTCTGTCCAAATGGGAAGAGGGGTCCCGAGAGGAGGCGGGGGCCAGTCTCCAAGAAGGGTATGACGAAGTCCCGAGAACTCAGGGCTGCTGAAAGCCACGGGAAGGTTTTCAAAGGAGATGGTGTTTCAAGCCGGACCCTAGAGGATCCGGCAGAGCTCCCTGGCAGAGACGGGCTGAGCGGGAGGAACGGGTGGGCTCACAGATGCTAGAGCGCACACCTGGGCCCGCGGGGATGAGCCGTGCCCCGGGGGCGGGAGGTGAGGAGCAGAGGCGGGAGCTGGAATCACGTTGCTGCCCGTCTGCACTGCCAGGCTGGAATCTAGGCTTTGCCCCACGGGCCACAGGGTGCCACTGGAAGCTTTTGAGCAAGACAACTGGGTGAAAGCATCTATCAGAAATCATGTTGTTTGCAGACCCAGGCCCGGGCCTGGAAAATTAGCCCTCGGCAGTTCAGAAAAGAGCTGGCTTCAGACCCTCGGGCACCTCTCTCGACTCCCCAGTGCCTAGAACAGACCCTAGAATGACCGAGGGCAGGAGTCGGTCCTCAGTGCTCTCCCGGCTAGTAAAACCCCAGGCGTGTTCCAGATCTTCTCCCATCTCGCCCAGCCCATCCCTCACCTCCTCTCCGGCCTGAGTAAAACTAGTGCTCCAGGGTGCCCCGCGCACGCCAGGCAGCGGAAACCACCTTCCATTCTCGCAGGCGCCCTCCGGGGTGGAGAGGACTCGTGGACCTCGTGGCTCAGAGGCTCAGGGGCTGCCCGGCTGCCCCGAGGGGAGCTGGGGCTTGGGTCAGACCTTCTGGTTCCAGCTGGGGGAGTGGGGGGCGCGCGGGGGGTAGGGTGGAGAGCAAGAGGAGGCAGGCAGGGCATTCCTGGGGGCTCCCCAGCCAGGCCCCAGGACCAGGTGGCCGGACCCCAGTCTGAGGGCTCCTGCCCCACGCCTGGGGCTGCGGTCAGACGCCCCCGGGCTGGGTCTGGGGTGGGAACACGCAGGCACTCACGCACGCACATCACCACAACCCCAAAGCCTGCGAGCAGCAGCTGTCTTAGACAGAAAGACTTTATTTCTTTTAATGAAATGATTTAGGACATAACTCAATACGTTATAAAAACCATTCCCCAGAGGACATTTTTATATCCTATGCGAAGTAAATAATCATCTCCCTTCTTGAAGAGGAAAACCTCCCCGAAAGGCTTCCTCAGAGATCCTTGGGTCCAGCAGGCTCTGAGGGTGGCTGGGCTGACACTATTCTGAAAACCTTCTACTGGGTTGGCCCAAAATTTCATTCGGGTTATCTCCCCCTCACCCCACCTCCCGCCCCCCGTAACATCTTATGAAAAACTCAAATGAACTTTTTGGCCAATCCAATGTAACACGAATGCCAGAAGGAAGGCCGATTCCAAACCCCCTCTCCTTTCACAGAGGGGAAAACGGGCGCTGGTCTGCTCAAGGCTGCTGGGCATCAGCGGCAGACCTGGGACCCCCGCCCAGGACCGCCGCCCCAACCCACCTGCCTCTCTCCCCCCGGGCTCCTCCTCTGGGCCGCTGGGGGCAAGCTGGGTGCCACTGCTGAACGCTGGGTGGCGGGACAGCCTCAGCCTTCTCCGGGAAGTGCATCCGGCGCGCAGGGCCCAGGCCGGCTCGGGCTTCAGGGGCAGAGAGACCCGCAGAAGCAGGAGACACAGCTCACCATCCCATCACCCGCCTCGGGCCAGGCGTCCGCCAGGGCCAGCTGTTCCCGCCTCTGACACTGAGAGCCTTTCTGTGCCTTTGCTCCTGTCTTGCGGATGAGAAGTCTTGGCAGTCAGAGTGAGTATGGCTTAAGGAAAGAATAACGGCTACTTAATACAAGCAGCCTGGGTGGGCCAAGTCTTTCTGGGGGGCCCTCCGAGGGGGAGGAAGATGACGCATCCTCGGGGCTGCAAAGGGGGCCCTCTGATCTAGGCGACCTCGGGGAGCTTTTCCTTCCGCTGGCACTCCCGGTCCACCAGGAAGGGATGCAGGAACGTCAGCAGAGTCAGCAGCACCAGGATCAAGTTCACCTGGAGGGTGAGGGGGCAGTGAGGCCAAGTCCACCGCCGTGCAGGGGCCAGAATCCCACCCGGTTTCTCCTCTGCGTCCCACTCAGACCTGACGGCGCCCTCTGTGATGGACTTCGGGTGACTTTTCGTTCCGACCCCCTAGGGCAGGGCAAGGAGGTACGCTGTGCCCATTTCACAGGTGGAGAAACTGAGGCCTGCAGAGTCCCTGATGACCTGGGAGGCCATCCACGTTAACCCTTTGGCTTCGGGGCTCCCCAGCACACGGTTGGGTTCTCCCACGGACTCCCGTTGGAAAAGCAAGACCCAGGATGTAGCCATGTGCAGAAACGTTCCCGTGGGAACCACACCCAGGCCACCCCGGCCAGGCAAGGGACAATCCCTGCTGGAGACCAACGCAGTCGCCCCGATCTGAGTCTAAGGCCAGGGTCCCCGCCCCCCAGTACTCACGTATAACGGGTCATCCTGGAGCGGGCCTTTGATGAGGGTGAACAGAGGGAACTGCAGCAAAGACACCACAGCCGACAGGGCCATCACGAGTCCAAACAGCTTCCCGAAGTGCTCCGAGGGGAACCTGGGGGGCAGAGGAGGTTCTGGCGGGCTCTGGCGACCCTCGCTCCACGGAGAGGCCGGGCTCTGATGGGTCTTGGTCAGCCCCCTGCTCCCGTCCCCCTAGGCTACGCCAGCCGTCACTTACCCACACCCACAGGGCCCCCCTTCACCTCTGCTCAGGCTTTCAAGCCACGGACCACAGAGACAGACCCGCGATCAACCCGGGGAAAACAGCAGGGCCCGAGGAGGTCTCAGGAAAGACACAGATACATCCACCATATGCTAAGTGATGCATGCACCAGCAGAAGAAGCAAGAAGAATGACCTCCCTGGTGGTCTAGTGGGTTAACACGCTGTACTTGCAATGTAAGGGGTGTGGGTTTTTGATCCCCAGTCAGGGAACTAAGATCTCACAAGCAGTGCGGCAGGGCCAAGAAAATATTCCCCCCCAAGAAAAGAAGAAAAAAGGAGAACAGAGTGCCACGAGAAAAGAAAAAGCGTTCTTTCTGTCCTTCCCTGGGAGAGCTACAACAGAAGAGGGCTTTGGAGGGTGAGTAGGAGTTCGCCAGGCAGATGACAGAGGCAGAGGGGAGCAGAGGCGAAGGGCGGTCCTGGGTGTGAAGGCTCTGCCCGCCCACAGCCTCCAGTGCGCGCCCCCACCACGTCTGGGGCTCCTCCTGCCTGCTGCGCCCCCAGCACGCCTCCCCCCGCCCCGGGGCACCCCCCATCGGGGAGCGCCAAGCCCACTTACGCCAGCGTGAGGAAGGCGGCGTTGCAGCCGTAGAGGAAGGAGCGGCTGATCACCTGCAGCACGAAGGTGGCGTACTGCAGCGGTAGCACCGGCATGGACGCGCAGACGGCAAAGCCCAGGCACAGCAGCGACGTCAGCGCCAGCGAGGGCACCGCCGCGCGCAGGGCGGCGGCCTTGCCCGGGGCCCCTGGACCGAAAGGGGACAGGAGGCTGCCGCGACGCCCACGGCGGGGGGCCGCGCGGACCCCTCCTCTCCGTGCGCCCCATCCCCAGCCCACCGGCACAGGCGGACAACTCACTTCCTGAACATTCGGAGGAGGCTCTTGAAAGTCCCCTGGACTGCCAGATCCAACCAGTCCATGCTAAAGGAGATCAGTCCTGAACATTCACTGGAAGGACTGATGCTGAAGCTGAAGCTACAATACTTTGGCCACCTGATGCGAAGAACTGACTCATTGGAAAAGACCCTGATGCTGAGAAAGATTGAAGGCAGGAGGAGAAGGGGACAGCAGAGGATGTGATGGTGGAATGGCATCACCGACTCGATGGACATGGGTTTGGGTGGACTCTGGGAGTTGGTGATGGACAGAGGAGCCTGGCGGGCTGCAGCCCACGGGGTCTCAGAGACAACAACAGTGGCGGAAGGACGGCCCGGCCCCGCTGCGGGGCGGCCCCAGGACAGGAGCCTGCAGGGTGCTGCCTTTCATCTAAGAAGGAGAAACTGTTTACGCAAACAGAGTCTGTCTTCAAGGGGAAAAAAAGAATCAAAGCAATTACAAATGAGGACAGGAAGGGAGGCCAGGGGCCCCAGGAGGGAGCTAAACGTGGTGGCTGGATCTCGCTTCCTAGTCGTGGCTTTGGAATAATGTCAACTCTTGATACAAAAATGTTCTTAAACATTAAATCAGAGTAATAGGAAGAACACAAGCAAAGCAATTCCCCCCCCCCCAAAAAATCCAATGAGATGAAACCAATGAACACAACTTTTTATATCAAGTTGCTGACTCTTAAAATACCATAATTTTGACTGGCAGCTCCTAGGGGACATGTCTGCAGAATGAGAATGGGGGAAAGGAAGGCATGCCAGCATTCAGCACTGATCCTGCTAAACCAGTAATTAATTATCCATAAATTATATTAAAAAAACTATATATAGAATATATATATGTGTGTGTGTATATATAGCATACAGTATATGTATATATAGTATATATGTATAGTATTTTAGGAGCCATGATTTTCAGAAGAGAAGAGGTACAAATGCAAAAATCAAGTAAAATTTGAACTAAAATATCAGTATTAGGTATTCACGATTTATTTTTTTTCATCCAAAAGATTATGTATATCTTACCTCTGAGGCCTAAACCCAATGAGAGCCCAGGAGAATTGGAAACCCCAGCATCCAGATTGCCATCTTTAAACACCGTTTCTCATTCAAAGGGACCCAGGACTATTTGAAGGGATGGCTGGTTTCAGGTCTGGGTCAGGAAACCACCCAGTCAAAGGGACCCAAGCACTCTCTAAAACCAACGGGACTTTCTGTAAAGGACACAGATGCTGGACTGGTCACACTCCTAGGGGTCAAGGATGAGGGAGCCTGAACCTCAAGAAGGATCATCAGAGACGGACTGAAACACATCAGACATACTTAAAGTAAGATTTCGAAAGAGAAACTATGAGTGGTTACCCCTGGAAGTTGCTTAGATACCAACTCACTTTTCTGAAACTAGTAAAGAAGAGGAAAAAGTGTGCACTGCACATTCATGTCTGACTCTTTTGCGACCCCATGGACTGTAGCCCGCCAGGCTCCTCTGTCCTTGGGATTCTCCAGGCAAGAACACTGGCATGGGTTGCCATTCCCTTTCTCCAGGGGATCCTCCTGACCCAGGGATGGAACCTGGGTCTCCATTATTCAGGCGGATTCTTCACCATTTGAGCCACCAGGGAGACTCAAACAGAGGAAAAATACGCATTTATTTCAGGGTAAACAAAATAGTTAATAAAGTTTGTCTTTCTAGAGAAAGTTTTAGCTATGAAAAGCAGAAGGAAAGAGTAATAGAAATTCTCTATTTCGCAACCCTAATACAATAATGGGTCTAGGCATCGAGCATCAGTAGCTGCAAGTTGTGCAGCTGATGACAAACTTTTACAACAGGCGGATCAGACTGACAAGGTCTGAGTGCACGGATCAATCGTAACATCATAAGAAGGCGGCAACCGGTACCCAGGGTCTGCGGATGAGAGCTCGGAGGAAGCCCACGGCTCCACCTCTTGTTATTCTCGCCAAAAGATACTAAACTGAATCCCCAGTCTGCCTGTTTACAGACAGAGTCCAATCAAAGGAACACTTTAAAATGACATGCAGAGGGTGCCAAATGCAAAATGTGGGAAGCCTGACAGGACAAATAACCCACTTCCTTCATTAAACGAACAAAGGGGGAAAAGCGGGTGGGGGACACAGAGACTTACTACACTGTGTGGCCCCGGGATGGATCCGAATTTGAACAGATCGGTGACGAAAAGACACAGATGAGACCATTAGCGAAATTCTAACAGGACTTCATGAACAGATGACACTGAGATATTATCGGAGGCTGTCTCAGGTGTCATCATGATATTCCTCCCAGCGATGCTGCACTTAAACAAAAGAGGCCTTACTTGTTGGCACTACAAACTGTACTGTTTACAGATGAAATGACCTGATGTCTGAGGTTTGCTTTAGAAGCAGCTCGGAGAAGCGGGGCGGGGGGAGATGAAACTCTAGGCGTGCCGGCAGCTCCCTGGGGTCCAGCGGTTAGGACTCAGCACGCTCACTGCCGTGGCCAGGGTCCAACCCCCTGGCTGGGGAACCTAGACCCCACAGGCCGCGCGGAGTTCTCATCCCAGGATCAGGCCCCAGCTCCCTGGCAGGACGCCGCCTGCCCCTTCTCCCCCCTCTCTGACCCCGCCCGAGCACACCCCTATTCCAGAACCACCTTCTAGGGCTCCTCGGCTTCCTCAAGGTTTCACTCTCTTTCACCACCAAGAACAATGACCCCGCTGCGTTCCTGGGCCACGCCCCCAGGCCCTCACCTTTATCTTGCCACTTCTCACTCCTCCATTGGGAGCCTAGAGGCGGCTTCCGCCAGGAACACACAGCATCGCTACCCTGCTGGGTGCTGCCACAGCCCCCTGCAGGTTTATTTCAGGGACCGCAAACCTTGATTACTGGCATTTCTCTACTCTCTAGACTAGAACAGCGCGAGAACAAGGGCGTAACTGTCAGGCCTGTGACCGAACTGGAACTGTTCTTGGCACATAAATGGCACTCAGTGACTAGTGGGTGGATGGATAGACGGATGATGGATGGATGGTGGATGGATGGACGGATGCGTGATGAATGGATAAAAGGACAGATGATGAATGGAAGGATGAATGATGGAAGAATGAATGAGTGATGGATGGATGGGTGGATAAAAGGACAGATGATGGATGAAGGATGAAGGATGGAAGGATGAATGATGGATGAATGAGTGATGGATGGATAGGTGATGGGTGGATAAAAGGACAGATAGTAGATGATGGATGAATGATGGAAGGATGAGTGATGGATGAATGAGTGATGGATGGATGATTGATGGATGGATAGATGATGGGTGGATAAAAGGATAGATAGTGGATGATGGAAGGATGAGTGATGGATGAATGAGTGATGGATGAATGAGTGATGGATGAATGAGTGATGGGTGATGGATGAATGAATGATGGATGGGTGATGGATGGATAAAAGGACAGGTGATGCAGGGATGGATGAACGAGCCATGGATGGATGAATAGATAGATACAAGTAGAAAAGGATTTAAGAAAAAAAGACGATGAGCGTGGAGGTAAACAAAAACCTCCCCCAGGCTGGCTCCCTGGCCCTCTGGAGCGCGGGGCTCACCTGTTTTCTTCGCCTCCTCCTGGTACTTGTGTTTGAGCCGGTCCATGAGCAGGCCGTTCCAGGGCGCACACAGCACTCCGAAGAACTGAGTCACGGCAAAGGCGTTTGTGTAGGTGCTGACTGCAGAGGGCAGAGAGGGGTTGGGTGGCGAGAGCTCTTTAGGACTGCCTTCCAGAGGAGGCCACCCACTGCCCCTGCCCTGCCTGACCCTCCAGCCCACACCCCAGGCTCAGACCTCCCTCGGAGCACAGAGCCCTGCTGAGCTCAGCCCTGGTGCCAAGTCCCCAGAGGCGATGTGCAGAGGAGATGTCTCCCGGTCCCACCGCCTACCTAGCGCGCTATCCTTGCTGGCCAAGTTGTTCAGCAGGGAGTTGAGGGTGCCAATGAAGAGGTAATGCCACAGCTGTATCACGGACAGCCACACCACGTGCCAGGTAAAGCGCTGAGAGAAGACATAGCTCCAGAAGGAGCCGGGTGCCTGCTGCTCTCCAGGGGTCTCTGAAGGCGGGGGAAGGACATTAGGCCAAGAGTTACCATTAAATTGGGGGAGGAGAGGGTGCAGAGGTCTCACCGGGAGAGCCCGAGCGCTGAGCTCACTCGCTCTTGCCTCCCCAGGCTCTCCGAGGGCAACACCCCCACCTCCACGCAACATCCCAGCCCCACCGCCGGCCACGGCTCTCCCACGCTCTGCCATCTGACCCTTCACGGCTGGGACGCTTCTCACACTACCAACCTTCTTGGCAGGATGAGGAAGACAGGCAAGGAGAGAAGAAAGTCAGAGGAGAGTGCGGGATGGTGGGGGACAGCGAGGATTTCAGCGGCTGCGAACCGCCCCCCCTCCTCTTTCAGGACCAGCATCTGAGTCTCCCATAGAAACCTTCCCCGCCCTGCTCTTCACGGTCCAGGTGAGCTCTGAGCCTCACCCCAGGCTGCCCAATGGGATCGGTCTCCTCGAGGGGCAGGCAGGCGAGGATTTGACCCTGGGGTCCCCAGGGGCATCTGCTTCGGCTGCTCCTGGATGCAGCCTGACAAGCTCACTCCTTCCTTCATTGGGTGAACTTCCCAGGGTCTTATTCTTGTTTCTACCTTAGCCAGCAGTGCTCTGTGACATTTATAACCAAGGCCCGAAACAGACAGAGAAAGGTGAGGCGAACTGGAGATGGGTCAGTGAGAGAGCGCTGACCCACGGGACGTGCGGATACTGGACAGATAAGGCACACCAAGGAGTGGGCGGGGAAGGGAAGGCGAGCGATGGAAGACTGAACTCTGGGGAGCAGGGGTGCGGTGCGATGGGAAAGGAACCGGGGACGGAAAGGAGAGACGAAGTGGGAATGTTTGCCCCCCTCTGGACCCCCTGGAGGCTGAGGGGATCGGGAAGATCCTACAGGTCTTTTTGCCACCTGACCTTCTCTGGCCTTGAGTCCCCGGCAAAGCTCTGGAGGTGAAGAACCACGCTGGCCGCAGGGGAAGACCAGGTTCTGGGTGGGGGGGAAATGGGTTAACCAGCGGACTTCACCTTTCTTCGGGGAAATGAACTCCTTTGACTGCAGCTCCAGCTTTTTGGACTCAGCTGCCTTCTTGTCTTCCTCTTGGGGGCTGTCCCCAGAGCAGAGACTGTGGAAACGGAAGCTCTATCAGCCCAAGCCAAGGACTGGGAGCTGAGCCTGACACGCCTGCGGGCTGCGGGGAAGGGAAATGGTCCCTCTCACTGCACATTGGGATCACCTTTTCACAGCCCCGGCCCCCGCGTCCAGGCCCAGAGCAGCTGAGTCAGAAGGTCTGGGCGTGGAAGGCAGGCTCCCGCTATCTTTTTTAGAAACATCTCCAGGTAATCCCAGCAGTTCTAACCTGCAGCCACACACAGGAGTGAGGGAAGGGCAGGAAAGGTGGAACAGGCGTGGGTTCGAATCCCAGCCCTGCCTCTTCCTCGCTGCGGCAACGCGGCTCAGACCTAAGTCTCTGAGCCTCACTGTTCTCATCTGGAAGATGGAGACTCGGATGTGCATCCAAGGACTACCGTGAGACAAGGCCAGAGAGCATGCCGGGCCGCCAGGGAGTGAGGAGCCTCCAGCAAACGTCCCCGCCGCTGCTGCTTGCACCACGCGGACGCAGAGATGGTCCCATTTCTTCACCTGCTCTCCTCTCTACTCCTTGCAAAGGAACTTGGAGGCTCTGTTTTCCCAACCCCTGAATCTGGGCTGGCCTCGTGAGCGGCTTCAACCAAGACGACCCATCACAAGAGACGCACCGGGCCTCCCTGGGGGCTCAGCGGTGGAGAATCCGCCTGCCGATGCAGGAGCCACGGGTTCGACCCCTGATCCGGGAGGATCCCACGTGCTGCGGAGCAACTAACCCCGGGCGCCAGGACGATCGGCCTGTGCACTGTAGAGCCTGGGGCTCTGAGCCCCGGGGCGGCGGTTACTGAAGCCTGCGCGCCCAAGACCCTGTGCTCCCAACAACAGAAGCCCCGGCAGCGAGAAGCCCGCTCGCCACAACCCGAGAAGAGCCCGTGCAGCAGCAAAGATCCAGCGCGGCCAGAAACAAACAATAATGCATAAATTTATTTAGAAAATAAATAAACAGTGTGCCAAGCCCAGCCTTAAACCGGAAGAAACCTTGGGCATTTCTGCACACTGTCTTGCAACCCTGAAACCAGTAAGTGAAGAAGCGCAAGCTAGCCTGCTGGAGGATGTGAGCCACGTGACTCAGATATCCTCGCCATCCCAGACAAGCAGACAAATCCCATGTGAGTAAGGCCATCCTAGGCCAGCCGGCCCCCGGCTAGCCGTCCAGACTATCGCAGGCATGAGAAGTCCTGTCAAGAGCATTCAAGTAACTCTCTGATCAGTAGAACTAGACAGCTACCCCTTGACTTGGGGAGATAATAAACACCTAACATTCTTAAGTTTTGGGATCGTTCGTTACGCAGCAGTAGCTAACCGATACATCCGTGGTCTAGTCCTCTTCTCCAGAGACTGGTTTCCTCTGCCCTACTGTAACCATGTCCACCCCAAACCCTCTTCCCACACCAGGTCAGAGAAGGGGCTCTGGCCACACCGTCCCCAGCTCACAGTCCTTACCCATAGCGGTAGTCGGCGGGCAGCGGGTAGGGGATGTGCCCCCGGGGCATCAGGAGGAGAGTGCGCCCGACGTGCCAGACACTGCAGACAGAGATGAAGATGAAGGAGGCCTTGATGGTGATGCCCTGTTCATAAAGGAGCTGCAGAGAAGGGGGGACAGGTCAGCGCAACAGTCAGGTTCACACCAGCATTACTCACGACGTCCGAAAGGTGGGCATAAACCAACGTCCCTTCCTGGGTGCATGGATAAGCAGCTCTGGCACCCACACACAGCAGAAGAGTAGTCAGTCTTGAAAGGAAGGAAATTCTGACACCGGCTAAAACAGACTTTGAGCTTTAAGGGTATGATGCTAAATGAAATAACACAGTCACAGTAAGAAAAAAAAATAGTATGTGATTCTACTTAGGAGGTACTTGCAGTAGCCAAGATCACAGAAGTAGAAATTGTAACAGTGGTTGACAGGGTCTAGGGGGAGGCAGATGGGGGCTGGGGAGTTACTGCCTAACGGGCAGTTTCAGCTTCACAGGGTTGAGAAGAGTCCCAGAGATGGGTGCTGGTGATGGCCGTACAACAACATGAATGAACTCAATGCTACTGAACTGCACACTTAGACACGGTGAAGGTGGCGAAGTTTACATTGTCATAACCTGCGCATTTTATCATACAAAAAGTCCAGGTAAGAATCCGGGGCTGAAACTTATCTCTAAAAACGAGTCTCGGTCCAGGCTCTTGCCTTCTATGCTGGAAGCTGATTATGGATGCCTGGAGCCCACCCCAAGGCCTGGCCAGCAGCAGGGGTGATAAACACGGGCTACTGCCACCCTCTACCTTGATGATGAGGAAGACCGCCGAGGAGGAGTCAAACGCTCCGTTGTACATGGTGATGATGGTCGAGCGGTGTTTGCCAAACAGGTTCCCGATCTGGAGAACACAGGACCAGCCTGAGTCACTTACTCACCCGTGAAACACATCCCGTACACCCAGCAAGCGTCAGGCCCTCGTACGCAGACCCTCCTCTGCCCCAGGAGCTGCCACTCCAGCTGGGCCCCCCCATCAGAGGCCGCCAAAGCAGCGGGGGCTTGTGCCTGCCCCCGCCTGCCCCAAGGCCCCGCCCGGCGCCCTCGGCCGCCTCGCACCTGCAGGTTGGTGATCAGGAACAGGATGCCCCCCACGGCGAGCATGGGCATGGCCAGGAAGAGCAGCACAGCTGAGTCTGCAAGGATCCGAGACGGAGGCGGGGTGACGCCACCCGGAGCCCCAAACACGGAGCCCCGCGCTCTGGGGCTCCCCCTGCTCCCTACAAGTCTGTGCTCAGGGCCCCGATTCCCCAGCACCCCCCAAGGGTATCAGGGGACCATCAAGGCTCCCTCACATGCTCCTGCAAAGGGACCCTCCTCCCCATCAAAGATGACCCTTGGTCGATGGCAGGCTGGATGTCTACAGATAGAGGCAGGACTCGACCTGCTGCCCGCTTCCTTCACTAAATCACGCAACCCCTCTTTCATCTTGACACTGCAGGGCAGGGGAGCCTGGGCTGAGCCCACACACCCACTCACTGCACTGAGCTGGATTCTGAGTCTGCGACTGTCATCTCATCTGATAAACGGGAACACCAGTCCCTGCTCGTCTGCCTTCCTAAGGCACTGTGAGATCTGAGTGAGAGAATGCTCGTGAACTGCCTTCCCTCTGTTCATTAGACTTTGACCATTTCCTTTGTGGTAGGTGTTGTACCTGGCGTTAGAAGTGCAGGGTGAAGAAAAAGAATTTCTTGCCCTAAGCCCTTTTCAAGACCAACATGCAAAAAAAAAAAAAAAAAAAAATTCCAATTGCTCTGCCAAATGTTGGACAAGAAGACCAGACTAAGAACAACTAAGCACCAAGGATTGGAGCTGGTGCTCAGTCGCGGCCGACTCTTTGCAGCCCCACGGACTGTAGCCCGCCAGGCTCCACCGTCCATGGGATTCTCCAGGCAAGAATACTGGAGTGGGTTGGCATTTTCTTCTCCAGGGGAGCTTCCCGACCCAGGGATCAAACCCAGGTCTTCTGCACTGCAGGCAGACGCTTTACAGTCTGAGCTACTAGGGAAGCCCTAACTATAAAAATAAGTACAATGAAAACAGTGTTAATAAATTGTAACTGAATGCAGTTGCACTTAGAATGTTCAAAGCCTGATTTCTGCTCTTGCCAGTGTTAAAATTACCCCTGCTCTATGCGATTTTCCGAGTGAAATCAGAGGCCTGAATGAGAAATAAAAACAGAGTAACATTCCCACCAGGTGATTCAACCTTAACAAAGCATATGTGTGCTTCCTAATAATATTCTTAAAGTAACTACTGTTCTAGTAACTACTGTTCCCTACCTCGAGATACACTGTAAACTCCCTCATTTCAGAGCATTCACACTCCTTACCATTCAATTTCTGTCTCTAGAAAAGGTGCCTCCCCAAATGCCCTGCAGGTTGGCTGAGATTCCTTTCAAAAATAGCATCACTGTGGTCTCGACACTTTTTCCAAAACCAAAAAGCCCCATTTTCTGGGGGAAGGGCAAATCGTGGCTCCAGTGATTCACAGATGGGAGTCAAACGTAGCCAGCCATTACGTCCACACTCGGCCACTTGAAAGTCACATTCAGGCTTTCAGGGACGAAGCTGAGCTGATGAGCAGAGTGGGTTTTAAGTAACTGGCTTGAGGATCCAGGCTGCCTCCCGAGGTCTGCTCAGACAGAACCCTCCGTCGGCTGGGTTCACGGAACACCAACGGAGACCACCAGCGTCGGGCCAGTCACTCACAGCAGAGTCAGCTGCTCTTTCCTCCTAAGCCCAAACCTGAGCCCCGCGACCTGACTCGGGGGAGAAGCCCGGAAGGCAGCTGTCGACCTCTATAATGAGACGCCGCGGGCAAAGAGCACAGCTGGGGCCCCAGCCCCACTTCCCACTAACCTGCGCTGTGGCCCTTGCTGAGTCTTTGCAAGGGGGTCTCTGACCTCGGCTTTCTCCTCTACACATTCCCCACTTTACTCCCCATGACGAAAGTGGGCAATAAACCAGACTGGGCATTGAACGGTGGCTCAGCTGGTAAAGAATCTGCCTGCAATGTGGAAGACCTGGCTTTGACCCCTGTGTTGGGAAGATCCCCTGGAGGAAGGGAAAGGCTACCCAGTCCAGTGTTCTTGCCTGGAGAATCCCCACGGACAGAGGAGCCTGGCCAGTTCAAGTCCGTGGGGTCGCAAAGAGTCAGACACGAGTCAGCTACTAAGCAGAGCACAGCACCCAGACCAGTAAAATTTGAAGAGGAACCTTTCTCGGCTCCGTAGAGTTGTCAGTTTGCACACTGCTAAGTCAGGATATTTTCAGCGACAACCGTGTATGTTTTCATTTCTTTTCTTTCTGCTTTTTTTGGCCATGCTGTGAAATCTTCATCCTCCGAGCAAGGATCACAAATCCAAGCAGAAGTGCACACTGGACTGCCAGGGAATTCCCTATTATTTCATTTTTTAAAAAGAGAGGACATTCTCAGACATAACAGAAGGATGCAGTCTTTTAAATCAATTCTTTCTCTCTGAAGCAATTTCTCCCCTGTCCTTATTTTTCACATTTCTCACTAAGCTGTTTTTAGAGGCCAGCAATAACTCCCTCAAGGGCCCTTTCCAGCTCAGAGCCTGTGGATCTGAGTCCTTGTGGGGTCAGCGTCCCCCCAGGCCCCTTCTGCCCCTGCCCCGTCCAGCAGGTGCCTGAGGTCACGACCCTCCCGACAGCACTCACCTGCAGAGGTGAAGGCTATGGTGAGTGTGGCGCTGGTGTAGAGAAATCTGGAACACAGAAGGGGAGACGGAGAATGTCGTCATGAAGAGAGAAACCTGGGGGGCTCCCCTTGTGACCTGGTGACTTGGACTCGGACCTCCCAACGCAGGGGCCCGGGTTCAACTCCCGGCCAGGGAACTAGACCCCACATACTGCAATAAGGCCCAATGCAGCCAAACATTTCTTTAAAAGACAGAGAAGCCTGGAGGGTGGATCCAAGGTCCTCCAGCCTAGAAGTCCTAACCCGCCAAGCCCTTAAAGATGTCTGTGCCTGGCCTACAAAACCTGGAGTTCAAACGCCTCTTGCTGTGTGACCTTGGGCAAGGCACTGCACTCTCTTAGAAGCTTTTTTCTATCAAGGAAATGACTGGACTGATGTAGACCCCAAGCTTAAAGTTCTAGGATGCTATAGATTTCACGACCAAGATCCCATAAGCCTTTTAGACGTGTTTGGGGGTCTTGTTAGGCAGGGGGTAATAAAAACAGGGCTTATGTGTGAAGTTCTGATTTATGACAAGAACTACATATCTGGTCCTTGTCCCCAGGTCTTGACACAGGGCTTCTAATAATCTTATAAGCTCCTGCATAGAAGACACCATGAGCATCTTTTGTTCTCCTGTTCTGATGAGATAACTGTGGATGCGCTCTGGAAAAGCCACAATGAGATGCTTGGAATTTCCACCCCTGTGTCCACCTTTCTACAGAGAGCGAAGAGGGCTGGAAATGGAGGAGTTTGCAGAGCTCCCAGGTTGGCAAACACCTCCACAGAACAGGAGGATGCTGCACCCCAAGCCCAGAGGGACGCAGGAGTTCCTGGGCTCGGAACCACTGCCCACCTGGCCCTGTGTCTCTTCATGTGGCTGTTAACCTGTATCCTTTATCCCACCCTTTCAGGAACTGGTCAAGGTGTCTCCCTGCATTCAGCAAGCCCTTTAGCAAAGAACTGAATCCAAGGAGGAGGTCAGGGGCATCTCAAGAGTTGCAGCTGACTCAGACAGATGTTGTGGGGAACCTGGGGACCTACCATTGCAACTGGCATCTTAGGGGGTTGGGGGCGGTCTGGTGGAACCAAGCCCTTAACCTGTGGGGTCTGCTACAGAGCCTCCAGAGAGACTGTCAGGACTGAGTTAAGTTATAAGACCCCCAAGGGCTTCCCTGATGGCTCAGCGGATAAAGAATCCACCTGCAATGCAGGAGACGTAAGAGACGCAGCTTCGATCCCTGGCTTGGGAAGATCCCCTGGAGGAGGGCACAGCAACCCGCCCCAGTATCCTTGCCTGGGAAATCCCATGGACGGAGGAGCCTGGCGGGCTCCAGTTCACGGGGGTCACGGTGAGTCGGACATGACCAAGCACTTGGCACACACACCTAAGACACCCAGCTGATGCCAGAGAGGGGCGTGCCACTTCACTTCTGACACATCTGTTGACCAGAAGTATCTCAGAAGTGGCATTTTCTGTGTAAAAGTGGAGGAGAAAACACAGGTGGGAAGACTGCGTTTTGCTTCACACACTCAAGGCTGGAGAAGAGGGAAAGGGCAACAGCAGCCCAGGAACGGCGGAGACAGTCGCCAAAGGGCCCAGGGAGCCAAGGACCTGCCGCGCCGTCGGCTAGGGCCTGGCCCGGCCGCCCTCCAGCCTCTCCGACAGCTGAACGGGAGACACCCGCGCTGCATCCTACTCACGCCCCGCAGGCCGCCACTTATCACAGAAGCCTGCCAGCTCAGCGGCACCCCTGTGAGCCAGCGAGGCCTTCCTCCTCCTCCTCCTCGACTACTCGGCCTGGGCACCCCCGTCGGAGGGAACCTGGAGTCCCAGCCGCCGAAGACACCCCGGGGCGCCGTCCTGCCTAACTTCTGGGAAGTGACGGGGTGGTGGGGGAGGCCAGGAAGTGGGTGGTGAGGAGCCACTTGGGTGTGATGAAGACACGGGGTCCCCTGCACCAAGGCAGAGAGAGACAGTTCCGTTTTTCTCTGTGGCCACACCACCCGGCGTGCGGGATCTGGGGTTCCCCGCCCAGGGATCGAACCTGCGCCCCTGCAGCGGGAGCTCCGAGTCTTATGGGTGTCAGCGGCAGTTCTAGGCTTTGCTGATTTCACAAGCCCTGCCCCAGGCCAGCCCCCGCTACGGGAAGCAGGCCTGGCCGCCTGCCGATTTCAGCACGACCGATGGCCCAGTTTCACATGCAACAGAGGAAGGAGGGGAGGAAAGGGAAGCAGGGGCTCAGGGAACAGGGAAGGTCGAGACAGGGTGCCCACACCCGGGCATGTTCCTGGCAGCGCCGCTGGAGCAAAGGCGCCCAGCTGCCTGGCCCGGGGCTCCCGGCAAAGGACGCCGCTGCCCAAAGTCCTCCTGCCCGGCCCTGCCCCGGGGCCCCTGGGACCTACATGGCAATGAGGCGGGCCACAGTGGTCTGGAAACGGTCGAAGATGTAGCCCGTGGGGAAGGTCATGAAGTTGTTCATGAAGGAGGCCAGGGTGAAGATGAGTGAGAACTGCTCGTCCCGGGCCCTGCAGTCTGGAGGAGAGACGGGCACATCTCAGGAGTCCAGGGCGGACGGGCCAACCCCCCACCAGTCCCAGCCTTCCTGCCAGGCGGGCACCCGGCCTGCCCCAGTCCAGGGCAGCCTCTTCCATCTCGGACAGCCTGCCGGGGGGCGGCGGGGACATTACCCCTCGGACGAGCTGAGCCGTGACAGCCGCTAATCACGCCTTGGGAGCGGGCATCTCCCTCCCCAGGCACCTCGTAGGTCCAGGTTGAGGGTGGGGGAGGCTGACGCCCCCTTTTTCTCACCACAGAAACCCTGGTGGGAGGGGGGGCGGGGCTGAAGTCTGAGTCCAGGCTCAGAGAGGGTCCTGCTTCCTTACCATCCAGCCCCGTGGCATTGCCCAGAGGCCCGGCATCCGGTTCACACAGCTCCTCAAAGTAATGCTGCTCTTTGAAGACGAACACCAGGGACGTCCAGCCAAAGAGGACGCCCGCGAAGCCGAGGCACTCCAGGAGGCCTGTCACCAGGGTGGCCACACGGAAGGGCAGGCTGCGGCCCTGCATGGCGCCAGGGGCAGCCGACGCTGCGATCCCACCGCTGGCCTCCGGGCTGACCCCGCCTGGCGTCTGAGCCCTTGGAAAACTCCTAGGGTCCCGGTGGCTCTCTGCTTTCTGGCTGTTTCAGGCTTGAGCAACAGTCATCCGCTGGGCTTCTCTGGCTCCTGAGAAGTCAGGCAGAGGCTGCTTGGTCCACAGGGCACTGCTGGGCAAGGCAGGGCGGACCAGAGACCAACTGTCAGAGCCAGTTACAAAAGCTCCTCCATCACACAGCTGGCAACAGCTGAGGAGGCTGGAGCTGAGCCCCAGTTTCAGAGGCCTGCCGCTGAGGAACAGAAGCAGTTTTGGGCCAGGCACAGAGGCTGGGGGCCCCGCACGAGTCCTCATTGAGCCTGCCGGTAACTCGGTTAAGTTGGTGTCTTCCTAGTTCCAGTTCACTGACCTAAGCAGGGAATTTTGTCAGCTTCCCCAGGTCACGTGGGCTGATGAGTCACACCGCCGGCAAGGCAGATGGCAAAAACATCCCCCCAAGCCCCCTCCTTCCCAGATCCCCCGCGATCCAAGGCTGGGACCCCCAATACCTCCACCCCAAACCCCGCGCCCCTCTTCCCATCACCATCCGCCGGGAAAGCACCCGAGAGCCGCTCCCCACCCCCATCTCGCTGCCCGCGGCCCGCGGCCCCTGGCACATGGTCAGCCGCCCGGCGGACAGGGGCGCCCAGAGGTTTGCGCAGCGCCGGAGCGCGCCGCCCCACCGGCCCCGCGTCCCCGGCTCCGGCCCCGCGTCCCCGCGCCCGCGGCGCCGGCCCCGCGTCCTAGCGACCCCGCGCCCCCGGCCCCCGGCCCCCGGCCCCCGGCCCCGCGCCCTACCGGCCTGCCGGCTCGCTGAGCTCCTCCGGCGGCCCGCCGCGCGCCCTTCCCGGCTTGCAGGCGCGCCGCCCCGCCCCGCCGGTCTCCCGCTCTGGGCGCGCGCGCGGAAACCCGGGGCGGGGCGGCGGGCAGAGCCGCCTCGGGCCCCGCGCTCTCCGTGACTTGCTGCTGCCCGGCCCTCGCAGTCTCGCGGCCTTTTTGACCACGCCCGGGGGCCTTCCCTTCCTGCCCGCGTCTGACCCCGGCGGCGCGTTTTCCTTTCTGATCCTCTTCCCCGCTCCCAGCTGCCATGACCGACGTAGTTTTAACGCTGTTGCGCGCACGGCCAGCACCGCCGCCTCCCGCCCCACGGAAAAAAACCACAAACTCACACAGCACACAGAGGGCTTGCCCGCAGACAGACGGACGGGACACACACCTGGACCACGTGCGCGGGCCCGGGTCACGGTTCTTCGCATTTGCCCACCAGCTCAACGCTTCCTCCTGAGTTTATGCTCCTCGCGCCGTCAGCAAATCCCAGCAGAGTCAGAGAACCAAAAACAAGAACTAGAAAGGGCAGACCAAAAAAAGCGCCTGATATGTCAGTTATTTCAGGAACTGTTGCCTCCATTGCAGGGCGTGCCTGCCTGCTCAGCTCGGTCGCTCACTCTCGTCTGACGCTTTGCGACCCCGTGGACCGCGGCACGCCAGGCCTCCCTGTCCGTCACCAACTCCCGGACCTTGCTCAAACTCGTCCATCCATTCCGTGGTGCCACCCAACCATCTCATCCTCTGTCATCCCCTTTTCCTCCTGCCTTCAATCTTTCCCAGTGTCAGGGTCTTTTCCAAGGAGTCAGTTCTTTGCATCAGGTGGCCAAAGTATTAGTTTCAGCATCAGCCCTTCCAGTGAATATTCAGGACTAATTTCCATTAGCATAATTCTTTGGTGCTCAGCTTTCTTTATAGTCCAACTCTCACATCCATACATGACTGGAAAAACCATAGCCTTGACTAGACGGAAAGACAGCAGAAGAAGATATTAAGAAGTGGCAAGAATACACAGAAGAACTATACAAAAAACATCTTCATGACCCAGATAATCACGAAGGTAAGATCACTTACCTAGAGCCAGACATCCTGGGATTCGAACTCAAGTGGGCCTTAGGAAGCATCACTATGAACAAAGCTAGTGGAGGTGATGGAATTCCACTTGAGCTGTTTCAAATCCTAAAAGATGATGCTGTGAAAGTGCTGCACTCAATATGCCCGCAAATTTGGAAAACTCAGCAGTGGCCCCAGGACTGGAAAATGTCCGTTTTCATTCCAATTCCTAAGAAAGGCAATGCCAAAGAATGCTCAAACTACCACACAATTGCACTCATCTCACACTCTAGTAAATAATGCTCAAAATTCTCCAAGTCACACTTCAATAGTACGTGAACTGTGAACTTCCAGAAGTTCAAGCTGAATTTAGCAAAGGCAGAGGAACCAGCGATCAAATTGCCAACATCCGCTATTCATCGAATATTCATTGAATCCATCCAATATTCATCGAAAATCCAAGAGAGTTCCAGAAAAAAAATCTACTTCTGCTTTATTGACTACGCCAAAGCCTTTAACTGTGTGGATCACAATAAACTGTGGAAAATTCTTCAAGAAATGGGAATACCAGACCACCTGACCTGCCTCTTGAGAAATCTGTATGAGGGTCAGGAAGCAGCAGTTAGAACTGGACATGGAACAACAGACTGGTTCCAAATAGGAAAAGGAGTACGTCAAGGCTGTATATTAACTTATTTAACTTATATGCAGAGGACATCATGAGAAATGCTGGACTGGATGAAGCACAAGCTAGAATTAAGATTGCTGGGAGAAATATCAATAACCTCAGATATGCAGATGACACCACCCTTATGGCAGAAAGTGAAGAGGAACTAAAGAGCCTCTTGATGAAAGTGAAAGAGGAGAGTGAAAAAGTTGGCTTAAAGCTTAACATTCAGAAAACTAAGATCATGGCATCTGATCCAATTACTTCATGCCAAATAGATGGGGAAACAGTGGAAACAGTGAGAGATTTGATTTTCTTAGGCTCCAAAATCACTGCAGATGGTGACTGCAGCCATGAAATTAAAAGATGCAATAAATAAATAAATAAAAGATGCTTGCTCCTTGGAAGAAAAGTTATGACCAACCTAGACAGCATATTAAAGAGCAGAGACATTACTTTGCCAACAAAGGTCTGTCTAGTTAAGGCTATGGTTTTTCCACAAGTCTTGTTTGGATGTGAGAGTTGGACTATAAAGAAGGCTAAGCGCCAAAGAGTTGATGCTTTTGAACTGTAGTGTTGGAGAAGACTCTTGAGAGTCCCTTGGACTGCAAGGAGATTCAACCAGTCCATCCTAAAGGAAATCAGTCCTGAATATTCACTGGAAGGAATGATGCTGCAGTTGAAACTCCAATACTTTGGCCACCTGATTCAAAGAACCGACTCACTGGAAAAGACCCTGATGCTGGGAAAGATTGAAGGCTGGAGGAGAAGGGGACGACAGAGGATGAGATGGTTGGATGGCATCACAGACTCAATGGACATGAGTTTGAGTAAACTCCGGGAGTTGGTGATGGACAGGGAGGCCTGGTGTGCTGCAGTCCACGGGGTCATAAAGAGTCGGACACGACTGAGCGACTGAACTGAGTAACTAGGCAGACCTTTGTTCGCAAAGTAATGTCTCTGCTTTTATTAATATGCTGTCTAATGTGCTCAGTCATGTCCGATTCTTTTCCACCCTGTGGACTGTAGCCCACTAGGAACCCCTTTCCCCTTCCCACTCTATTGGACTGTAGATTCTCCAGGCAAGAATGCTGGAGTGGGTTGTCATTTCCTTGCAGCACCTGCAGTCAACCAGATGGTGCTCTCGGAGGGGATTCAGAATGGAGGAAAGCAAGATACTGGCCCTAGACAGTTAGCATCTTATCTAGGAATAACTGCAAGAAGTGGAGATCCTAGATTGGTCCCCTGCTTGTCTGCTTTTGTGACTGGCAGTTATCTTTGCATGTGCGACAATATGGAGTGGGCTTTCTTTTTGGAAGGGGGGGAGGGCGGGTGTTTGTGTGTGTGTTGTTTTTCTCCAGGAAAATCTCCTAGATATCTTGGCTCGTCTGTTCGCTCTTTGGAACACTTCCTCGGAGCTCTCTGAGAGGCTGTGTCCCAGGCTGTCTCCTCAGAACTATCCCTGAATGAAACATAACTTGCAACTTTCAGTTTGTGGATTTTTTTTTTTTTAATTTTCGGTGGGCAGCACCTTTTCAGAGACCACCGCCTGGAGTGGTACCCAGGACCCCTTTGATTACTTCCTGCCTCACCCCCAGCCCAGGTTCTGAAAGAGTCAACCCACCAGACCTTGCTGATTAAGTATTCATTCACTGCTCCATTTTTTATTAATCAAAGACGTATAGAATTGCCCGCTGGAGCTTGTGATCAGCAGGAGAGAGCCGGCTCACCCAGCTGCCCTGCTCCCATGCCTGCCCAGAGCAAGTGAGCTGTTGGCTTCCGCGGTGACTGGTTCCTGTTCCCCGTGGAGAAAGCTGGATTGGGGGAGACAGCTTCTTGCATATTCAAGGCACTGTACAAAAACCCCCACGCCCAGTCTCCTGGGCTCCTCCTGGGGCTTAGGGACCCAAGCTCTCCAAGCCCACCCTTGCTTTTAATGAGGAAAAGTTAAGAGATTAGGAGGACAGTGGAAAGTCAGAAATAGGAACTGTTTTCAGGTCGCTGCCAAAACACCAAGGACAAAGCGTAACCAGCCAGGCATGGGGCGGTGGTGGCTCTGATCCTGAACCCAGATGCTCACGAGTTACAGGAGCTACAGAGCCCGAGCCAGCCCTTTGGGGATTCCCAGGTGGTCCTAATCCCGCCTGTCAATGCAGGACACAGAAGAGACGCTGGTTCTATCCTTAGGTCAGGAAGATCCCCTGGAGGACGGCATGACAACCCACTCCAGTATCCTTGCCTGGAGAATCCCGTGGACAGAGGAGCCTGGCGGGCTGCAGTCCACAGGTCACAAAGAGTCAGACTCGACTGAAGCAGCTTAGCACAGCTGCAAGCCAGCCCTTCGGAAGCCCTACCTGTAAGATGGAGCCAGGCGGTAGCCGGACTGTCCACCATAGGACAGGGTCTGCAGGCCCGCAGAAGCAGCCTTGGGAGGGGACTTCAGAGGAACTTGCCTTTTCTCGTCACTCTTAACACTCCCAGGTTCACACCGGCACGTGGGGCATCGGTCGCCTCGCCTCACTGACTCAGTGGACATGAGTTCGAGCAGCCTCCCCCCCGGAGACAGCGGGGGACAGAGAGGCCTGGCGCGCTGCAGTCCGTGGGTTGCAAAGAGTCGGACACGACTTTGCGATGGGACACCACCACCACAGTGGGACACTGATGAAAACAAGTCTTTTCTAAAAAAAAAAAAAAATTAATCGACGGGCGGAAAGCAGAGAAAGAAAATATAGCAACTCAGGATAACCAGGACCTAAGATGCAAGATTTTCCATTTGATGGTAAGGTGCAAAGACACAGAAATTAATTCAAGCCCTTGCCCCCGCTCTGGCGTGCGTGTGGGTCTCCGGAGGACCTGAGGGGTCAGTGAGTGTGGAAGCAGCGAGGGAGGGAACACGGGGTCAGTGCAGAGAGAGGGAGAGATTTTAGGGCATAAATCCAGGCCCGGAGCTGGGAGCGGACAGGCCATCAGGGCTCTGTCTACTTGCCCAATGCCCTCTGCTCTCAGTGACCCACCCGCCCACAGCTCTGTCTGCAGAAGGCACCCCTCTGGCCACGTGACCGTCTTGCTGACCCCATTGGGATCAAATAATAGGGTATTCTTTAACCCATTCCCATTTTATGTGGTTCGAGTTCCAGAAGCCAGCAGAGGCAGACGCCACTGAGATGAATCTCGAGCCTGACTCCGGTGAGGATTAGCCTGTAACATCAGAGAGCGGGGTGCTTACACAAGATCTGATGGTGAGCTGGTGAGCGCAGAGGTCTTCCTTCCTTCCCTCCTCACTTCCTTCCCCTTCACCCTGCATCCTTTTTTAATGGATCCACAAACATCCGGGGTGGGAGTGGGGTGGGGGGCGCTCTAGGGTTTTTGCCCAGTGCTGAGATTCAGAGACAAGAGATTCACCACCTTCCCTCCAGGAGCTCACACTCTAGTTGGGGAGCTGGACTGAGGGGCCCAGGATTTCTGCACAGAGGGGACGGTCTTGCAGGCCGAGGCTGGCTTGGAGCCGGGGCAGAGCTAGAGCATTCAGGAACCAGCTTGAGCAAGGTGGTGGAACGCTTGGGGCTGGAGTGGCTGCCTAAGTACGGCCTTTGGATGTCAGCCCGCATCAATCAATCAGGTCCTATCGATTGCGCCCCTTAATATCTCTCCTCTGCATCCTCGGCCACTGCCCGCTTCAGACACTCATCATCTCTCACCCGGACGTTACCTGCTTCCAAACCATCACCCTTCGGCTGCAAGAGTTAATGTCCGTAGTTACCATTTGATGACACTGCTCACCTGTTCAAGGACTTCCTGGTGGCTCAGACAGTGCAGCGTCTGCCTACAATGAGGAAGACCTGGGCTCAATCCCTGGGTCAGAAAGATCCCCTGAAGAAGGAAACGGCTACCCATTCTAGTATGCTTGCCTGGAGAACCCCATGGATGGAGGAGCCTGGTGGGCTACAGACCATGAGGTCACAAAGAGTCACAACTGAGCGACTTCACTTTCACCTGATCAGACCCGCCCCCCAGGCCAGAGAGTCAGTTGACCAGCCAGTGAAGGCCAGTCTGGGCTCTGCGGATACCAGCCGTGGGAACTTATTGCCCTGGGGTGTAGCACTGGGTCTCTTGCTTCCCACCCAAGTACTGGTGCTGAAGAGACTTTTCCTTCCCCTTATGAGCGTGTCTGGATACTTGGGCTCCACCCAATGGATGTTAAGACAAAGGGGTGGGAGGTGGGTATGTTTATTAAGGTCAAGGAGGAACGGTTTGCCAAACAAGGTAATGGGAATGCGTTTCACCAGCCCCCCCACACCCCCAGCAGGAGCCGTGACTGGCCCTCAGCAGCGTCAGCTCCCAGTCAGCCCCATGTCTACGCCAACCTCTCTCCTCCTCCGAATATTCTCGGCCAGGACCAACCCCCACCCCCACCCTAAGGGCACCCTTGGGACAGCGTCCACCTGCTCTCTCCTGCCCCTCACTCCCTTCCAGATAGTTACGTGGTCCCCTGGTTGAGACCCCACCTTTCCATGCAGGGCGCGTGGGCTCAGTCTCCGGTCAAAGATCTAAGTTCCTACATGCTCTGGGTGCAGCCAAGATGTTTTTTGAAAAGACGATCATCTCCAAATATTTTTGTGGATAAAGCGTGAACCATTCCTATAAAGGGCTTTGATTTCTGACATAATGAACACAAACAGAACAGAACGGAAACTTGTAGACAGTTCATAATCTGGGCTTGCTGCAAATCAAACTGATTCTCCTGGCTATGGTCGTGAATGAGGTTTGAAGGCCCTCCCTCAGAAGGCAAAACGTAAATGCACATGAAGAAGGAATTCATAGAGCCAGGACTCCATCTCAGGCCTGTCTGTGCTGATCGTGCTCGGCTGCCTCTCCAGTGGACTCTGAACTCTCTGCTTAGTGCCTGTGGGAACGACAGTGGAAGGATAAGACCCCCTCCGGAGAGGGGAATCTTGAAGATCACATCCAGGTTACTCATTGCCTGAGAGGAAACATACCGTAATCACCCCTGTCTCCGGACAGGTCATAAACATTTTCCGTATCTATCAGGATGTAATCATAGGCTTATCGATTATTAACTGGTTGGAACGTGAAACACAAGTTTATTGATTATTAACTGTTTGGAATGTAACTGCGGGCTTATTGACTGTTTGAACACAGAACACGTGAATGATTGGGTTATTGTAGTTGTATTTACCCTTCCTTTGTTTATGTAAGTCTCAAGGGAATTGGGGTGGTGGGTTTGGACATGTACACATGGGGTATAAAAGATTTCCACAAATGCTGGTAGGGGTCCTTGGCTAAGAGGAGACTCTGCTTTGGACCCGCCGGTGTAATAAACTGCACTCCACTATCTTCATTGTCCTTCTGAGTGAATTTGTTTCCCAGAAAGCGTGGCTCTAACACACACATTTTCTGTTTCATTTCAATTGGGGAGAAAAAAATCTTGAGGCAATGAAAAAAAAAAAAGACACTGTTATTGGGCCGATTACTGCTCTTCCTGACCCCTCGGGTTTCCATGTCCTTTTCTATAAAGTTGGAGTCAGGTTGCTGTGTAGATTAAAGATGTAAGGAAATTGTCCAGTTAGGACACTAGCTAATTAATAAATAGCAGCTGTCGTTGTTAAGAAAACTTATTTGGTTCCCGAAAAACGGGGAGGAAGTCACAGAGTCATACTTGAGAAGGATGGCAAAGCGCTCCTAACAGTCTAAAGGCTGAGCTCTGCTCCAGAACCTCCGCCCCTGAGATCTGAGCTCTCGCTGCTCCCAGCTGCACCGCCCTGTGACCCAGGGTGACCGGCTCACAGCACCGACTGGTCCAAAGCAGGGGCCGGGTGGACTGAACTCTGAGCTGCGGAAGGAAGTCTGTTGAGGAAGTCTGTTGAAAGGGTGGGGAGGGGCAGAGTCTCACCGCCGGACCCTTGAGTGGGTCCCCAGGTGTGTTCAAAGCAGCCTGACGGGGGTGGGCCGGCCACCCAGAGCCCTGTGTGAAGGCGAGGCCCCCTGCCCCACTAGGAAGACCTTTCTCTTTATCCTAGAGTGAATGTGGAAGGACCCCTCCCCCCAAAGAGGTGTGGAGGAGAGGGGGCGCTCTGGTGGAGGCTGGAGCCCACAGAGGTTAAAACCAGCCCAGCCGGTGCCGACGACGGACATGGGAGTCACGGCCCCACCACACTCAGCCTCCGGAGCCCCCGGCCTACTGCCCCCCGCCCTCCACTCAGCTCTCACTGGATTCTCATCAAGCCACTGCTGTTGGTAACTCTCCTGCACAGGCTGTGCTGGAACAGAGGGCCCTGGGTGCCCTGGGGACTGCTGACTCTCCAGAGCTGAGGACCAGGCTGGGAGACGCTGGCAACACCGAGGCCTCCCCACCCCTGAGGGAAAGAACGACAAGCGCCAGGAGCTTCTTCACTGAGCGCTGACCATCTGTTGGGCATTATTCTAAGTGCTCTGAGCTTGTTCTCTCTGAGCCTCACGACAATCCTGTGGGGATCGGTGGTGCTCTTATCTGGGCCAGCTGAGGCCCGGAGGGGCCACGCAAGTCCCGCAGGATCACCCCTGCAGTGTGTGGCGGGGTGGACTATAAACCCTGCTGCTCCAGCCACGACAGACGTTCTTATCCTGTATCCCACCCATCCCCTCTGACGGGCTCCTGCAAGTGCTGGACAGAGCATGCGCTGGAATGAGGTGGGTGGGTTTCAATTATTAGTAATACGGATGGGGGTGAGTACCCGCTTCAAAAGGCGGCCCTGATTGAAAGGAGGGCAGAGCGTTGCCTCTCCGTTTACCCAAAGATCTGTGTCTCCCAGCCTTACTCAGCCGGCAACCCGTACCCCCCTCGTGGATTCTGCTGAAAAGAGGAGATGAACCCAGGGGGAAAGACAGGATTCCCAAATGAAAACAGCAGGATTTTTCAGATGCCCAGCTCCTCCAGGATAAAAAGAACAGGGAAGAGCTGGGGTCGATGAAACCACTTTTGTTTTGTGGAAAGGCAAAGGGAAGTGGGAAGAAACACAGGGTCAGTTCTTAGGTTGATAAGAAGTCCGGGAGGAGTCTCCCCAAGGAGGAGATAAGGGGTCTGGGGTTCTCAAGAAGGAGAAAGGGACAATCGCTTTTTTCTACAAGGCTCTGCCTTAGTCAATGTATCTTTATCAATGTATCTAACAATGTATCTTGCTTGAAGACATGTTTCTCCTTAATAGGAACCTTGTGACTAATCTCGTGATCTTAAAACTTGTATACTGTGGGAGCAAGTCTGGTAAGATGTTTCTATTGTAAATTCTAGTCTTGCTAATTTGAGATGTACATTGGGGGGAGTGGCTCTGGTAAAAATACAGAAGGCCTTGCTTAGACTAGCGAGGGCACCCTCCACCCCTCTTCCGAAGTCTGTGCCAGAAGCTCTCTCTGTCCCTTATTCATTTTGATAAAACTCTGCTACACCAAAGCTCTTGAGTGATCCAGCCTGGTTCCTGGTCCCGGAGCTAAGTCTTCTTCTTTGGAGATCAGGAATCTGACATCGTTCTCCATAAGCTCTCAGAACCAGAGCAGTTTCCATGGTGCTGGAGGGGCGGGGGTGAGGAAGTACCTGGGAGGGGGGGTTTCACTGCCCAGGAGAGCTCGCGCACGTGGAAACCCTGGCGCCCCCCTAACCTGTTCTCCTCTGCCTCTCCTCCGGCCCCCACCAGCATCACATCTGTGGGGAGATTAGGGAAGCCCTCCCCCCCAGGATCTGCAGACAGAACTCGGGCAGAGGAGCAGGAGGCCCGGGGGCCAGGCCCCGCCCTGGAGAACCGAGCCGGGTCAGCGGAAGCATCTTGTCCTTGGGGAAAGCCCCACCCCCGGTGATGCTGGGATTCTGTGCGGAGGCTGAGCGGGCTCAGGCAGCGCCCCCACCCCATGCAGCCCGCCCCCTCCCCACAGGGAGGAGGCCAGAAAAGGCCTCGGCCGTGAGTCGAGCTGGGGCTTTCTGCTTGGAAGTTGAAACGGCCTGACAGTGACTCAGAAACCACAGAAGTTCTCAAGGCCGGTAGGTTCTAGTCGATTGTACAGACAGCTCTTCTCGGGCTGCGAAACCGCAGGACAGGCTGTGACCACGCTCCCGGAAGGAGCTATGTACTGCAAAGAGCTTTCTGCCCTCCCGGTCTTAAAGGAAACACAGACTCAACTCATCGCTTTGAGACAAAATTGCCTCTGGGGATATGGCAGGCCTTCACCTGCCTTTTCCTAGAATTCTCCTCAATGAAAGCATCGTTTTGGTTGCTAACAATGGAACACTCCTGACAGCCATTCCGAGTGCCGCCTATGGGCCCGGCACTGCGCTAAGAGTATTCACGTGTGATATATAATCATTTCATCCTTACAGCTATCCCATAATGTGGCTACTATTGCTGTGCCCACTTTAAAGGTGAAGAACCTGAGGCCTCGATAAAGGAACTTGACCGACTCATACAGCCAGTAAGGGGACAGAGACAGACTTGCAAGCAGACCCCAGAGCCTGTGTTTCAACCTCTATGCGTTATCCCTCTTCCTATCCCAAAGTCCTCCTCCTTCAGGAAGTCTTCCCTGAAGTTCCTCCCCACCCCCACCCCCCCACACACAGAAGCCCCCTCTCTGTCCTCTACATTCTCAAAAGGTACATATTCGTACCATTCTTTGGACATCTTTCTTATATTACCCTGCTGGTGTTTCGGGAACTTAACCGCTGTCATGGGGTCGGGGGGAGGCAAGGAGTGGGGAATGGCCTAAACTAAACAAACTCAGAAGAGACTGATTGTTAAGCCTGAAATGTAATTTATTAATTTACACTGAGAAATGAAACCATCTAGGAGACGGGAATCCTGAGGTTGGCTGGTCAGCACCATCTCTTCAGGAAGGACAGACTTTTGGGAAAGGAAATCAATACCAGAAGGTTTTCTGTTCAGTCCAAAGTCAGAGTGGAGGGAGTTGATGGGATGACACTTAGGTGAAGGCTGACGCACTCCTCGAGACCCTCCTACCTGCCAAGGGGTGAGAATGTCCAAGGCACGGGGCCATAGAGTGTCCTTTTCTCTGGACAGTGCTGCATTTTTCTGGCTTCTATGAAGATCCTCCCTTTATGGCTGCGTGTATCATGGTCATGGCTGGCTTTTTTGTTCACTTGTATTAAATTCTGCATATTTGATAGAACTGGGGGGCAGTTCCCGTTGGGACCCACAGGAGAATCATCGATGTGCCGGCAGTACTGTCCTTGGCAGAACCTTCACTTCCACGGTGTCGTTAGTCTCCACACGGCCTTGCAATGGAGGGACAGCGAATGGTGCCAAACACGAAGCTCAGCTACCTGTGCGTAAATCCCGGCGTCAGTTTCCCCATCTCTAAGTTAGGAAATAATAATGATACCCACCTCTTCATTTGTTGAGAGAGTTGAACGAGTTAATACATATCCAGTGCTGCAACAGTGTCTGGCATCTTGTGAGCACTCAATCCTTGTTAGCAGTGATTAATAATTCATCTCATAGATGAAAAAATTGAAGCCCAGAGAGATAAAAAGTCAACCAATATCATACAGTCAGTAAGTGATGAAGACAGAATTCCAGATCTAACTGGCTTCCTTCAGCTGCCAAGGTCTTTCCCCAAACCAGTTTCTTATGCTTGATCCTTCATGAGAATCCCAAGGAAAGCCTGTTTTAGAAATGCAGATACCCACCTACCAGGGTGGGGAAAGTGTGAGAGGGTGAAAAGATCGTGGAAGGATGAGGCTGCTGCACAAGTGGAAATAGGCACAGCCACTCTGGAAACTGTCCTGCGGCTTCAAATCGAGACAGACACCCACCCTCACTGTCAGCCAGGTCTGTTCAGGGAAGCAGACGTCCTGTGTCCATGGACTTGTCCCAGGGATTTCGACTTACCCAGTGTGGCAGCTGGTTAAGCAGTCTTGCAAGACTGTAGTTTTTGCATCTCACGTGAAAGCTTGAATTCCATAGGTAAGACAGTTGGGTACAGAAGGTGGATGTAAAGTGGTGGGGATCAAAAACAGGCTGGACCTGGGGCTTCGCTCGTGACTCAGAGGTAAGGAATCCACCTACCAAGTGTTAGTCGCTCAGTCGTGTCTGACTCTTTGCAACCCCATGGGCTGGAGCCCGCCAGCCTCCTCTGTCCATGGAATTCTCCAGGCAAGAATACTGGAGTGGGTTGCCGTTCCCTTCTCCAGAGGAACTTCCCAACCCAGGGATGGAACCCTGGTCTCCTGCATCGCAGACAGATTCTTTACCGTTTGAGCCACGGGGAAGTCTTCCGCTTACCAATGCAGGAGATACGGGTTCAATCACCCATCCGGGAAGATCTCACATGCTGCAGGACAACTAAGCCCACGTGCCACAAGTACTGAGCTTGGGCTCTAGGGCCCGGGAGCCGCAACTTCTGAGCCCTGTCGCTCTGGAGACTGTGCTCCACAACAAGACAAGCTGCTTCAATGAGAAACCCGTGCGCAGCAACTAGAGAGTAGCTCCTGATCACCTCGACTAGAGAAAAAGCTCTCATTGCAACAAAAGACCCAGCACAGCCAAACAGAGAAATAAAATTATTAAAAAAACCAGGCTGGTGCTCATAAGAAAATCACACAAGGACAGACTGAATCCCTGAAACTCATGTCTGTTTTTGCTGCCTCTGTCCCTGATGCTGTGGGCATTTGGCAAGAGCCAACATCCTTCCCCACTGGAGGTAGTGTTCGGCCATGCCCTCCCATCACAAAGTCATCACGACTATCCCTAGATATCTGCCCAACGGAAATGAGCGCAGCTCAGCTCAGGTCAGTCACTCAGTCGTGTCCAACTCTTTGTGACCCCATAGACTGCAGCATGCCAGGCCTCCCTGTCCGTCACCAACTCCCAGAGCTTGCTGAGACTCACGTCCACCAAGCCGGTGATGCCATCCAGCCAGCGCATATGTTCACAAAAGGCGGGGATAGGAGTGCTCCTAGGAGTCTTCAAATAGCCTGGAGACAGCTCACATGCCCGCTGGGGAGAGGATGAATAAGCACTAGCCCTATAGTCATGCAGGGGAACGGCGCTTTTCAATAGCGAGAACAAACCATGGGCACACATGACATAGATTAATTTCATAGACATGATGTGAGCAGAGAAGCCAGACGAAAGGGTACGTGATGGGGAGGACACCCCTGGTGATGCAGTGGTTAAGACTTCGCCTTCCAAAGCAGGGGGTGAGGACTTGATTCCTGGGGAGGCTAAGATCCCACATGCCTCAAGGCCAAAAGGCCAAAACATAAAACAGAAGCAATGCTGTTCTGTTCAGTTCAGTCGCTCAGTCGTGTCCAACACCATGGACCACAGCACGCCAGGCCTCCCTGTCCATCACCAACTCCCGGAGTTTACTCAAACTCATGCCCATTGAGTCTGTGATGCCATCCAGCCATCTCATCCTCTGTCGTCCCCTTCTCCTCCTGCCCTCAATCTTTCCCAGCATCAGGGTCTTTTCCAATGAGTCAGCTCTGGGCATCAGGTGGCCAAAGTATTGGAGTTCAACTTCAGCATCAGTCCTTCCAATGAACACCCAGGACTGATCTCCTTTAGGATGGACTGGTTGGATCTCCTTGCAGTCCAAGGGACTCTCAAGAGTCTTCTCCAACACCACAGTTCAAAAGCATCAATTCTTCAGCGCTCAGCTTTCTTCACAGTCCAACTCTCACATCCATACATGACCACTGGAAAAACCATAGCTTTGACTAGAGGGACCTTTGTTGGCAAAATACGAATTCAAAATAATGGTACATATTAAAAAAAAAAAAAAAAAAAGCTTTAAAAAAAGAGCATATGATGTATACATCTATTTCTGTGACATTCAAGAACAGACAAAATGAACTCATGGTGAGAAAAGTCAGAGTGGTGGTTGATTACAGCCTGAAGTGGAAAGGTGAGTTAATTGCCTCTAGCAGAAGAGAGAAGCATGGGGTGCCTGGAGGGTTTAATGTCTTGATCTGAGAGGTAATTATATAGCTCTGTTCGCATGTAAAATGTTTCTGGGCTATACACTTAGGTTTGTGCTCTTTATCCTAGGCATGGTAAACTGTCATTTAAAATAACATGCCGACTCCTGCCCCCTCCCCGCCTCCCTGCAGATTTCTGATGCAGTTTAAGGACCACTCTGGGGAAATCTCTGCCCTGAACCTCATTTCTTCTTGAATCTGCTCCCCTTTCTGTAGACTCAGTCATCCTTGAATTCATCCTAAACCCAACTTCTTCAAAGAGAGAATATCCAATTTTAATCCCACATCTCTGGGATTTGAAAAAAGCAAATTTCTGTTCAAAAAGACACCCCAAGAGTAGGACTTAATCAGACAAAGATTCCTAGTAACTGCCTCGGAAGGTGTATTAACAGTCTCTGAAGTTGAATTGCGCTTGGTTTTAAGATGCCAAGTAGCTTAATAGTTCCCCACTTTCAGGGACCGTTCCTTTGGGAACTGCTAGGAACAGGAGCCTCTCTGTTTTCATTACACTTGCCCACGTCCCAAACTCAGCCCCCCTCTCCTGGTGTGAACAGACCCCGGAACGGCTACCTTCCTCTCTGGAAGCTGAGTGCTTTAGGGACATGAGGTCTTACTCCCCGAGGGGAGGGACATCTTCCCTGGGGAAAGCACTAGAAAACCCTCAGTCCTGGATGCATCCGCACAGTTCAAAACAAGCATCATCTGGGACTTCCCTCGTGGTCCAGTGGTTAAGTGGTGGTCCCTCGGCGCTTCCACTGGAAGGGAAGGTGGCGAGGGTTCGACCCCCGGCCGCGGAACTAAGATCCCGCATACTGTGTGGCATGGCCAAATAATAATAAATAATACAGTAAAATTCAAAAGTGAACACAGTCCTCCTCTGCAGCTTCAAATCGAGACAGACATCCACCCACACTGTCAGCCTCCTCCGGTGGAAGAGAGGCACCAGTAGGCGCTCCAGTCCCTGTCCAGTCCTCTCTGTACCCCCTCCCCGAGCCTGAGTTTCCATTCTTCACAGCTGCACAAGGAATGCGGCTTCCCACCGGCAGAAAGGGAAGAGACAGAACAATCACTGGGGTTTGCACAGTTCTCCACAATTCATCAGCGCCCGCCCCCTCCCCAGCCCCTACTCCCAAGCATCTGCCCCACCAGCGAGAAGAGACACAGCAGAGTGTTTGCGGACGGGTTTAGACTTCCCTGCGGCTCAAGCAATAAAGAATCTGCCTGCGATGCAGGAGACCAGGGTTCAATCCCTGGGTCGGGAAGATCCTCTGGAGGAGGGCATGGCAACCCACTCCAGTATTCTTGCCCGGAGAATCCCATGGACGGAGAAGCCTGGCGGGGTACAATCCATGGGGTCACAAAGAGTTGGACGCGATGGAGCAACTAACACTGTCCACACGGTCCTTGGTTTCAGAGTCCGCAGTGAGAAGCAGCTAGCTCCCAGAGGTAACGCAGAGATGTTATCCGCTGCCCACCAGCCCTCACCTAATGGCTATTGGGCTCAGCAGAAGTGACACCAAGAGGTGCCACTGAGAAATTACATAATTGGGCTCGGACCCCAGCTCCTGATTGAGGAAGCTAAGAGAAGCAGGGGTCGAGTGGCAAGACCCAGCCTGCATTTTGCAATCGGAAGCCCGATGCTTCTGGAAGAGCCAACGTCGCTAAGCATTCTCTCTGCAATCTCACCCCGCCACCGGGTGGTCAGTCAGCCATGAAACCCGCCACATTCATCTGCAACCTGGAGGAGGGCTCGGCAACCCACTCCGGTGCTCTTGCCTGGAGAATCCCATGACAGAGGAGCCTGGCGGGCTATGGTTCATGGGGTCGCAAAGAGTTGGACACGACTGAGCGACTAACACTGTTACCTTTCAGGAAGAGACAATGAACAATAAACCTAGTAAATAAATAACCTAGGTAGCATGTTGGAAGTAATGGAAAAAAAGAAAAGAGCACGTTGCCCGGCAATGATGCGGCTCTGGGTTTGATCCCACCTGCAAATCTCTCCTGACGCGCCCGAGATAATCATCGTGGTGTCAGCCTCCTTGCCAGGGACTGATTCAGGAACCCCACCTCAAGTCAGTCAGTATATAACACCTTTCAGGTGACAGCTGTCTCCAGGGAGCTTTGACCCAAGATATCCCAGAGAGAAGGGAAAGACTTTTATCCCGTGCGGGGGCGGGGTACAGCCTGCTTTCTCCTCCCAAAGGACAAGGAGACCCGGCTAAGCCAGTGTGGGTTGGATTTTCTGTAAAATACTCTGTTGGACGAGGGGCACCCTTCCCATTCCCACTGTGTTCTGGTTTGAGCCTCTCACAACTCAGCATAAACATTTTCCCAAGGTCGTACATAAAGCGGTCTCCCCACTGGCCTGTCCCCTCTGGATACTGTGGTGAACCAGGACAAAAGAGCAGATGAAACCAAGGAGGCTCCTGGAATGCAGCAAAGGAAAACCAGACCCTTATCGTCCTTCACGCCCCATGTCGTAACTATTAATGGACTTCAGGTCCTCCTGAGCAGTATAACCTGTCTCCGGTCCTACTCCGCCCGGAGAAGGCATTTGCCTTACTCTGCCCCCAGCTCTATATACCTGCCTCATCCAGTCAGCAAATGACCCGCCAGACCCCTACCCCACCCCTTGTACGCTGGGTGTGAAGGTGGAGTAAGGACCCCTGTTCAAGGTCAGTTCTCCTTTGAGCTGGCCTGCTGTTCTCACAGCGTCTCCTGCTCTAATAGACTTTACTTCCCTCTCATTCTGTCTCATATCTGGAAATTCTTTTCAAAGCCACACCCGGACCACGACAGGCGCCACCCAGGACCAGCTGCCGTCCCCTCAAACCATCCCGTGAAGAATACATTATCCCCACCTTAGAATAAAGCCTTTAGACTTAACAGAAGCCACTGAAATGTGTCTCGACCAAAACCCCACCTCCAAAGCCTCCCAGCTGCTGGCCAGAGAAGAGACAGGAGAAGGTTGTCGACTGAAAAAATAACCGAGGCAGGGCGCCCGGGTGCTGCCCGTGACGTGAGTTACGTCCTGCAGCCTGGAGAGCCAGCATCGCTTGGGTGGGTCTTGCCTCAGGCAGGAAATTCTTCTTTTTTTAATTTTAAATTTTAAATTATTAAACAGGTAATACATGCACAGTGTTCTAAAACACAAGCAGCACAAGAGGTGACATAGTAACACCTAAGCCTCCCGGGATGCCGGGGCAGGGCTGAGGCAGCTGGATGGGACCATCTCTAGATGTCTGATCCACAAGCCCCTCAAATTACCCTGAGACGCCACACAGTTTGCTGGCCAGACGAACCCTGCAGCCAGACCCTTCACTCCTGCTCAACCGGAGTCCTTCCAATACCAAATTCTGGGCAGCTACTCACGCGTGCTTTATTTATGCTCTTCCGGAGGTAGTCTGTGTGTTTCGGTATATATGTGTATGACTGTGTGTGCATTTCATCTCCCGGGGCTTTGATACAAATGGTAACCTACTATTGCGTTGTTCTGCACTTTGCTTTGCTACTTTTTGCTTTGATACTGTTCCATATAAGAACATATGCGTGTATATGTATTAAATATATATATAATTATTATTTCTAATGTTCCGGGTCTTTATTGCTGCCTGCCGTCTCAGTGGTGCGGAGGCTGAGTTGCCCCAAGACACGTGGGATCTTCCGGGACCAGGAATCAAACCCAAGTCTTCTGCATTGAGGGGCCGATTCTTAACCTCTGGACCCCCAGGGTAGTGGCAGAACATACTTGTTGTTGTTTGGTTGTTTAGCTGCTAAGTCCTGCACTAGGTAGTGTCTGACTCTTTTGCAACCCCACGGGCTGTAGCCGGCCAGACTCCTCTGTCCATGGGATTTCCCGGGCAAGGATATTGGGGTGGGCTCCCTAGAAGAGTTCTCTAGGGAACTCTTCCCAGCGCAAGAATCAAATCCTCATCTCCTGCCCTGGCAGGGAGATTCTTTACCACTGAGCCGCCAGGGAAGCCCCTAAGAACTTGCAGACGTTGTTCTTTTTTTCTGATGGATGTACAAAAATTTACGTAAACAATCCCTATCGATGATACTTAGGTTCTGTTTCCTACATCACACGCTACCACACACAAGGCTACGTTGACTATGAAGCTACAGATATGTCCGTGTCCATTTCTCGAATAACTGCAGGATAATTTCCTAAGCTTGAATTGCATGAATTTTGGAGTCCACGAGCATTTTACATTTAATAGCTGTTGTCAAATTCTCTTCCAAAGTGGCTGTGCTCATTAAGAACCCCATCCATAATGAATGCGCCCACTTTGGAGGGCACAGAGGAGAGAGCTCTTGGCTGTTTGTTGTGTAACCCTCATCACTAATAAGGCCCAGGGCCCGAAGGGAAAAGGGACTTAGGGGTCAAACAGTATTGGGCTCTGTTACTCGCCCACTGTGTGACCTGAGCAAATGCCTTAAGCCCTGCTGGCTTCAGTTTCCTAGCAAAGCAGAAATTAAAACATTATATCCATTTTATAAGGTCATTATTAGGAGCCAACAGTTAACTTTCAGTTAGTTAAGATGAATAAATTCTAGAGATGTGCCTATAGATAATAATTTTGCCTTGTCCCCTTAAAAAATCTGTGAAGAAGGCAGATCTCATGTTAAGAGTCATTAACACAGTACAGCAAAAAGAAGTCTGACCCAGAAAAGGAAAAAAAAAATAAAGAAGAAGAGCGCCGACTGAGATCACGTGTATAAAGCGTCTAGTATACGCCTGGCACACAGTGGGGAGTTTAATAAAGTGCTAGTCGCTCAGTCGTGTCCGACTCTTTGCGACCCCGTGGACTGCAGCCCACCAGGCTCCTCTGTCCCTGGGATTCTCCAGACAAGAAAACTGGAGCGGGTTGTCATGTCCTCCTCCAGGGGATCTTCCCAACCCGGGGATCGAACCCCGGTCTCCTGCATTGCAGGCAGACTCTTTACTCTCTGAGCCACCAGGGAGCCTTAAACAGGAATTAATTATTGTGATGGACGGCCTTCTCAATCTGTGTCCTCTTTGTCCACTAGTGGCTCGGTCTGCATGTGGCTCAGGCAAGCCCTGGGGATGCACTGAGGCTGGGAACGGGTAGGGGACGCGGGGCAGGGCTGGGAGGAGCTGGGGTGGGGGGAGCCCTGGGAGGGGTTCCAGCCTCAGCCCAATGGCCAAAGCGGAAACAGTGGGAGCTGAGGAAGCAGGAAGACTGGAACGGGAGACTAGGGCCAACTGTGGCAGAAGGTAGTTTTTTTTCCCCCAAGAGAGGTATACAAGATGATCTTAGGTGACTTTTTTTAATGCTATTAATATTTTTTGTATTATTGTACATTGGAAAATACAACCAATACATTTAACAGATGGTTTCAAGGGGATTCTTGCTTAGGAGAATATCAGAGTAGGCATTCAAATGTTTAAAAATTTAGATGATTTAAATTTTATTTTTTGGCCACGCAGCAGGGCATGTGGGGTCTTTGCTCCTTGGCCAGAGATTGAACCAGCACCCCCTGCACTGGGAACACGGTGTCTCAACCACTGGACCGCCAGGGAAGTCCCCTAAATTTTAAAATTAAGTACATCACAGTACATGATGAATGAGCCACGTGCCTGTAGGCTCAGTCAATCCAGTCGTGTCTGACTCTGTGTGACCCCAGGGACTGTAGCCCACCAGGCTCCTCTGTCCATGGGATTCTCCGGCCAAGAATACTGGAGTGGTTTGTCATGCCCTCCTATAGGAGATCTTCCTGACCCAAGGATCGAACCTGCTCTTAAGCAGGAGGGCTCTTTACCACTAGTGCCAGCCAGGAAGCTGGTATGAGCCACTGCCGCTGCTAAGTCGCTTCAGTCGTGTCCGACTCTGTGCGACCCCATAGACGGCAGCCCACCAGGCTCCCCTGTCCCTGGGATTCTCCAGGCAAGAACACTGGAGTGGGTTGCCATGTCCTTCTCCAATGCATGAAAGTGAAAAGTGAAAGTGAAGTCGCTCAGTCATGTCTGACTCTTCGAGGCCCCATGGACTGCAGCCCACCAGGCTCCTCCGTCCATGGGATTCTCCAGGCAAGAGGACTGGAGGGGGTGCCATCGCCTTCTCCTGTATGAGCCACAGTTATTCCCAAATCATGATGGTGAAACACTAGTGACTGAAGTTCCTTAAGATGTGACATGCAGAGCCAGTCAATGGGATTGAGCACAAGCTGTGGACTCAGACAGCCCTGGGTGTAAAGAGATGCAGGTGGCCTAACGTCACAGGATCTCAGGTCCCTAATCTGTAAGATAAGAATAATACTAGCTTTTATTCACAGGGTTGTCATGAACATCCAATGAAATCACATGGATGACTCACTCACTTCACTGCCTGGAATGTAGTAAACAACTAACAAATGTGATTACTATTTTTTAAATTATTTCACTATTAATTAAAAATTTTACATCCATTACTAATATTTAAGTAATCATTATAGCGAGTGAAGGCTAAGGAGTTCTGGCTTTATTCTATAAGCAATAAAAATGGTTTTGTTTTTATAGTGTTCATTCTGTTATGAAAACACTTCAACAACATTAACAAAGAATGATTCTTAAACAAAAAGGAAAACCACTCATCACTTCCCCAACCCTAAATAATTTTCAATTTTGCATATTCTCCTCCAGACTTCGTCAACATGAATACTTACTATTCGTGGTTGCAATCACAGTGTTCATGCAAATTGTGTATCCTGCTTTTTCTCAATAAACATGATGTTATGAACAGTTCCCATGCTTCTGCATATTCTTTATAATTATCATTTTTGTGGCAGCATAATGTTGCATTGACTACATTAGGCATGGTTTTCTTAACCATCTCCCTGCCTGGAGAAACTCAGGAGAATAAAGCCCGTGGTGTGCCTGGAGCTTTTTTCTCCTGTTGAACTGTGCTCTTAAAATCAATTCCCAGGGATGAGATTAATGGGTCAAAAGGTAATAATGTTTTCAAGGCTCTTGTTACATTGTGGTAGATTGTTTTCCAGAATTTCCACACACTGCTTCCAGAGATGGAGGAAGACAGACTTCATCCAACCCTGCCAGCGCCGGGGGATGGGGGTTGTAAATTCTGCTAATTTAATAAGTATGAAATGCAATCTCCATACTGTTCTCATTTGCATCTCTTTGATCACTAACCAGCTGAACTGTTTCCAAGTTTGTGTTTACTCTCTGCTTATCCTCTTGGGTGGAGTACTGGTCCACATCCTTCACCTGCTTATCTGTTGGAGGCTTCTCTTATCCATTTGAATGAGCATTTCAGAGCCAGTAAATTTAATCATTTGCCAGCCAGACCTGGCCACTGGAGCCTTCTGAGCAGGAAGGGTGCGTGGTCGCAGGACACCTTGGGCAGATTCATTTGGGGACGAGTTGAGGAAAGTGGGCTGGGAGACCGAGACAGCCGTCCGCCGGTGGGCCGCCGGGGCTCGATCCCGGAGCTGGGGCCTGACCGCCACCGCGGGACAGGGACCCGCACGAGGGTCTGCGTGCCGCGTCCTGGAGCTCGAGGTTCCCCGCATCGTCCCCCACGACGCCCCTCGTGCTCCCTGGCGAATTCGGGGGCTTCGGCGCACGGAATGGCCGGGGAAAGGGCCGGTTTGTGCTGTGCAGATGAGAAGCGTGTGTGGCCCGCGGGGGACCTCGCGGTGAGGGCATGCCACGAACACCTCCTTCCCCTGGGGTCTCCAAGGGCTGGGGGAGCGGTTGGAGAATCAGGGCAACCGGGAAAGGCGAGGCTGGAGTCTAGGGCAACTCGGCCGACAGCCGCCGCCCAGGCAAGGCCTCCCAGTCCTCCCCACAGCCGCCCGCCAGCCCAGAGTTCTCGCCCCGTGTAGGGCCGGAGCCTCGCAGCGCCGGGCGCCGCGAGGGCCGACGCGCGCCCTCCGCACCAGCGGCGGCCCGGCAGCTCAGCCACCTCTGCCAGGGGCCTCCTCCGCGCCGAGCTGAGCCGGGCGCACGAAGCAGGCGCAGTCAAGGAGGACACGGAGCTCACTCTCGCCGGAAAGGAAGGCTCGCTCCACCGGGAAGCGCGCTCCCGCAGACGCAGTGGGACAGCCTGCTTTTTCTTTGAATAATTGTGTTCACTTTTTTGGCCGTGCTGGGCCCCGTCGCTTTTCTGGCGTTGCGGGGGCGGGCTCTCGGCCGCGCGGGCTCCAGTAGTTTCTGCACGCGGCCTCAGCCTTGCGGCTCCCGGACTCTGAACACAGGCTCAATGCTGGTGGTGCCCAGGCTTAGCTGCTCCGAGGCCCGTGGATCTTCCCGGACCAGGGATCGAACCCGTGTCTCCTGCCTGGCAGGCGGATTCTTTACCACTGAGCCAGCAGGGACGCGCGGGACTCAGCCTTCTACCCGAGAGAACTGCAGCGAGCCACCACGCTGGCTGTCGCTCGGGAGTGGCCCGGAGCGTCACGAAGCAGAGTCAGGCTCACACAGACCTGGATTCGGAGCCTGACTCCAGGCTTCTTTGTCATGACACCTCTGATGAAGCCATGTGCCGCTTGGTCCAGCGGCCCTCAATCCTTCTAAACAGAGGCTCTGGTACCCACGCCAGGCAGGCCCTGCCCACGAGCTGCCCCCAGCCTCCTAGCACACCGGTATTGTTCTGTCGTGTTCTTCAAAAGAACCTGACATTGCACGCCAAGTTCAAGTTTAGAATGACCGACTTCTCAGAGGTCTATACAGAAATACAGCCAACTCCTCTTCTTCCCAAACACAGCTCCATCCCAAGCCAGGGGCCTCACCCAGATGCACGGGTGTATTCCTCTTAAATGTCCAAGCTCCACCCACAGCCCCTCCAAGCAGCTGCCTCCTGGCCAACCTACGGGTACACACAGGGCCGTAAAGGTAGATGGGAGAAGCTGCCCACACAGGTACTGGAAGTAGGCTCGGGTCATTTGATCGGGAGATTCCAGGGCTCTGGATGCCCAAAGCATGGTCTCAAAGGGGGATCCAGGCAGTTCTCTTGTGGCCCCGTGGTCAGGATTCCAGGCTTTCAGTGCGATGACCTGGGTTCAATCCCTGGTTAGTGAACTGAGTTCCCTAAGTCACACAGCACAGCCAAATAAATAACTAATAAAAAATAAAAGGGGAACGCAGACTCTCTGAGGACACAACCGCTTAGTTTCTGGAACTTTTTACCCCATGGAAGGATGCTGGCTGGAGGAGGACCACAGCAAAACACTCTAATGCACGAGACCCAGGGCAAGACCCTTCTCGCCCAGATCTAAAAGTAGCACCACCTCTCCGAGTTTGTATCTCCATCTGTGTAAAGTGGATATCAATAGACTCCCTTTCCATTGAGCTGCTCTGAATCTTAAATGAGCCAGTGCACATAAATTCATGACACGAAGCAAGTAGTTAGTAAAGGCCAGTTATCAGCACAAATGATGATGAACAGAGACCCTAGAAACCGCGCGGGGGAGAAGGCATCCTCTGACACCCTCGCCCTTTAAGCGCCTCTCCTTTCGGTGTTCTCCCTGTTCGACTTGTTTTCTGTGTTTATCGGCTGCACGGGGTCTTCGCTGAGGGCTGGGGCCTGCCCAGCTTCGGTGTGCGGCCTCGAGCGTGCACAGGCGCAGTAGCTGTGCCGCAACGTGGGGGGTCTTGGCGCCCGCCCTAGGGACGGAACCCACACCCCCTGCATTGAAAGGCAGATTCTTAACCCCTGGACCACCCGGGGACGTTCCCGGAACTACTATTGCTCGCTGGCATCCTCCACCCCATTGTTCGGAGGAGGAAATGGAAGCTTAGGAAATTTTAACTGCTAGCCCAAGGTCACCTAGCTGTGGCCACAGCAGAGCCAGGAGGTGAACCCAGCAAAGCTCTGCTCTTGACCACTGAGCCAGCCCACCCTGTAGGCCCACCAACCAACAAGCGTCCTACAGGGAGGTTGCCAGATAAGTGGAGAAGAACCAGCAAAGTTCCGTGAACTCACCAGACGGAACTGCCCAGAAGGAAGAGGGGGCCCTGGGGGTCACACTGAGAGCTGGGCGATGTTGACAGGAGGGCACTCTTGATGAAGTCAGCACCCATCTAGTCTGTGTCCATGGCCTGCTCCCTCTAGGCGACCTCCCAGGTCTCCACCCAGGGAACCCTCCTTCTCAGGGAAAACCCATCCATCAGCGGCTTGGCTTGAGCTCCTGGGCGTCCCTTGGGGCTGCAGATTCGCCTAGGGCCACCAGAGGGCGGGCCAGCTCTGTGCCAAGGCGCGGGGACACAGCACCCTGCAGAGCCCGGCCTGGTGCCCTAAGACGCCCCCTTTTCACTTGGCCCCGAGGGCCATCAGCCTGGGCTTCCCCAGTGACTCAGTAGGCAAAGAATCCGCCTGCAAGGCGGGAGACCCGGGTTCCATCCCAGGGTGGGGAAGACCCCCCTGGAGGAGGAAAAGGGCAATACACTCCAGTATTCTTGCCTGAAAAATCCCATGGACAGAGGAGCCTGGTGGGCTACTCATCCAAAGGGTCGCAAAGAGTCAGACACCACCGAGAAACTAAGCATGCATACCCACATCAGCTTCCACCCCTTAGATCCCCAAACCTCTAACTGCAGAAGTTTAATGAGACACTGATTCTACTGAGATAAAGACCTTAAGGATCACCACCCAAATAGTAATGCTAACAGCTGCCACCCCCAACACTGGGCAGAACCTCATCTCACCTTGACTCGCTGGAGACTTCCTGGTAAACTGAAGCTTAACTGTGAGTGGTATAATCCCATTGTACAGACGAGGAAATTGAGGCCCCAGGAAAAGGAAGCATTCCCTTTGGGTCACCCAGAGGACTCTGGTCTTCCGGAAGAGCTGTTTCCAATTTGCCGCCAGTCTGTAGGAGAGGCTGGGGATTGGGGGGTAATGCCCAAGGGAAAGGAGGAACAAGGGGTGCAAAGCTTTCCTGGGAAGATGGTATTTCCTGTAAATTGAGACCCCCCACCGCCCACCCACGCGCCATTCATCCACCCGACCTGTTCATTGAGCACCTGCTGGGGATGCAAAGATGGATGGGGCGAATTTCCTGCCCTCACAAAGCTGGCGGTCTAGTAGGGGAAAGTGGTGAGTCAGCAGGTAATTATAGACAACCGACGCCTGGGTAGTGGGGTAGTGAGCACAGGGAATGTGCACCGACTGGGACACACCCCAGTTCGGGGTGTCTCCTGGGGCTCCCAGGCCGGGATCATTGGCAGGGGCGCCCCCTTTCCTGCGAGTTACCCTGGGATGGGGGCTCCCCTCCCAGCTCGGGAATCCGCCTGTGTCGGAGGTCCCAGGTCCCCCCCAACCACCCCCTCTCCAAGAGCGCCGAACCCGGGACGATGACAGCGCACACCTGAGTCAGCCCGCCGCCCACCCGCCCCTCTGCGTCTGTCTCCGCCTCGTGTGATATTTCGCTCCCGGGAGCCAGCCCCACCGCGCTCCGGAGGCAGCTCGGCAAACAAACCCAGCGACAGATTGTGCCGCGGCTCATTCCGGGGAAGGCCGCCAAATCCCACCCTGCTACCCCCAACACTCCTTCCCCGCCGCCCCCCGCAGGTCCCCCTCCCGGGCGCGGGCGCTCCGCGGGGTGGGCCCCGGGACGCGCAGGGACCCTGCTTTCTAGAGATGGGCGGGGGGAACAGGGCCCCGGGGCCGTCCCTCGGCACTCCCACCCCACCCGAAGGCTGAGACGCGGGGAGAGGGCATTTAGATGTTGGGAGCCCGGGAAGGGCAGACAATGGAGCCAACTGGGGGGGCGCCCGAGCGCAGAGGGGCAAGAGGGCTGGGAGCCCGCGACTGAAGCCGGGCGGAAAGGGAGCTGGGAGACAGAGAGACACGAGACCCAGAGATGGGGAGACAGGGGGTCACGAGGGCCGGAGGCGAGCGACAGACACACGGACAGAAAGAGGCAGACGCGTAAAGGGAGGGAGAGAGAAAGGAGACGGGGAAGGGTGGGAGGGGCCGGAGTTTGGGACCGTGAAATGTGAATAAGAGTCGGGGGAGACAAGAGAGGAATCGGAAGGATGAGATTACGGGTGGAACAGGGTGCAAGGAAAGATGAGATCACATTTATAGAGCGCCGACTGTATGCCAGGCGCTAAGCTGTTGTTCTGGCCCGGGAGGGAGAGGAGGAGCCCGGCGGACCGCCGAGGGCATCTGTCGCTTTGTCGCGGGCGGTGCTGTCCAGGACGCCTGCGAGTTCTGCGCCGCCCGCCCCGGGCGTACGCGCCGCGCTCACAGCCCCAGCCCGACCTGCGGCCCCGAAACGGCGACCCCGAGGCCCCCCACCCATCCCGTGCCGGGGCGCTCCCGAGTTCCGGGTGCCCTTCTCCCTGGAGCAGCTGAAGGCCGGGGTGAACCCCACCGCCGCCTTTATAAGACGCTTCGGTGTCGGCCCCGCAGGGATCGCCCCGAACGAGGCCATGAGGGGCGCTCAGGGTCCAGAAGAGGTCGGTATGCACCCCTCTTGAGAAGGAGGTCCGCGCGAGGGTTCCATCGCCCTCGCGGAGGAGACCCGCGCGCACCCAGACTTGCCCCCGCTTGCGAGCGCATCAAGGGGCGTACACACGCCAGGGCACACACACGCCTGCCACCCCGTCCGCAAGCTCGCTTGAGGTTCCCTCGGCCCCAGGTTCCCCAGCCGCGCTCACCCGCACGTGGGCGGACACCCGGCGACCCATCGGTTCGCCCACTCAGGTGCCCGGGCCACCCCCGCCACCGGCCCGTATGGAAGATCACGTGCCAGCCCTATCACACCTGCACAAGCATCCTGGCGCGCGCGCTCTCACGTGCCCCGGAGCTTGCACCCACTGACACTGTTCTTACACACTCAGGGCTCGGGTTCTGGGAACAGAAGCGAAGGAGGAATCTCGGAGTTCTCCCGGAGGGAGGAGTGTCCGAGGCCTGCGCTTGGGGGACCGGGGCTGCGCGAGGAGTGGGGAGGTGACCCAGGAGCCCTTCGGGGGAGTCGGGGTGCGGGGGGGGGGGGACTGGGAGAGTCCACAGGGTTCCCGAACACGACCGCACCCCCTCAGGCGGGGATTGCTCCACCAGCGGGGCGCGGGAGGGCGATCGAACACTGCCCTCCGGGCCCCCCAGGCAAGGGAGGGGGCCGGACTGCCGGGGGCCGGCGAGCCGCTCCGCCTCCTGGCGGCCAGGCAAGGGTTAAGCCGGCAAGCCGGGAGACGAGGGAGGAGCCAGCGAGCGCCGGGAGGAGGCGGTGGGAAGAGCAGCCTCGCCGTCCGCACTCTCGCTCGGCGAGCGGCCGGGGCGAGCGGACCGACCGACGGTCGGACGGACGGGCCCGCGCGCTGCCTGCACTCCCGGGGGCGCGGGCCCCGGACGTCGACGGCCAGCCCCAGCCTTCCACGCCCCGTCGGGGCCGATGGCTGCTCCCGAGGCTCGCAGCCCGGGGGGCGCGGGGTAGACCGCCGCGGCCCGGCCACGCCGCGCGGGGCCCTCCCGGAGCCCCGCGGGGTCCCCCGCCGTCCGTCCGGCGGGCTCGGGGAGCCCGTGGAGGCGCCCTCCCCCGAGCGTCGCGACAAGATGCTGCCCGGGCTCGGGAGCCTGCTGCCAGGTAGGGACCCCCGCGGGCGGAGGGAAGCCGGGCGCCCCGGCCCCCAGGGCGCGCGGGTGGGGGGCGGCCTGGGGGGTGGGGGGAGCACGCAGCCCCGGGCCCCGCCCCCGCCCCGGAGCCCGCCGGGCTGGGCGGGCGGCTCGTGAGCGAGGGGGGACCCGGGCCGGGGCGGGGAGGTGCTCCGGTCCCGCCATCCCGGCCCCACCTGCTCGGGGCGATGCTGAGGACTCCGGGCGGCCGGGCAGCGCCGACTCAGCAACTTCTGGCGCCCGGTGCCTCAGCGCTTTCCAGCCGCCGGGGGGACGGGGGTGAGAGCAGGGCGCTGTCTGGGAGGGTCGGGGCGCGGGGGGCGGGGGAGACCCCAACGGCCCTCCCCGGCAGGACAGCGGCGGGCGCTACAAAGGGCAGCGCTCCACGGACGGTGTGGCCGACCGGCCAGGGTGTGGGCTGGGGTGGGAAGGGGCTGGCAGCGAGGGGCAGCAAGGAGCAGCCAGAGATGGAGAGGGGTCCGCGGAGGGCGGCAGGGAGGAGGCGGAAGAAAGGTTAGACGGGGAAAGCTGGGAGGGAGGGGGACCCGGTGAGGACGGAGGGGGGGCGGCGAGAGGGGAGGGCGGGTCAGGGGCGAGGGGGCAGACCGCTAGGGCCCAGGCCGGCTCCTGGGGGTGCGAGGGACGGGAATGCGCTGAGGACTGCGATCTAGGGATGCGAGGGCGCGGGCAGTGAGCAGACAGCCCGCGAGCGGAGGAGGACCGGGTGGTGGACAGAGGTGCGGGGTCAGGGACCGTGAGCTCCAGGCTTGGGTCTGGGAAACCGGAGGGGAGAGGCGGTCGGAGTTCATCAGGACCGGGCCGAGGGCTGGGAAGGGCCGAAAGGAAGGCGGCAGAGGAACGGGAGAGAGAGACAAAGAGGCTTCTGGTGAGCACGTCCACGTGGGGAGCCCTCCATTTCCAAAGCGCCTGCCCATCACAGCGCTCCTCGCAGGGAGTGGCCGGCGGGCCAGCCCCCGCCCGGGCTCTGCGCTCCGGGCTGGGGGGAGAGGGGCAGCTGTGAGGGGGGTTCGGGGGGGATACCGGCGTGGGGTGGCAGCCTCCAGGGGTGGGCGCCCTGGCTGGCCGCACGCTGCCATTTATATCTCTGGGCTCCGCCGGCCGCCGTCGGAGGAGGAGGATTCTGCCGTCTCCGCCACCACGGTGGCTGCTTATTTCGGGGTGTTACATTCTGGCGGGGTGAGAAGCCGTTTGCGGCGGCTCTGAACCTCCGGCACCCGCGCCAGTGCCTCCCGGGCCCCTACGTCACGCCATCGCCTCCCACTTCCTCGGCCCCTACCCCCTCAGCATCTGCCCGGCAGGCCCCAGCCCTTCCCAGCCTTTTCTGGTGTCAGAACCCCAGGCCTGGACTCCTTTCCCAGGGAGCATTTTCCCTGGGGCCACTCTTCCCCGCCTTCTCCTCCAGTTTGTTCTCTCCCAGCGACTTCTGGACCAAAGGGTGACTCCTGGGCTGAGAACTTTGGGAGCCTTGATGCCCCAGGGCGATGGCCTGGCGTCCTTGACGATGAATGGATCATTTCTGGCTCTGGGCCCCTCTGCCTTCCGGGATCAATGCCATGTTCCGATCTCTCTCCGTTCCCTCCCCGGGTCAGTTCTGGCCTCATCTTCTGGACACAGGGCCTCTCTTCCCGCCTCCTGGATGGGCTGTCACCTCAAACAACCACAGCCTGGAGCCCAGGGAGCCAAAGTTGCAGAGAGCCGGGTCCTCCCTTCGCGTCGACCCTGAACAGGCAAACAGAACCGGCATCATTGCTGGCCCGGCCTTGTGCACCTGGGCGCAATTTCTATGCTCTCTTTCCCCCAAGCCCAGCAACTCTCACACGCAGGGGTGGCTTCTGTGGCTGACATGGGGTCTCCCAGAGAAAGATCAGAGAGTCCCTTTAGACAGGAACTCACGCCATCCAGGTTCTGCCTTGTACCAGCTGCATGACCCGAGGCAACTCATTTCACGTTTGAGAGCCTCCCTGTCCTCACTTGCAAATAGGGGCCCAGAATCTTGATCTCGCGGGGGCGATGCTGTGTTGATTCTGTGCACAAAGATGTGTCCGAATGCTGTGGCTGGCACACAGTAGGTGTTCAGTCACAGATGGTTTCTGCCCATCACTGCTCTACGCTCCCCTGCAACTCAAGCATCACCTACCTACTAACTTCAGGGAAAAATGAAACAGAGAAAAGATAGGGTGAGATGAGCAGAGAGGGTGAGGGGAGCTGCTGGAATGGGCTTTCCTTGGCCCAGATAGTGGCGAGGGGTCGGATGGAGCTTTGGAGAAAGGGGCTGATGGCAGACTGAGGTTTGGGTGAGGGCCTGGGCTGCTCTCTGATGGTGTGGCCACTGAGATAAGGGATCAGCCCCTGATGGCTGATGAGGTGTCCGCCGTTCCTGCTGTGAGACTCTGCACCTCTCACGGAGGTCCTCACCAGGGATTCACGATGGGGCTGGGAGTGGACCTGTGATCCTCGGAGGGAGAAGGCGGGGCCTGGGGGGGATGGAGTGCTGGTGGGGAGAGGCAGGGGGCGGGGAGGGGGTGATGAGGAGACCTGCAGGCAGGGGCTGCGGGGGGCTGCGGGGGGGCAGAGGAAGGAGGAAGGCAGCGTTCACCAGGCCCTGGGGGCAGAGAAGCCCAGAGCCCTCCAGCCTCCCCTGCGCCTGGCTTCCAGTGAGAGCCGCAGCCTGAATTATGGATGAGGCTCCTTGGGTTTCAGCTGCCTTGCATGGCGGCCGCCAGGGCCAGAAATGGCAACAGTCCCTGTTGGGGCAGCTGTCGCGGGGCCCCCAGCCCAGGGTCCTGCATCAGAGAGGCCGCAGGGAGGTGGGCCAGGATGATGGGGGCGACGGGGGCTGGCAGGGGGGCGGGGAAGTGTGGGCTAAAGGGACTGAGGGGGGCCCTGCTGACCCTGCCCCCCACCCCCCCCCAGGCTGGAGGAGACCCTGGTGCCCGCTCTGACTCTGGAGTACTCTGGAACCACCGGCCGTCTCTCCTGGGGTGTCTCTGTTTCCTCTGCCCCCTCCCCCAGTTCTCTGGGGGTCCTGGGGGAACAGTCGGCCTGGAGGCTGGGGAAAGAGCTCCTTAATCCTCGGGGATGGAGGGGTTCGGGGGTGGCGGCTTTCTGAACACACACGCTGCGAGGTGATAGATCAGCCGCAGGATTAAGGGCTCAGAGAGGGATTTGGCTTTCTCTGGTGTTGAGTCCTTGGGGAAGGGAGCTGGAGGGGTACCCCACCAGGAAGGGGGCGGCCCTGGCCGACCACAGGGACCCTCCGCTCCGGTGCTCGCGGGCTGCTCTGCTCTGTGACCTTGGCCGAGTCACTGGGCCTCTCGGAGCCATGGCAGGCAGGTCAGCAGAACCAGAACCTGAAACCGGATGAGCCTGGAGGGCTGCCCGGCTCTGAGCGCCGCTGTCTTGGGCCCCAAACTCAGCCCTCCTGAAACCTTCCCCCGGGCTCCCACCCCTGCCTGGTGGCACTGAGGGGCGAGAGACGCACCCCTGCAGCCCACGTGGCTCCCAGAAACCCGGGAGGAGAGAGTGATCGTGAAACGCCGCCCGGGGGAGGGGTGAGAAGGGCCAGCAGCGCGGAGGCGGTGTGAACGAATGGAACAGCGGCGGCTGTGTCACTGAGTATTACATCACACCCGGCCCACACACGCACGGGGCCCGGCACTCACATACTCGGGGGACCACGGGCACACGCCTGTACGCTCACAGGGGGGCCGGGCGCCGGGGACAACCGTGCCTTTGCGGTCCTCCAGGGAGGAGGTTCCTCCAAGCATCCTTGATGTTGGCGCCGCGCACGCGGTCTGTGTGCCGCCCCGGGCATGCGCTGTGTGCCACCCCGTGTGTGCGCTGTGTGTGCGCCGTGTGCGATCCCGAGTGTGCGTGCCGTGTGTGTTCCGTGTGCGTGCCATGTACCACCCCTCGTGTGTGCGTGCCATGTGCCACCCCGTGTGTGTGCCGTGTGCGATCTCGAGTGTGCATGCCGTGTGTTCCATGTGCGTGCCGTGTACCACCCCTCATGTGTGCGTGCCGTGTGTGCCGTGTGCCACCCCGTGTGCGTGCCGTGTACCACCCCTTGTGTGTGCGTGCTGTGTGGCACCCCGTGTTCATTCCGTGTGCGTGCCATGTGACACCCTGAGTGTGCGCTGTGTGCCACCTCGTGTGTGTGCGCCGTGTGCGATCCCGAGTGTGCACCGTGTGTGTTCCGTGTGCATTCCATGTGCGCACCGTGTGCCACCCCGGGCCCAGAAGTGCTCCGTGTACAGAGCACCTGGCTCACACATGCATTCACACCTCTGACACCAGGGGTCACCGGCAGGCAGGGACCCCCTCAGGCTCTCCCCACGACCCCAGGGCCCAAGATCTCAGGGCCTTGGGTCCAAGGGAGTGGGTCTTTAGGCTTCCTAGCTCTAGCACCCTGCCTGGAGCAGACGGTGCCCTTTCCCCGTGTGCCCAGAGAATGAGCACTTGGCTTTTGGGGACTGCAAAACCTGCCAGAAGAAAATCCCAAGAGTCATCGGGAAGCCAGGACCAAGGGTAGAGGTTAAGGTGGTTCCAGAACTTCTTCAGCTGCAGTGAGGGTCAGAAGGCCAGGGTCAGGATGGGAGAGGGGCCCACAGCCCCGCTGGCGCTCAGGGGTGTGGGGGTCTAGACGTGACTCTTTAGCCCCCAATCCCCTGGGCCTGCCTCTCCTTCTGAATCATAGCCAAGCTTCAAGAGTTACTTTGAAAAAAAAAATTTTACTTAAGTGACTTTGAAGAAGAGCCTGGGGTGTAAAAGGTGAGGTTCCTGGGCTGTCCCCCTCAGGGCGCTGATTCTGCCCAGGCAGGGCCCAGAAGCGGCATTCCTTCAGAACACCCCACTCGCATTCTCCTGCAGATGGCTGCTGGCCCCAGGGAGACACACCCTGCCCCTGGTCCCTGAGAGCCCTTCCAGGGTGGAGAGGGGAGGGAGGAGGCCCCCGGTCACCAGGGGGCCTTAGACTCACAGAGGGTCTCAGTTTAGTGCCAGCTGTTCACCATGGGGTCAGTTTTTCTTCCCAGGTGACACTGGCAGTGATGTCTGGAGACCTTCTGGTTCTCATAAGAGGGGAGGAGTGTTACACATCCAATGCGGAGAGGACAGGGATGCTGCTAAAGCCCCATATAGCCACCATCCCCAGCCTTTTTGGCACCAGGGACAGGTTTCGTGGGAGACGGTTTTTAGACGGACCAGGCGAGGGGGTGGTCCGGGGATGACTCAAGCACGTTAGGTTTGTCGTGCGCTTTATTTCTGTTATTGTTACATCAGCTCCACCTCAGATCATCAGGCATTAGGTCCCGGGGCGGGGAACCCATGCTGTATAGAACGTCATATAGGACCGCCCCCCACCCCCGGACCACAAAGCAGCGTGGTCAACACTTAAGAGTCATCGTCAGACCCACCACACTGAAAACCAGAATGGAAGTAGAGGGTCGCTCATCAAACAACTTTCAACCCATCAGAGTGCCCTCTGGGCATTTATTTTAATGTACCAGGAGGCTCCAAAAGCGGAAGTAGCCCAGAATCCGGGCCCCTCCAACCTAGAGGGCAAGGCTCTCGGCCTAGGTCTCCTAGGGGTAGGTGGGCGGGCTCTGCTAACGCCTCCGGCAACGCGTCTGCCCGCAGGTCCCGCGGCCTGCGTCCTGCTGCTGCTCCTGGCCGCAGCGCCCGTCGCCGCCCGCTGCCCCATGCTCTGCACCTGCTACCCGGCGCCGCCCACCGTCAGCTGCCAGGCCAACAACTTCTCGGCGGTGCCGCGGGCCCTGCCGCCCGGCACGCAGCGCCTCTTCCTGCAGAACAACCTCATCACCGCGCTGCGGCCCGGCTCCTTTGGGCCCAGCCTGCTCACCCTGTGGCTCTTCTCCAACAACCTCTCGGCCATCTACCCGGGCACCTTCCGCCACCTGCAGGCGCTCGAGGAGCTGGACCTGGGCGACAACCGGCACCTGCGCTCGCTGGAGCCCGACACCTTCCAGGGCCTGGAGCGGCTGCAGTCGCTGCACCTCTATCGCTGCCAGCTCAGCAGCCTGCCCGGCACCATCTTCCGCGGCCTGGTCAGCCTGCAGTACCTCTACCTCCAGGAGAACAGCCTGCTCCACCTACAGGTGAGAGCCCGGCTCTGCGGTCGCGGACGTGGGGGTCCTCCCGCCTCGCCTCTCTCCCCGGGACCCTTCCTGCCTCGCGCCCAGCGCCTCCGTGCCGCCGCATCTCCCTGTCTCCGCCCCCGCCTCCGTGTCCCGGCCCCTCCCTCCCCCCGTGTCTCGGCCCCTCCCCCCATGTCCGACCCCTCCCCCCGTGTCCCGGCCCCTCCCCCCGTGTCCCGGCCCCTCCCCCCGTGTCTCACCCCTCCCCCCGTGTCCCGGCCCCTCCCCCCGTGTCTCACCCCCTCCCCCCGTGTCCCACCCCCTCCCCCCGTGTCCCGGCCCCTCCCCCCGTGTCTCACCCCCTCCCCCCGTGTCTCACCCCCTCCCCCCGTGTCCCGGCCCCTCCCCCCGTGTCTCACCCCCTCCCCCCGTGTCTCACCCCCTCCCCCCGTGTCCCGGCCCCTCCCCCCGTGTCTCACCCCTCCCCCCGTGTCTCACCCCTCCCCCCGTGTCTCACCCCCTCCCCCCGTGTCTCACCCCCTCCCCCCGTCTCCCGGCCCCTCCCTCCATTTCTCAGCATCTCCCTCCCTCCTGAAGGCTTCTGCTCGTCCCACTTGGTCCGGGGCCTTCCTTTGCCCCTTCCGTCTCTCTCCGCGCCCCCACTGCCCCGTCTGACTCCTCTGTCTGTCTGTCTGTCTGTGCCTCGCGGCCCCTCTCCTCTCGCTCACGGACTCGCCGCCCCCGTCTGTCTGCCTCTGCCTCCTGTCTGTCTCCTTCACGCGCCCACTCCACACACACCCCCCACGTCTGTCTGGGTGGAGGTGTGTGTCTCTTCCCGCGATCTCTCCTCTCCCCCTTGCCTCCGGGGGACTCTGCCTTTTCGCGGGCAGTGCAGCCCGAGGGGCACCGTGGTGGCTTTCCTCGCCCACCAGCACGCCCTCCCACGTCACGGGCAGGGGGGCGCGGAGGGCGGAGCCGCTGCAGCTGCCACCCCAGAGGAGGCTCCCGCTCACTGGGTGCGGATACCAGGGGAACCCTACCCTGCCTAGATCCCATCCCCCCAAACCTACTGTCTCAGCGCAAGGGGAGAAGGAGGCAAGAGAGGGTAATGAGCTGTGAAGTAGCTGGGAAATGGATGCTCAGAAAGACGGAAGGAATAACAGTAATGGTTATTTATTGTTATTATTATTGATCTAAATATTGTTCACTGTTCTTATGCTGACTGTCTGACAGTCAAGTCCTCCCACCGTTTCCCCAGGAAGCAATAACAGACCCTCCAAACCATCCGAGGAGAAAATCCTCCCTTTCGGTTTCAGGCCTCTGGATTTCCAACTGTGAACCTCTCCCCCCACCCACCTGGATGGCCCTTCTCCCTCCCCACCCCCGGCTGGGGCCTGACTGCTCAGCCTGTGGGCATCTGATGCTGATAATGACAGTAACGCTAGCACTAATAATCCAACATTTATTGAACACCCAGTAAGTGCCTGGTGGTGAAAAAAGGGCAGTGAACAAAACACAGCAAACTCCTGCCTTTGTGCAGAGCATCCTAGGGGCAGGGAGAGACAGGAAGTAAAATAGATAGTATGTTGGCAAAATATGTTGTGTTTTATTCTTACTATATGTACTGTGCTGAGTTGCTCAGTCCAGTCTGACTCTTTGTGACCTCATGCACTGTAGCCCGCCAGGCTCCTCTGTCCACAGGGATTCTCCAGGCAAGAAGACTGGAGTGGGTTGCCATGCCCTCCTCCAGGGAATCTTCCCAACCCAGGGATGGAACCCAGGTCTCCCACACTGCAAGCATATTTATTGCATAAATAATGATAGTAATAGCCCACGAGCCCTCAGCCTAGTGGCTCAGCTGCAAAGAAAGCAGCTGCCATTGCAGGAGACTTGGGTTCAACCCCTGGGTGGGAGGATCCCCTGGAAAAGGAAATGTATTCTTGCCTGGGAGATCCCGTGGACAGAGGAGCCTGGCAGGCTACGGTCCATGGGGTCATGAAGAGTTGGATAGGACTTGGTGACTAAACAACAAGCCATTAGCAGGCACACGAAGTGTGGGGTGCTGTGCTGAGGACTTTACAGGTATCAGCTCTGTCATTTACAAGTGTGTGACGTTTATGACCTCCCTGAGCCTCAGTTTTCCCATCTGTAAAATTGGAGTAGTCATAGCATCCATCTCCTAGGGATTTGAAAAGCGTTAAGTGCATGAATAATTTGTAAAGCACTTGAGATGGTGCTTGGCATACGGTAAGCATGCTATAAATGCTTGTTAAGATACTATTTTAGAAAGAGAAACCCGCCTCATTGAATGCTGGTCTTGGTGAAATGGCTCATCTTGGGCCCTATCCTGAAGATATGGGTCAACTTCAAGGATTCTGCTGAGACCACGGGTGGATGCCAGAACACTCCTTTTTTTTTCCTTCCTAACTTGGCAGCTCTTGGTTTCCAAAGTGTGCTCAGTCACCTCATCTCATTTCTGCAGCCCTGTTGGGGGACTGCTCACACTTCCTTAAGATGAGGAAGCTGAGACCAAGGGTCCCAAAGACTTTGTCCCAAATACTGGTAAACACTGTGCTTGTGCTTGGGGACCGACATGTTCTCAGCATCACAGGCCTCACAGCAAGCGGGGAGCGGGGACATAGAATGAAGCTTCTGAGGCTGCACCACCAGAAAGACCCGGTGGCAGCTGAACCCTCGTGATCTGATGACATTTCAGGCCATTTTCATCACTCAGAATGCTCCACGTGGGTCCGACCAGGTGCGGGGTGGGGGGTGGCACTCAGAAGAACAGCAGAGTGGGCTCATTTCTGAAAGCACCTGCTTTAGAAACTGCCAGACCAGAATTTAAATCCTGGCTCATGTGTGACTTTGGACAAATTACTCAACCTGTCTTCACGTCCATGTCCATTTCCTCTCTGGCAATCATGGTAGTACTTAACCATATCAATACTGATCTAAGAAGTTTTGTAAGGATTAAAATGTAGGGAATTCCTTAGCAGTCTAGTGCTTAAGACTTCGCGCTACCCTTCAAGGCCACAGGCTCCATCCCTGGTGGGGTATTAAGATCCCGCATGACGTGCTGCAGCCAATAAATAAGAGAAAATAAAATTTAGCACAGGGCCGCATCGATGTATGGGCACTATCATTATTATTGTTGTTAATTATTACTACTATGGCACCCCACTCCAGTACTCTTGCCTGGAAATTCCCATGGACAGAGGAGCCTGATAGGCTGCAGTCCATGGGGTCCCTGAAGAGTCAGACATGATTGAGTGACTTCACTTTCACTTTTCACTTTTATGCATTGGAGAAGGAAATGGCAACCCACTCCAGTGTTCTTGCCTGGAGAATTCCAGGGATGGGGTCGCACAGAGTCGGACACGACTGAAGTGACTTAGCAGTAGCAGTGTGAGAACCACTATTACTGAGACCCTGACCTCCTCATCAACATGTATCAGTTATGCCGTGCAGGCTTTTTAAATGATCAAATCTTTTAATGATTAATTTTTTTTAATGATTAAAAAAGAGCTGGGTGTCTCTACCATCCAGTTGCACTCCAGTAGGTTAGGGAATCTAGGGTCAGCAGACCTGAGTTTGAATCCTCACTCTGTTATTTTGACTTGATTTCGCCAAGTTGCTGCCCCCCACTCTGAACCTCAGTTTTCCCATCTTTAAGATGGGAATAGTGAAAAGAATACCTTCCATCAACAGCTGTAACAAGTCGATGAATCCGTATTTGTAAAGTCCGGTGCTGAATCAGTTTGGTTTAGAAATGCCAGTTGGCAGTTTAGAAACTGCCAGACCAGAATGTAAATCCTGGCTCACGTGTGCCATCACAAATGGCAGCCGGGTCAGGAGCGACCTGGGCAGAGGCACCTTGAGGGGTGCAGGGCTCTTCTGAAACGGGGCGGGCCGGTTCTGTACGCCCCCGGCATGAAGGAAACACCTGGCCCCTCACACTCGGGGAGGAGGCGGCCTCTGCCTGTGAACAGCAGGAGAAGCTAGCCGGGAGAAGCCACAGGCAGGTGGGGCGCACGCGCGGGGTCAGGTGCCCAGGGCGCAGGCGTGCCTCGCGACGGCGCGGGCTTCCCGGGAGGGGCGCTCCGGTGGAGGGAAGAGGACAGCAGCGTCTCAGCAGGGCGGTGGAGGTGGAACCGGGGTGGGGGGCTCGCCCGCGGCAGGCGCTTGCCGCACGGATACTCACGGAGCACACGCCAGGCTGTGTCCTGGGTTCAGACGTGAACAAGGACAGGGTCCCTGCTCTCCCGCAGCACCGCTCCGACTGGAGCCGAACTGGGTGATAGAGACACCGACCCTTTTTTGAATCATTAGGGCAGCCTGCGTGGCACAAAACAGCAGTCTTTCCATGAGGCAGATCAGATTTGCCCTGTGGCTTCGGGCAAGTTACTTAACCGCTCTGGGCCTCAACGGACCCATCTGTGAAATGGGGACAATGACCTAAACCCCAGGAGTCTGTTGTGAGGATTAAAGAGTGTGCTGCCTGAAAAGGGCTCCACATGCCCAGTCCAGTGAATTGAAGTGAAAGGCGCTCAGTCAGTCCGATTCTTTGTGATTCCATGAACTATACAGTCCGTGGAATTCAGGCCAGAATACTGGAGTGACTAGTCTATTCCTTCTCCAGGGGGTCTTCCCAAACAAGGGATCGAACTGGGGTCTCCTGCATTGCAGGCAAACTCCTTACCCGCTGAGCCATCAGGGAAACCCTGTCCAGAGTAAGCATCGTTTCCCCCATTCAACAGCTAAGGACACCGAGGCTCGGAAAAGTTCAGGCATCCCGTCCAAGGTCGCTCAACTCATGAGCAACACAGCCTAGAGTCACCCCAGGTCTGTCTCCGTCCAGAGTGCAGCTGTTCCGAGGCCTGGCTCCAGGGTTCACGTCTGCACTCCACTCCCTATTGGCTGTTGCACCCTAGGCCAGTCGCTTACTGTCTCCAACCCTCCCTCCCCTAATCTCTGAAAGGGGGAGGATAATATTTTCTGCCTCAGAGGGCTGTGAGGATCCGGTTACTACATGGGATCTGTGTAGCACAGAGCCTGGCACACGGTAAGCGCTCGGTTACTCAGCTGCTGACGCAAATGATGGTGATGATAACCCGGCGTAGATGGGTGAGGCCGGCCGTGGGGGTGCCTGGCACAGAGGAGACACTCAGCGCAGCTTTGTTGAATGAACGAGGTACATTCCAGGACTCTTGCTCATTAATATCAGATGAGGATGGATCTTAATGATCAATGACCTCAAGTCCCCTGTTTCACCAATGGGGGTTAAAAAAAAAAAAAACTGAGGCTCAGAGAGGTGCCTGCAGCTGCCCAAGGTCACACAGCCCAGCAGCTGATTGGAGGCTGGACAGGGAGAGGCAAGGTGAAGAACAGGATGCTGACCAGGGAAGGGGGCAGGGATGCTGCGTTGAGATTCCAAATGGATGCAGAGAGCTGTGAACCGGCTGGGGGGGGAGGTGAGGGAAATGTGGTTTTTCCGAAATGGAAGAGGATGACTTTAGCAGATGCTCTCTGCCCAGAGGGAGGGGGTGAGAGGGAGGGTGGTGGGGGAGGGCGAGGGCTGTGAAAGTCAAGAGCTTATTAATGCACAGAGAACCGTTTTCACAGCGGGGAGGGGAAGGGCTGCATCTGAGAGCTGGGATTTGGCAACAGCTTGGATTGGGGGGGGGGTATGGATCCCCCCCCCCAGGCTGGGTCTCAGAAAGGGCAGGGGCAGGACTTTGGGGGGGAAAGACAAAAAGACCGGCTTCAGGAAATTCTGTAACGGAATTCTGGGGCTGCGGGTCAAGGGTGCCTGAGTTCCCTGGGGTCTCTGAACTTGGGTCGCCCCTTCTCGACCTCCGGAAGCTCCCGAAATGCCCATCACCTCCGCGCCCTCTGTACCCCTCCCTCCCATCTCTGGGTGCATCTTACTCTTGCTGACGCTCCACTAAAAAGAGAAATGCTCATTAGGTGTTTGAGTGGAAGGCATGCAGCCCCCTCCCTGGGTGAGCCGAGAAGAGAAGGACAAGGACGCCAGGCCCCGCTGGACTAGGCTCGAGGCCCCTGGAGGGACACCTGAGCGGAGCGGAGCGGGGCGGGGGGCGGGGCGGCGGCCGGGAGCCTCGAGGTGGAGGGGGGCGGATCTCGATGCGGCCGGGAGGAGGGTTCTTGGCAGCCGCGGTTCCTGTAGCGGAGAGGGCGGAAGCCAGATGGGAGGGGGCGAGACGCCGCGGGGAGCACAGGAAGGTGGAGGCGATGGGGGGGGGTGGGGGTGGGTTGGGAGTCAGCGCCCGCCCCCCGCCCGAGAGCCTGAGACCTGGCGGGGGGCGGGGGGCGGGGTAGCTGGGGGGTCATCTCAGTGGGAGAGCCACTGCCAGGAGCCCGGCATCCAGGGGGAGCTGGCTTGAGGGTGGAGGAGGCTCCTGTCCACCACAGCCAGACCCCTTGGGTCTGCGGACAACAGTGATGTCTTCCGCAAGAGGGGGCGAACCTCCGGACTGGGGCTCTGGTCCCCTCTCTGGCAAGCCCTTCATCTGTCTGGGTCTCAGAGCTCTCCTCTGTCAAAAAAAAAAAAAAAAAAAAAGTAGCTTGCGCTGGTGCACCCAGAAGCCGTCATTCCCTAACCAGGTTGCCCATCACCAGCACCTCGGTGAACTGGCTAAAATATAGAGCCCGGCCCCCTGCTAGCTCCCCTCCGTGGAGCATACCCACCCCTCCCCTCCCGGAACCACAGTTCAGGGCCCTTCCAGCACTGATACGATCCCATTCAGAGACGCCCCAGCCTTGGGCAGGGGGCACAGACTCTCTGTCCCTGTAGGGTGGAGCTGGCATGGTCCCCTTAATGTCCCAGCCTAGTAGCAGAACCTTCTGGCTCCAGGAAAGTCCTCTGTTAAAGGACGGGATGGAACCTAATTCTAACTAAGACCCTATCGTCATAATGTTCTTGTTTAGTAAAGTCACGTCCAACTCTTCTATGACCCCATGGACTGTAACCCACCAGGCCGGGGTTCTCCAGGCAAGAATACCGGAGTGGGCTGCCATTTCCTTCTCCAGGGGATCTTCCTGACCCAGGGATCCAACCCTTGCCTTCTGCGTTGGCAGGTGGATTCTTTATCACTGACCACCCAGGAAGCCCCCACTGTCATAATAACCATCCATTATTGATGGTGGTCTGTGTGCCGACTGGGTACCACATGGTTACCGGATCTCATCTAACCCCCCCAGTCTGCTGAGAGAGTTGTTCTCTTGAGTTACACACACTGAGGAAGCAGACTAAATAACTTGCTGAAAGTAATGCAGCTGCAAAGAGGGCAAAGCTGTGTTTGAACCCGGACTTCACCCGTCTCATCTGCACGTGGATTGTCTTCTTTAAGGCTCAGAACAAACCCAGGAGGAGGTACACTCACCCCCATTTTACGGATGAGGAGACAGATTGCTGGCCAAGTTCACAATAATGGCTAACTCAGGCAATGCCCGCCCCATGTATTAACACCTGTCGTTTCATTTAACCTCACATCTTACAGATGAAGTAAGTCACAGGGGTACCGAATGACTTGCTCAAGGGTCAGTTAGCAGTAGGGCCAGGATTTGGAATCAGAACGTCTGTAAGATGTGCAGATGAAATGAAGCAAGGCAAATGCTCAACCAAATCGGAAGTTCCAAGTGTGGCCCTCCCAGCTGCAGCGTCTGCGTCACCTGGGAACTCGTGAAGACATGCTGCAACTCAGCGCTCCCTGCCCCCCCACCCCTCCCCGACCCCAGACCTGCTGAATCGGAAACTCGAGGGGGGGGGGGCAGGGCTCAGGGCTCAGCAGGGGATTCTGATGCACCCCAAAGTTTTAAGAACGACATTGCTTTCCCCGCACAAGTAGGTCAGAGGAGGCAGGTTCGAACCCAGGACTCTAGAAGGCGGGCCCCTTACTGGTCTGCCACGCTACTCCCCGCGCTTCCCTAGCGCCCTCCGAGGCCATCTCAAGGGCACTCACCCGTCTTCTCCCCCCCCACGCCTGCCCAGGATGACCTGTTCGCGGACCTGGCCAACCTGAGCCACCTCTTCTTGCATGGGAACCGCCTGCGGCTGCTCACGGAGCACGTGTTCCGCGGCCTGGGCAGCTTGGACCGGCTGCTGCTGCATGGGAACCGGCTGCAGGGCGTGCACCGCGCAGCCTTCCGCGGCCTCGGCCGCCTCACCATCCTCTACCTGTTCAACAACAGCCTGGCCTCGCTGCCCGGCGAGGCGCTGGCTGACCTGCCGGCGCTCGAGTTCCTGCGACTCAACGCCAACCCTTGGGCGTGCGACTGCCGCGCGCGGCCGCTCTGGGCCTGGTTCCAGCGGGCGCGCGTGTCCAGCTCCGACGTGACGTGCGCCTCGCCGCCCGAGCGCCGGGGCCGCGACCTGCGCGCGCTCCGCGAGGCCGACTTCCAGGCCTGCCCGCCCGCCGCGCCCACGCGGCCCGGGGGCCGCGCGCGCGCCAACAGCTCCTCCAATCATCTGTACGGGGTGGCCGAGGCCGGGGCGCCGCCGGCCGACCCCTCCACCCTCTACCGCGACCTGCCCGCCGAGGACGCGCGGGGGCGCCCGGGCGGCGACGCGCCCACCGAGGACGACTACTGGGGCGGCTACGGCGGCGAGGACCGGCGGGGCGAGCAGACGTGCCCCGGCGCCGCCTGCCAGGCGCCCGCGGACTCCCGCGGCCCCGCGCGCGCGCCCGGGCTCGCCGCCCCGCTGCTTTGCCTGTTGACCCTGGCGCCCCACCACCTCTGACCGCGGTGCTGAGATTGAAGCGGCCGGCGTCTCCCGGCCCCCGACCCCCGCCCCTCGCCCTCCGTCCTCAGTGCCCACTGCGGGCTGGCGGCCTGCCTTCTTCTCCTCCCAGCGCCTCGCATCCCCAGCGACCCGGCCACCTCCCGGGCCGCCGGCTGATGGCAGCCCCCGGAGCGCACGTCTGGTGGCCCAGCCACCCGAAGCCATGGCCGGGATCTTCTCCCCACCTCCGGCCGTCAACCCGTGCCCATCCCAAGGCTGAGTGGACACCCCGGGCCGCCGCGGATCCCGTCCCCCAGCACCCACGGTGAACTCGAGAGGGGCTTTGTCTGCGGAGCAGTGCCCACCAGCAGAGCCCTCGTATGCTCCAGGAAGGGCGCCGCTCTTGGGAGCCCTTTGGAGGGACCCCAGGCCAGCCCCAGGCCTCTGCTTATCCTCACCCCCCGCCTCAACTTCCTGACACTGGAGAAATACTTTTCTCCTAAGTCTACTCTGGACACTTTTGAGGGTGCCTGGAGAGAACGGTTCCTCTCCACCATGGCCCCTGTGTGGTGAAGATCAACAGACATTGTTTGGGGGGGAAAAAAGTTTATTAAAAAATTCTATTATTTTATCTCCTGTAAAGTTTATTGGCTCAGGATCTCAAAAGTGGGAGAAGGGCTTAGAACCATCACGCTTTCAGGGGCCGGGAGAGTTAGAAAGCAATCGGGAGCCATTCCACAGCATCCAAGTGCTTCCTGCTCTTGCCCCAACCAGAAGAAAATGAAGGCAGAGGAGGAAGGGGGTGACCCTGGGGTCCTGGGCAGGTCAGGTGAAATCCGAAAGCCAGGAGGGTGCTGATCCCACCTCGCCTCCTCATTGTCCAAGGGAAGCAGCTGCAGCCCACCCGAGTTGTCAGTGCGGGAGGAGCCAGGCCTGGGGAAGGCCTCCAGCCTGGCTCATGGTTCTCTCCCAGGTCCTGTTCCTTCAGGAAGGAAAAAGCAGCATCTCTCACTTCCCCCTGCAAGGAGGAGTAATAACATGGGCGGCCCAAACATGGCTTTATGTAAACCTGAAAAAGACACCTCTTCCTTAGGGCACCACAGCTTCAAACTGCAACAAACACTTTAGCGAACAGCATAAGGCTGGAGTTCAGCTCACACTCAGCTCTTGTGCAGTGTACAACCTGCACAGCTGTACACAGCAACCCTGTGGCCCAATGGGCCCTTACCCTTGGCTCCTGTGAGGCAGAAGACGTTAGGGAGGAATCGGGTCAGAGAAGCAGTTCTCCAAGCGGGTTAGTGGAGAAGCCGAGAGATTTTTGGTGATCAGAGGGATGAGAATCCCAAGCTGGGGTGTCTTGCTCGCTTGAGGTATAATGAGAAGCTTCATCTTTCCAGTGTGTGGAGGAGAGGCTAGGGAAAGGGGAGAGCCTTGGCTGAGGACTTGGGTGAGTCTCGTCTGCCAGAAGCAATTGGGGGAGACTTGGATGGTTCAAACTTAGGGTTAAGAATGTAACTGGGGAGCTGGGGATGGAAAGAGGACATCACAGTGCCAGGGCTCAAGGATGCTGAGGGTCTGTGGCCTTGGCCAGGAGTGTCAGAAGGATGGTGGAGAGAGGAGGATGAGATGGGAAAGAGTTAACATCTAAGGCCTGAAGCAAGTGGACTTTGGATAAAGGTGTGAGGTTGGGGTGCAGTGAATAGTGCTGAGTCTGGGGTCTCACAGGGGCGCGTGTCACCCTACCTTTGAGGAGGCTGATGAGTGGGCTTAGGGGGCCAGCCCTCAAGAACTCTGAAGGAGGAGGGACCGCCAGAGCCTGGGCAGGGAGGGGGTGAGGGGAGGATGCTGGTAAATCAGAAGCAGGCGGTCCAGGTCACAGAACTATCGTCGTGAAATATTCATGGGCCTTTGGTCCAGATGCTATTTCAGAACGGTGAAAGCGAGGGGGGGTGTGTGAGCCTCAGGAGGAAGCCGACAGCAAGGCCACTTTCCCCCACCTCCGCCCCCACCCGCCCAGACAGACCCACGGACGCCCATCACGTGCACACCCACGCTCACATGCTCCCTCACGCACACTCGCACCAAAGCGGAGCAAGAGAGAGCACGTGCAGGCACGCCAACACCCACGGGCCCCACAAACAGGCAGATGCACCCCAAATACCGACTGGCGTGCACAGCTGCTCCCCTGACTCCCCGCACAGAGACCGCCCTGAGATCTCACACGCCCAGACCCCAGACAACCCAGACGGATAAGCCTGAGCCTCACACCCTGAGACAGGAGGGCCTTGCAGGCCATCCAGTCCAACCCCCCGGGACAGAGAGGGGAGGGGGTTTGTGCAAGACGGCCCAGCCCGAGGGGAACCTCCTGGACCCCCTCCCCGCGGGCCCGCGCCCAGCCTGTGGCCCCTGCGTTCTGTGGTCTCCGGCTGCCGGTCACCAGTGGCAGTGGCAGTGAGTTTCTTCCTTGAATCTCCCAACGGCTCACCCACCCGGCCCCCACCCCGCCCAGCCCTTCCTTCCCGTCCCCTCCCCGGCTGCATCTCCTCATTACCTCATGCCTAGAACGTGGAAGGAAATAGCAGTAACCTCCTCTCCCGTTTTCCTGCATTCGCTCTCACTGCCTCCCACTCCGCTGGCCCGTGTTGCCCAGATCCATCAGACCAGAACTCGCATTATGTCATTCTGTTACTCAGGCGCGCACCACGGGCTCCCCGTTCCCTTGCAAGTTAAAGATAAAACGTCTCAGCAAAGCCTCGGAGGCCCTGCAGCGTCTGGGCCCCGCTGCCTTTCTATCTTTTTCTCTCCCGGTCTCCCCCCCACACCTTCACTCCAGCTGGAAAGACTGCACCTCCGTTACCATGAACGTGAACCCCACAAACCCACTTTGCACCTCTCCTAAAGTCCCTCAGTCTCCCCCAGACCCTCGCCCCCTGCCTCAGAAAACAGATTCCAGAGCCCCTCCCCAAGGCCAAAGCTCCATCTTGCTGACCTTAACCGTGGGGTTCTGTTCCTTCAAAGCTGCTGGGAGCAGCTCAGGCTAGGGCCAGCTCCCGGGAGGTGGCTGCCCCTTGCCGGCCACAGTGGGTATCACAGTCAGGCGCGGGGATCCTAACCTGAGCGTGAGCATCTCTGCCTGGGGAGAGGCAGAGGAGGATGCCAGATGACAAGGTCTATAAGCCCTTAAACCTCTAAGGTTCTTACACTCAGAGTGGGGGGAGGATTGTCAGCCCTGGTTTTTGAGCTGCTGACTCCCAATGTTAGCTCCCAAATCCATGAGAGAACCCCTTTCCTATGAAAGGTGAAGACTTGCAGGGTGAGGGTGGGAGGGGGCTCCCAGGACCCTGCGGAAGTGACATTTGCCCACCAGGCTCTGGGAGGCCGCCAGGCCTGGGACAGTCCAGGCGGCAGGCCCAAGGTCCAGCCGGGGTCAGGTTTCAAGATGAATTTTTAATGCTTCCAGCCAGACTTATCAGATGTTCCCCTTTCATCTCTGCACGGTCCCCTCTCCCGTCCCCACGACCCCTGGGGGTGGGGCAGGCAAGGCAGGCCTGGGGCAGCAGGCCTGGGGCAGCAGGCCTGGGGCAGCTCCCAGCAGCCTCCTGAGAAAGGCTCTGGAAGACGCAGAGGTGTGAATGACCGAGTTATTTTCCCAGTTGCGTTGTGACCTTGAGTAAGTCACTTAACTTCTCTGAGCATCCCTCGTTTGGTTTTGCATTTACAACCCGGGGGCGACAGCTCCTGCCTTAGGGAGTTGTTGTGGGCAGTAAGTGCTGGGCCCTTGGGAGGTGACCCATCTTTCCCTGAGCCCTGACCCCTCCTCTGGTTTTCTTTCAATCCCAGAGGTGCCTTTGCCTCTTTCTTGGGGAGGTGGGGACTCGGGCTCACCCGATCCCTCCTAAGACCCAAATGGCCCACCCCAGGAGTCTTTGGCCTTCCTAGAAACTTCAGATGAGGTGGGGAAGCGCAGGGAGATAGTGAAGCAAGGCTGGCGGCCTGATTGACGACGGCTCCCCGCTGCGGCAGAGGGCCGGAAGCCGCTCAGAGGGAGGAAGCCTAAGGAAGGCCCAGCTCAGGGGGCGCAGCAGGCGCAGACTCACGGGTTACCCCTGCCTCCTCCGTCTGTCCTGGCACCTCCTCGGCCCCTGGAAGCCGCGGTGGCCACACCGAGCCGGGAGGGCAGGGCCGTGGAGAGGGCCTGGGCGCGGCCCTCGAGGAAGGCTTGTCCAGTCTTCCCAGCCCCTGCCCGGTGCTTCTGAGAGTGAAGGTCTTTCCCATCTGATTCGGTGGCAGAGTTAGGACGCAGGCTCCCGAGCCCCTCAGACCCACTGGACCGGCCTCTCCCTGAGCCCTGGAATCTGCATTTTAACACCCGAGGGTGAGTTAGGAAGCTCTCTGAAGGCGGAGAAACAGCTCCTCGGAGGTGGTGTGGGCCCCAGGGGGTCAGGCAGGAGAAAGCGAAGGGAGGGAAGTTAGATCCTGGCGGCAGCCACGGGCAGGACTCGTGCGTGGACACGGTGATGCGGCTGATGGGGGCGGAGAAGGATGCAGGAGGCAGGCCGGCGCGGCCGCGCTGAGGGTCGCGCCCGAGGTTGCGAGAGCCGCGTCCTTCCGGGGCACAGGGTCGGGGGGCGGCCTCCGCGGCGGTCCCCGGCGCTGCCCTGGCCGGAGCCCCCAGCCCGCCGCTCGGGTCCCTCGGCCCGGCCCCTGCGCAGCCCCCACCCCAGCTCATCTGCGTGAGGGTCCAATTAGCACGTTTTCCCCAGAAGTCTCGCCCCGCTCCCGCCTCCGCCTCGCCCCTCGGAGCGGGGGTGGGGACCCCCACTAACCCCTGCGTCCCGGCGGCCTCGCAGCCGCCCGCTCCGAGGGGTCCCGGGGGTGAGGGGCGCGCCCCCGGGGGCACGGCGGGGCCTGCCGGGGCGAGGTTTTGGGGTGGGGGGAGAAAGGGCAGGCGCTTGCCCGCCCCCTCTTTCTGGGAAGCGGTGGGGAGGGGCGCTTCTCCCGGGAGACTCGGGGCGTCGAAATCCCGCGTTCCTCAGCCCCCGGCCCCCGCAGCCTCCTCCTCCCCGCCACGTACCCTCTCCCCCCCTCCCAGCCATCTGTTCCACTCGGCGGCGCCGCGACAAACAGGCTCCAGCTCGCGGCCGCCCCCGCCAGCCCCCTCCCCAAGCGCCCCCGCCCCGGGGACGCGGGGCGAGAAGACACGCCGCCCCAAGGAGGCCGAGACCCCCGCCTGCGTCCCGCACTCGGTCCCGCGCCCTCTGGGCAGGGGCGGGGGCGCGGTGGAGACCCCCTCCTTCAGCCTGGAGGGTCGGGGGCGCCGCGGTCGGGGGCGCCGTGGTCGGGGGGCACGGGGCTATCTCAGGGGAGGGGTCTGGAGATGCGACCCAGGAGAGCCGGCAGGGGCTGTCGAGGGAGGGCGTGGGGTCCCCCGGTTCCCAGTCTCCCACCCCGTCCCAGCCGCAGCCACGCAGCGCCGCCTGCAGAGCAGTCGGGGACGCACAGCCGGGCCGTCCCTCTCCAGTTCATCTTTTGTGATCCGCTTCCAGCGGACCGGACGGAAAGTCGAGGTCCGCGGGCACAGAGAGCAGCGAGATCCGGGCAAGGCCGCTGGGAGCCCGTCCAACCCGTTGGCGGATGCGGTCCAAATCTGGTTTCCTACTTCGCGAAAAGGACACCGTGGGAAGCCAGGAGTCTGGGCTGCGAGCAGCCCTGGATGCGCCATGTGGCTTAGCCACGTCTCCAGACCTCGCTGGACATCCGTCAAACGGGGGGTCAGCCTACTGAGTCAGCTTCTAGAGAGAATTGCAGACAAAGGGAGGGCTTCTCTGTGATGCTGCCCTGCAGGGCCACTATTTCGGTGTTCTCCTAGGTTTTCTGTGAGTAGGGTGGTGCGTAAGGCCGTTGCGGTTCCTTTCCACCCTGAGAGGGCAGCAGAGAGCTGGGCTGACAATCGCAGATCCTCCTTTCTGCCGCTGATTGGCTCCACAGACCTGAGCTTCGCACTCAGCGGCCACGACGCCCAGCCCCACCGCCTACCAGCTCTGTGTCCTTGTGCCTTAACCTGTCTGAGCCTTCCTCTCTCTACAAAGCGACCTGGAGACACCGACCCCTACAGTGAGGACGCAGTGAGGTACCTGTGTGGCTGGGCCCCTCCCTGCCGCGTCCCTCCCTCCTGTGAGTTTCAGGTTTATGTCCCAGGACAGAAAGAGAGGCAGGAGTGGGATAAATGAGGTATAGCTTCCTGGAAGGCCCCTTGCCCTCAAAGACGGTGTCTTCCCTTGATGCAGGTAACTTTTAAAGTCTCCCTTTATTCCTGAAAGTAAATATAAATATAGCACAAGATGAAGCTCAAAATTTGCATGAAGTTTTAAGTTAAACACGACACCCCCCCCCCCAAAAAAAACATGTTACTTTCAACAGACCCGCCAGAGATGCCCGGCAAGAAAGATTGAGAGGCGCGCCTTATCATTGTTCCCAAAGCCTCCTGCCTTGATCGTGGGTAGGCAGAAAGGCCAACCTCCCTCCCAGATGTACCCCAAACCCCGTGAGCAGAGGGCAGGACCTCCACCTGCTCCAGGGCACGGCTGAGAACAGGAGCTGAAGCAGGCGGCTGAGAACAGGAGCTGAAGCAGGCAGCTGGGGGTGGACAGGCTGGCACCTCAAGTGTCCTAGTTACTGCCCAGCTGAGCCAGGGTGAGGAAGGGGGATGGAGGTGTGGGAAGATACCACCCCCACCCCCCCACAGACACAGGCAGGCACACCGCAGCCAGTCTGTCACTTCCCTTTTTATTTCCTCTGAGATCTGCAGGCAGCAGCGCCAGGGAGAGAACCCGCCCTTCAGCCCCCAGGAGAGGCTTCCCTCCCACGCAGCAGCCTCAGGACGCGGCGGCACACCTCTGGCCCCTTTCCCCGGAGGAGAAGGGAGTTCACACGCGATCGCACATACCCTGGGCCCTGCGTAGCTGGGGGGTCACCTGTTCGCTGACCCCACAGGCCCCCAGGAGGCAGCAGCGGGCAGGCCCCTCGGCGAGGCCCAGAGGAAGCCCAGGGCCGCACCCCAGGCCCTCCAACCCCAGGCTCGGGAAGGTTAGGTCCTGGCACGGGGATGTCTTCGGTCAATGGAGCGTGGCTTCAGGAATTTCTTTTTCCTTTTCACCTGTCCCCACAAAAACAGAACTTCTCCTGGTATTTATAAATCCGCGGTCCCTGGCGCTGTGCGGAGGTCACAGGGAGAGTCACAGTCCCTCTGCCCCGGCCACGGCCGCCTGTGGTCTGGACTCCGGGATGCGGCGGGCTAAGCCGCCACCTTGGGGCCACTGGGCGCCTTCAGGGCATCCCCCCAGTGGGCGACATCTGCCCTCTGGATCCGGGCACGGTAGTAGAAGAGGTAGGATGGTAGTAGGAACCCCAGGAGTGAGAAGAGCAGGAGGCCCAGATTCACCTGCAGAGTGAAGAGAGAGAAAGAGAAAAAAAGAGTCAAGCTGTCCACCCTCATCACCCTCGGGGGCCACTCAGCCTCCCTCAGGGAGGAGAAGGCCGCCATCTGCACCCCAGGCCTTGTTCATTGCAGTTCGGTTCAGTCATTCAGTCGTGTCCGACTCTCCGCGACCCCATGGACCGCAGCATGCCAGGCCTCCCTGTCCATCACTAGCTCCCGGAGTTTACCCAAACCCATGTCCATTGAGTCGGTGATGCCACCCAACCATCTCATCCTCTGTCGTCCCCTTCTCCTCCTGCCCGCAATCTTTCCCAGCATCAGGGTCTTTTCCAATGAGTCAGCTCTTCGCATCAGGTGGCCAAAGGATTGGAGCTTCAGCTTCAGCACCAGTCCTTCCAATGAACACCCAGGGCTGATCTCCTTTAGGAGGGACTCGTTCTGGGCTGGAAGATACACAGAGCGAGCCCTGGCTGTGGGCAGCCGCTCTCTGCCAGCGTCTCACAGGACACCCGTAAAGCTCCAGAGCCGGGTCTGAACCCCACCTAATGCCAGGGCCCAAATGACCCGGTGTCGGCTGGGAGCCTGGGCCTCTGAGGACGTGGGCGGTGGGGTCCTGTGGGGTATGCTGGTGGGCGATCACGGGTGCCATGTGCAACGGGGAGAGCAGGCCCAGGAGGCCCTGCTCAGACCCCGCGCACAGCCTGCCCGGTTCCTCACGGGGTGGCTCACAGGCCAGTCACCTCGGGTCTCCACTTCTCCTCTGGGCCGTGGTGGCCGCGTTCAGTATAAATACACTAAGGACTGATGCTGAAGCTCCAGTGCTCTGACCACCTGATGCGAAGACCTGACTCACCAGAAAAGACCCTGATGCTGGGAAAGAGGTAAGGCGAGAGGAGAAGGGGACGACAGAGGTTGAGATGGCTGGACGGCATCACCGACTCGGTGGACATGACTTTGAGTGAGCTCCCGGAGTTGGGGATGGACGGGGAGGCCTGGCGTGCTGCGGCCTGTGGAGTCGCGGCGAGCCGGACCCAACTGAGAGCCTGCTCTGCCCTGATGTACTAACCGGCACTTGGTGAGTGCTCGGGACACGGCGGCTGGTGGTCTGCTGAGAGGGCTTAGGGGAGTGCGTGCACCCCTGGGGCAGATGTTAGCTTTAGGGAGGTGAGGTCGGTTCAATGCGAGGAAAAGCCTTTCCAACAAGATCAAGGGCTGGCGCCCCAGCACAGGGGGTGTTTGAGCTCGGAGGGTTTGGAGGAGCCCCTTTCTAGGAGAGAAGGTCCCTCCCTTGGATGAGGACGGGGCCAATCTCCAGGTCACCGGGGAGATTACAGCGTCCTGGGCCCAGGCTGGGGTGTCTATAAGGAGGTCTGCTCCACCGCCAGTTGGGAACCCCCAGAGGAGAGACCTGCCAGGTGCCTCCTGCTGAGGTGAGAATGAACGATTCCACCGCAGGCGAGAGCCCCCCGCCCCCAGCTCCTCAGCTGCACCCAGGCAGGGGGGGTCCCGTGGGCCCCACGCCCCGCTGCGGCTCACCCAGAAGGGCTCTCCTTTCAGGGGCCCCACCATGGCCATGAAGAGCGGCTGCTGCAGCAGTGCAAACACGGCGCTGAGGAGCGACTGCAGGCCCGTCAGCGTCCCGAAGTGCTTGGAGGGGTACCTGCGGACGGGCAGGGCCCCGCGTGAGGCGCGCGCCTCTCCAGCCCGGCGCCCTCCCCCCAGACGGCACGCTCTGTCCACCAGGCAAGGCAGAGGTTAAGAACTGAGGCTCAGGGCAAGCCTGACGGTCCAGTGCTGAAGACCGCGCTCCCAGTGCTGGAGGTGAGGGATCCACCTTGGCTGGGGAGCAAACGTCCCAAGTGTCATGGCACAGACATTTAACAATCTCAGGCCGTCCGCATATGCCCCGGCCTCAGGGGTATAAGCTATGACTTGAAGGCTACAGGGCCGGTTTCTGGCACCTACTGGCTGTGTGATGCGCTTCCCTCCTAGCTCAGTTGGTAAAGAGTCTGCCTGCAGTGCAGACCTGGCTTCGATCCCTGGGTCGGGAAGATCCCCTGGAGAAGGAAATGGCAACCCACTCCAATGTTCTTGCCTGGGAAATCCCATGGACAGAGGAGGCTGGCGGGCTACAGTCCAGGTGGTCACAAGAGTGAGACACTGACTTAGCAACTAAACCACCACCACCACCAGGTGTGATAGCAGCAAGTAACTCAGTCTCTCTGAACTTCACTTCCTTCCCTAAAAACAGGGAGACTGCTAACCTCACAGGGCTGATTTCCTTTTGACACATTATTTATTGAGCTCCTACCATGCGCCAGGTACTGTTTTAGGTGCATGGAGAGACAGCAAAGAACCACAGCTGGAGGTGGCATTCTGGGAGGCTGGGTAGTAATCACACCACAAGCAAAATAAACACATCGTTGGGACTTCCCTGGTGGTCCCGCGGTTAGGGCTCCGAGCTTCCACTTCAGGGGGACACAGGTTCGATCCCTGGTCAGGGAATTAAGATCGCTCATGCCACTGGGTGTGGACAAAACCCAAGAAAGCACAGCGTGTTAGAAGGTGATAGCGCTGAGGAACGAAGCTAAGCAGAGCAGGGGGGTTTCTAGGGAGGTGGGGAGGGCTCAGAAGAGTCCCTCTGGGTAAAGCCCCAAGCAGCGCGTGACAGCTTGTGGACGTCTGGGGGGAGATGAGCCAGGAAGTGGGGCGCTGGGGGGGGAGCACGTGAGTCTCCGCAGCATGCGGCAGCTGCAGCGGGAGACAGGGGTGAGCGCGGTGGGGAGGGTAAGGGAAGGGAGAGGCCCCCGGGGGCCAGACCCTGCAGGGCCTCTTTGTGTTAACGTATTTATGTTTGGCTTCAGCGGGTCTCCGTCACGGTACGAGGGATCTCTGCTGTGTGTTTCACTGCAGCACACAGACTCTCCAGTCCGTGACAGGTGGGCTAAGCTGCTCCACAGCTTATGGGATCTTACTTCCATGCCCTGGAATCAAAGCGCATCCCCTGCACCGCAAGGCAGATTCTTAACCACTGGACCACCAGGGACGTCCCCCGGCATGACATTTGGAGCCATAAGAGCCTTTGACTTTCTCTCTACGTGAGACGAGAGAGGCAGCCGTGGAGAGACGGGAAGAGACGTGTGTCCTAACGGGTGTCTCCAGCTCCTGCGTTAGAAATCCCAGAGGAGGCAAGGGCAGACTCGGGGAGGCAGCAGCCATTCAGGACGGGCGTGTCATCATCAGAGATGTTGAGTAGGGACACGCGTGGCATCTGTGGAGTGTGGAGCGTGACCCAGGCTGTGAGCAATGAGCATCTGGAATCCAGGGTGACCCCCGGCCCAGGTGCAGCCTCCCCCTGAGGTCCGGATAGGGGAGGGGTCAACATCTCACCATGTGGACCACAATAAACTGTGGGAAACTCTGAAAGAGATGTGAACACCAGACCACCTGACCCGCCTCTTGAGAAACCTCTATGCAGGTCAGGAAGCAACAGTTAGAACTGGACATGGAACAACAGACTGGTTCCAAATAGGAAAAGGAGTGCATCAAGGCTGTATATGGTCACCCTGCTTATTTAACTTATATGCAGATTACATCATGAGAAACGCTGGGCTGGAGGAAGCACAAGCTGGAATCAAGATTGCCGGGAGAAATATCAATAACCTCAGATATGCAGATGACACCACCCTTATGGCAGAGAGTGAAGAACTAAAAAGCCTCTTGATGAAAGTGAAAGAGGAGAGTGAAAAAGTTGGCTTAAAGCTTAACATTCAGAAAACTAAGATCATGGCATCTGGTCCCATCACTTCATGGGAAATAGATGGGGAAACAGTGGAAACAGTGGCTGACTTCATTTTTGGGGGCTCCAGAATCACTGCAGATGGTGATTGCAGCCATGAAATCAAAAGACGCTTGCTCCTTGTAAGGAAAGTTATGACCAACCTGGATAGCATATTAAAAAGCAGAGACATTACTTTGCCAACAAAGGTCCGTCTGGTCAAGGCTATGGTTTTTCCAGTGGTCATGTATGGATGTGAGAGTTGGACTGTGAAGAAAGCTGAGCACCGAAGAACTGATGCTTTTGAACTGTGGTGTTGGAGAAGACTCTTGAGAGTCCCTTGGACTGCAAGGAGATCCAACCAGTCCATCCTAAAGGAGATCAGTCCTGGGTGTTCATTGGAAGGACTGATGCTGAAGCTGAAATTCCAATACTTTGGCCACCTCATGCGAAGAGTTGGCTGATTGGAACAGACCCTGATGCTGGGAGGGATTGGGGGCAGGAGGAGAAGGGGATGACAGAGGATGGCATCACCGACTCGATGGACATGAGTTTGAGTAAACTCCGGGAGTTGGTGATGGACAGGGAGGCCTGGCGTGCTGCAGTTCATGGGGTCGCGGAGAGTCGGACACGACTGAGCGACTGGGCTGAGCTGAACAGCGTCTCACCTGTGCCCGCCGTGGAGTAAGCGCCCACAGCCGTTACAGTGTTGCCACCCTTCTTTCGCCATCACACGTAGAGCAGAGACACTCGGTGTGGAAACCAGAAGCCGCAGGGGAAAGGGAACGGGGCGCCAGGGAGGGGGCTGTCCCACATGAAGCAGGGACGTTATGAGGCAAAGAGACTGCGGTCTGGAGATTCCAGCAGGGCTGATGCGGGCAGAGGGGCCGCTCCGTGAAGGGGAGCGGGCGTTGTGGAGGGAGACGCAGGGCCAAACCAGAGATGTCAGCTGCCCCTAAGGGAGGATGCTCTGAAGGCAAAGTCGTCCCAAGAGGGTGCAGGGAGCGCCCCGTCACTAGGGAGCTGGGAGAGAGCAGTGAGCTGGACCACGTCCAGGTCCTCACCCCCTGCAGCTGCTGCTGCTACGTCGCTCAGTAGTGTCCGACTCTGTGACCCTGTGGACTGTAGCCCCCCAGGCTCCTATGGCCATGGGATTCTCTAGGCAAGAATACTGGAGTGGGTTGCCGTGCCCTCCTCCAGGGCATCTTCTCAACCCAGGGATCGAACCCCTGTGTCCCACATTTCAGGTGGATTCTTTACCATCTGAGAAACCAGGAAAGCCCAAGAATATGGGAGGGGGTTGCCATGACCTCCTCCAGGGGATCTTCCCCACCCAGGGATCAAACCCAGATCTCCCACATTGCAGCTGGTTTCTTTACCATCTGAGAAACCAGGGAAGCCCAAGAATACTGAAGGGGCTGCCGTGCCCGCCTCTGGAGGATCTTCCCCACCCAGAGATCGAACCCGCATCTCTGACATCTCCAGCGCTGGCAGGCAGGGTCTTTACCACGAGCGCCACAGACGCCCGCGTTCCAGGGAGGGAGGCTGGGGAAGGGTGCGCTAAGGGGAGCCCTTGGGAAGGCCACCCCCCTGGTGACTCACACCGCGGCGTAGAGGCCCCCGCAGGCCGAGTGGTAGAAGCCACGCACCATGGTGTGCAGGATGAAGGTCAGAAACTGCAAAGGAGAGAGGGCAGAGGTGAAGGGGGGCAGGGGCGGGAGGGCGAGGAGGGGGACAGAGCCAACGGCCGGTCTCCTCGCCCCGCCGACCTCCCGGAAACACCTCCTGGAGAGCCCGGCAAACAGACCCAGAGGGTGGGAACCCGGCCGCCGGAGGCAGGCGCCAGGGGAACCGTGCCTTCAGCCGTCGGGAGCACCGAGAGGCAGGGGGCCTGGAAGTTGTACCTGGAGGTGTAGGTTGTTGATGAGGCAGGTGATGCCGAAACCCATGAGCAGCAGGTTGGTCAGGGTGAAGGCGTTGATGGCGTTGGTGATCTTCTGGATCTCGCGGTAGCGTGGTCGGACGGACTTGGTGGCCGCCCCGACCCTGCGGAGGACAGGCCGTCACTGGCCGCCGCCCCGACCTCCTCAGCGG